>NC_058374.1:139467500-139794642 GCF_018350175.1 Felis catus
AGTGTGGCTGGGCCAGTGATCCAAGACAAGACACGGCCCCGTGGCCCTAGAGCGACCCAGTGGAGACAAACCCCGACTCTTCCCAGAGGGGTGAGCACGGGCCGGCCACCCCCGTTCTCTGGGTTTGGTGCCACCACTTACACAACTGGCAACGTGGCCTCGTTTCCTTTTTTTATTTTTGGGAGAGCGCGAGCAGGAGAGGGGAGAGAGAGGAGGACAGAGGATCCGAGGCGAGCTCTGTGCTGACAGGCCAACAACAGTGAGCCCGATGTGGGACTTGAACTCACGAACCACCTTGAGATCCGACCCTAGCTGAGGCCCGACGCTCAGCCAGCTGAGCCACCCTGACGTGCATGCATGTCTTAGGGCTGTGGGCAGACCACGTAAACGCACCCATGTGTCCTTTCATGCACCACGTCGACCCTTGGGGGCCCTTACAAGGGACTCACTGTTGCTGTGTTACAGAACCTGGGGCCTGGAAAGACCGTCCATGTCTTCAATTTGTTAGAATTGCTGTTTCCCAAATTAACCGGCAGTTCTGGGCCTGTGAATGCAGGAACTGTGCACAGTTCTGGAACCGTGAATGCAGTTCAGGGTGCCTCTGCAGGGGTGAGGGTGCTGGAGGGGGTGCCCTGATGGGGGGGGGTGTGGCAAGGCCCAGGCCCTCCTGGTCCTACCCGGGAGAGCTCACGCTGTCCTGTGTTCCGTGGGTGCGCCCCCCAGTCCTGCAGACACGGAGGGGCCACGTGCTCACCCCAGGCGTCAGGATCCGACCGCGCAGCCCCTGTGGCCCCAGCCAGAGGCACGGGTGCCAGGACGTCCCCAGGAGGGCCGATCTGGCCCGGGAAGCACACTCCGCCCACAGCCTTGGCAGCTGCTGGAGACCTGAAGCCCGGGCTCTCATTTCAGGGATGAAAAATACCTCCGCAGCTTATAAAAAGGCCCAGCAGACCCCTGCCGCGAGAGCCTGGCGTTCAAAGGGAAGAAAGATGCTCCCTGAGAGTGCCAGGCGCACAGACTAGTTTAAAAACCCACCGCTACAGATATATGCTTCTCAATAAGCACAGATACCGGGCACAGGGCAAAGAAAATAATCAATTTCAGCCAGCAGGAGAGCGGCCGCTCTTTATTTATTTATTTACTTCCTTATTTGTTTGCAAAGGAGGCCTTGCAATGAAATCTGAAATTCACCGCCTGCCGGCTCCCTCGCCGGCCGTGGAAACCGATGACGTGCTGGGTTCTTTCCCAGCGGTGCCCCGAGTGGGTGCGACCCCCCCGGCTCCTTCCCCGGGCTCTGCGGGGTGTGGGTAGCCCCCGCCGGGTTCACGGAGCTGGGTGCCCGGAAGGGTTCTGGATCGGTGGAAAGGGGGAAGGGGGTGAGGATTGTGGAGGCAGTCAGTGCCCCAGCCGCACCCAGTCTCCCCGTGTGGCATCCTGAGGTCCCCGAGGTCCCCGGACGCTGCCAGCCTGGAGTGGTTGCACCTGCCATCACACGTCCCGACCTCTGCCCCTGGCTCTTCTGGCTTCCCAGGCTCCCCGACACGCCTCTGCTTCCCTCATTGTCTGGTTATCTGCCACCGCCTCCTCCGTGAGACCTTCCCCTATGCCCTCCTGCTGCACCTTCACACTCTAGCCAGAATTAGCCTGTGTTGATCTGTGCTCCCAGCATCCTCTGCATCTCTCTTGTAGCCTTTATCTACCGACCCTTTGGATCAGGGACCCCGTCTCGTCCCAGCCGACGTTCCCCAGCCTCCCATCATTGAAAATGAAGTATTTGTTGACTTCATAGTGAACCTCCGCGGGTCCCTCCAGAAGGGCCTTGCACCCTCACTCAGCACCAGCTCACAGTGAGGGGGATGAAGAGGCCGGGGCGCAGAGCCCCCCAGGCGCGTGCCCACTGCAAACCGCCACTGAGCGTTGGCGTGGCCCTGCCCACAGGGAGAGGCCCGAAGATGCCACTGTGTGCGCCCCGAGCGCGGGGACAGAGCGCGGGTGACTCAAGCCTTCCCGGCCGGGCTCTGCCCCACGGGCCCTGTTGGGTCATGAGGCTCCTTGCCTTCCTTGGCTCCAGGACTAGCGGGGCCCCCGGCACCCAGGCCCCATCCTGTGCGTTGAAGGGAGTGAAGGCAGGTGTGTTTGCGATGCGCTTCCTTCCGGGGATCTCATCTAGAGGCCGCTTGGGCCCTGGAGCCGGAATGCCTGGGTTCACATCCACCTGTGTGGCCTCAGGCAGGTGTCTTGACCCCTCTGGGCCCCGAGGGCACCTCAAGCAGTAGGGTGACGATGGCTCTCGCTCCCAGGGCCGCTGCGACCCCGGACTCTGACTGGCCCGCGCGCCTCCCACCCGGCGTGGTGGCTTCTCTGCGTCCGCACGGCCACCACAGAGCGCCTGACTTTCTGCACCCCGACCCGGCCTGCTGGCGGGCTGTCTCCTTTCCCCAGAACAGGCCCCCTCCGCCCTGCTCCCTTGCAGACCTCGAGTCCTCTCCCTCTCTGGCCCTCGAGTCCTGCCTCCCGCCGGCCAGGGCGCAGTGCCGCGGCCCAGCCCTCCTCGCCGCCTCTCGTCCTGCATCCTGCCGGGGAGCCCCGGGCGCCCGCGTGGGTCAGACGGCACCCGCACGCCAGGGCCCTTGCCAGCGGCTGGGCCGTGAGAAGGCAGCGGTGCTTCTGTGTGCCTCCCGGCTGCTGTGCTACAAATCACCCCGCGGCTCCGCGGCTTTACCACTGCAGAGACCGGCTCGCAGCCTCTCGCCTTCGGGAGGCCGGGAGCGGCTCAGCTGGCGGACCCTGGCCCGAGGCTCCCCACGAGCGGACGGCCGCGGCGGGCTGGGCGGCATCGCCACAGGCCTTGACTTGGCAGGAGGGTCTGCCTCCTGAAGGACCTTCCCCGGGGTGTTGGCTGGAGGCCTCAGAGTGTCACCGGCTGCGGTGCGGGCCTGTCCCCGGGGCTACGCCAGCGTCCTCAACACATGGCAGCTGGCTTCCCAGAGACAGAGACGTGGAGAGAGACGTCAGAGGAAGACAGAGATGGAGAGTTGAGATTTCACTTGTCTGGAGGGCAGCTCGAATCCCACTGCGGAGGCCTTCCCTGACCGCCTGCCTGGAGACCTCCACCTGCTCTTCTAACTTCTTCCCCGTGTGCTCTGTGGGCAGGCGGAGGGGAGTGCTCGCCTGGTGTTCAGGAGCCATCGCCCTCAAATGGCATTTTTGAGACAGAGAGAGAGAGAGAGAGTGCTCGTGAGCAAATGGGGAAGGGGCAGAGAGAGAGGGAGACACAGGATCCGAAGCAGGCTCCAGGCTCCGAGCTGTCAGCACAGAGCCCGACACGGGGCTCGAACCCACAACCCGAGAGATCATGACCTGAGCCGAAGTCGGACGCCCAACCGACAGAGCCACCCAGGCACCCGCCCCTCTCTCTCATCTTGACTTCGGGATCTTTTAGTCCTGGGAGGTGTACTCAGGACCCAAAAGAGACAAGGAGCCTCGTGACCCGTCTTGGCACACAGCAGGGGTCTCTGCAAATGTGAGCTCCCTTCCAGCTGGCCTACCGTCCAGGTGGGCCCGCGTCGGGGAGCAGTCACCTCTGGGCGAGGAGACTCATGGCCCAGAGGATGAGGGTTCACGGCTCCCCTCGCCTCGGTGCTGGCTTTGCCAGTGGGGAAAAAGAAATGGGAAGATAATTTGAATTTATAAATGCAATTCCAATGGGGTTATTGATGTGCAAAGAAAAAGAATACATAAATGTGTGGCAAGGTATACACTCGATTAGCTCCTTGATTATTTATTTATCCCTAAGAAGTGCTTACCCGAGGATGACAAACATTTGTTTTACAGATGGAGCCCAGAGGACTGACCCTGTGGAGAGAAATCGGATTATTAGAGCCCCGACAATTGGGTTTACACAAACTTTACTTCCAGTTATTAAGAAAAGCAGTGAATTTATATTCACACTGCAGCACGGTGCTGTGGCTCAGCCCGCCAGGTCCCGGGATCCAGTCGGGGAATGCTGGGCAAGGGAGGGGGGGGAAGGGGCCGTGAGGGGGCGCCCATCGCTCACCCCAGTCTGGGTGGCATTCCCCACCCCTTCATTCCATCACTGCCCGTTCTGGAGGTCTGGTTCCTGCTGGGGGATGAGCCGGGAGGCGGGGATGGAACCCCTCCCAGCAGGGAACGGAGGCCCATGACCCTGCAGACTCCTGGCAGCCAGCCAGTCTGAGGACCCGAGGACAGAGGTGCCCCCGACGCCTCGTGCCCCCTCCGTCCCCCCGGGGCCGCTGGCCGCCCTCTTCCCCAGGCGGGGACCTTAGCTGACATCGCTGAGTCCTTGATCGCGGCCTCACAGTTGTTCCCTTCTCCCCCGATTCCCAGATCACTGTGCCTCAGGCTCAACTGACACCCACCCTCTGGGCGGCCTCCCGCGGCCTCTGCTGACCCAGACACTCCGGGTTCCCACCCCGGCCACGGAGCTCGCGAGCTGTGTCTTCTCCTGCGCATCCGTCCGTCCCCTCTAGTGGGTGCTGTTGTTCTCGCCGGTACGTTTCTGGGCACATGGAGGGGGGGCAGCTGCACAGCCACCCACCCCGGAGCCTGGCTCTGTCCCCCGGGGGCAGCCTGGGGATGCTGGCCGGCTGCGGCCCTGGGGCAGGTGGCAGTGACTGGAGGACCAGAGGATGGGTGCCCAGGGCCCCCGGGTGGGACGCCTGGGAGGCCTGCTCTGTGTCACCTCCAGAGCCAATGGGCGGTGGGTTGAGATTCTAACCAACACCCACATGCACCAGAGTGGGGAGCTCAGGGTTTGGAAGGACGAGTTTCCACAAACACGTCTTGGGTGCTTTGACTTACTTCTGAGCTTCACGGCCACAGTGCCATTAAAGGGTGAACGCTAGGTTGGATGACCCCGAGGAAGGCGTTCTGAGATTTCACCATTCCTCAGTCACTTCATTAGTCCCTGAGTGTTTGTCATCAGCCGGCGTCCTGAGAAAGGTTGGTTGCCAGTCTGCACAGGGGCCTGGGCTGGGCAGAAAGGGCTGGTCCTCTCCCACAGAGGCCCCCTTTCCCCCCTGCAGCCGGCCTGCCCTTGTTTCTGGAGGCCTCTCTGCCCCCCCCTTCCCCCGGCCTGAGCTCATCTCAGCTCTTTTTCTCCCACCTTGTAAAATTTGTCATTTGCTTTTAAATGTTGTTTATAGTGTTTTTGCAAAGATAAAATTTTTTATTTTTATGTAGTAAAATAGTAAAATCTATCAATCTTCCCCTGCATGGTGCTTTCCTTGGATGTTGTGTGTGAGAGGGGCGTCTTGTCCTGAGGTCGGAGAAACCCACATCTCTGTTTCCTCCCAGCTCAGGGTGGTGTCTTCCCCCCTCCCCATATTCCACTTAAATATTTAAATGGCAAGTGGGGGGGGGGTGCCTGAGTGGTTCAGTCAGTTAAGCCTCCGACTCTTGGTTGCAGCTCAGGTCGTGATCTCATGGTTTGTGGGTTCGAGCCCCGGAGCCTGCTTGGGATTCTCTCTCTCCCTTCCCCGCTGAAGCTCGTGCACACTCTCTCACTGGAAATTAAATAAAGAAACATTTTTAAAAAACAAATGGCAGACGGGGTGAGGTAGGAGTCAAGCCAGCGGTCTCCCCGAGAGCCGGACAATGGCGCAGCCCCTTACAGCTCTGTCTGCTGCATGACGGCCTCTGGTTCCATGGCCCTTGTCCTCGTGTGTCCGAGCCTCTGTCTCCAGCTTCCTGCACCTTCCTGGTCCTCTCAGCCTCGTCTCAAAGGGCTGTGGTTGGCAGTGTCGCATAGAACGTTTCCCTCTTTCTCTCGAAAAGAGGGAACAGAGAATAAAGTGTGTGACCGGCACCCATGCACCTGCCGGCTGGAATGAGCAGATGTTGACATTCTCCAAGTGTCCCTCAGATGTCACCCTTTTACAAGACAGACAGACCGTTCTGGACAAGCTGACACCCCCAGGGCTTCTTTTCCTTGCCCCACCCCCCTCTGTTTCTCGCTAGAATCTCTCACTGTCTTGAGGTTTGTGTTTATTTCACAATCGACACTTTGTATCTTTGTTACCGATTCATGCAGGCGGGGCGATCCTAATGCTGTTTTGAGTTTTCGAAATGTGTGCATGTGTCATCGTGTTTTATTTGCTTTTTAATTTTTTTTGCTGGTTATTCTGAGATCTCGGATTCATGGCACCTGCTTCATTGCCTCTCCTCACACAACTACATCAGATGCATTGATCTCTTTCCGTCTTGGTTGACATTTGGGGTGTTTAGGATGTTCCCACAGCCAAACAATGCTGCGGTGGACGTCAGTATGACACGGCCGGCGCAAAAAGACAGAGGTCCCTTGGCGCCACCTGGGGAGGGGGTGTTGTCGGCCCTGTGAAGATTCCGTCCTGCCCTCCCCCCGCATGGTGGTGACGGTTCATCTGCACAGGAAGTTACTGCTTCACCTCCTGGCCAAATTCTGGTGTTGGTGGAATCGGGGGTGCTATGTGCTGTTCAGTGTGGTTGGATTTTCATTTCCCTGGTCTGTAGAGCCGTGGCCCTCTCTGTAATTTTACTGACCGCTGGGGCTTCTGCAAAGTGCCCCGTTGTGCTCTGCGTTCTTGCCATTGGGTGCTTTGCTCTCTTCTTGTTGATTTGTAGACAATCTTTACATATTGTGGATACGAATCGTTTGCTGGTCTCCGTGAAAACATCTTTCCCTCAACTATTGCTTTATATTTTTGCTACATATGTATTCATAAACCATCCGTGGCATGGTCTCCAAATCTCGAAGACTTGTTTTGAGGCTAATTCTGAGATGGATCTGCGCTTCTCCGGTTCATTCATTTTAACTGCCGTGGAGTCCCATCTTGTACTGAGGTCGTGGTTTCGCACTCAGTTTCTTTCTGGGTGAACTTTTAACGTGGGTCCACTTTTTCCCATGTGACCGGTTGTTGTGTTCACACTTATCTCCGCGCACGAGCCTCAGGTGCGGCTGCTGTCGTGTGTTTATCCAGAGGAGGAACTTCTGTGTCGTAAGACACAGATGTCGGTACCTTCGCTGTCGGTGACTCGATCTGCAAAGTGGGTGCTGCACTGATGCTGTCCGCGACGGGCTTCTGCCTGTGTGCGCCCCTCCCCCCTCTCCGGACCAGCTGGTAGATGTGTCCGCGTCGTCAGGCCGTCCCGGAACCGGCTCTTACTTCTGTCGACCGTTTCTGTGTCAACCTTGCTTTCTGTGCATGAATCTGAGTTCGTCACCTTCCTTGTTTCCTTTCTTCTACGTCTTGGGTTTGCTTTGTCTTTTCCAGCGGAAAAGTGTTCCACAGCGGAAACTTCAGGTGGTTCGTCCTCGAACCGCTTATCCCCCGCAGCCCTTGAGGCGGTACGTACCCTCCACTCGTCCTCTGGAGCCCTGGGTCCTCCGGCTGACACAGGGACACTCAGCAGACCTTACTCCCTAACGCTGCTCTCCACCACACGCTCACTGCTGCTGCATTTCCTTCTTTCTTCTTGGGCTCAGTGGTCCTTTGCTCCCCCCTTAAGTGGAACACGACCTGATGGGTTCACTACTTCCCTAATTTGCTGCAGCCTTGAAGGCCACGCGTTTATTCCGTGGTCACCATTTGGGGCCTGAGCCCGGCCTGCAGTGCAAGTGGGCCCTGCTTGGAGCCCCTCCCTCCCCTCCTTCCCCCTGCCCAAGCCCAGATGCCCGGAGGATTCTCTCCCCGCGTGTTCACGCTTCCTTCTCAGTCCTTCACAAAAGCTCCTGTTAGGCATTTGCCTGCATGTCTCCACCAGGCAGACCTCCGGGAAGACAAGGGCCTCGGCTGTCTGCCCCGCCCCCACGCCCCCCGGGCTCAGCTCGTGTCCTGAGGCCTCTCTCCCCCCTCTCTGCCCCCCACCCCCCCACCGCCAGGCCCTTGATGATTCTGGTGAGCGATCCCATAGCAGGGACCCTGCACCCACACACCAGACCGCTGTCTTGCAAATGATAGTAACGGTGATGGTAGTAATTCCTTACTTAAATAAAACCTTTGAAGTGTTTCAATTTTCTTTTGATCGTGGCAAAATAGGACATAAAATGGACCCTCGTTACCAATGTTAATGGATTCGTTAACTACGTTTCCAGTGTTGCACCACCGCGTCTCAACCCGGAGCTCTCCCACCTTCCCCACGGGAGCTCTGGGATGGCCCCCCCTCCCCCCGGCCGCCGGTGCCCCCCATTCCGCCCGCTGCCTCTATGCATCTGCCTGCTGCAGGGACTTCCTGGCAGTGTAACTGTGCCCCGTTTGTCCCTTTGGGTCGGCTCACTGCAGCCAACGTGGGGCTTCAAGGCTCATCCCTGTTAATCCGTGTTATCAGAATTCCCTTTGTTTCATGATCACGTGACATCCTGCTGTGTGGACGCGTCGCTTCCTGTGTGTGCTCTCATCCGCTCACGGGCACTGGGACTGCCGCTGCCTCTGGGCATTTGCATGCACTTTGCTCAGTACCCGGCCGTGATAACCCAGCCCTGGTTTCAGGAAGGGCCCTTTGGGTTATCAGTGCTTCTGCTTCCCAGCTGAGGAGTTAGAGTCCCGGGGGTTCAGGGGGATTGGAGACAGTGGCCGAACACCCACTGGACCCCCCACAGAAAGTTCATTCCGTGGGCTCAGGGGCTGCTCATTCATCCAGCCTCCCAGGTTCTAGAACAGTCCTGATGTGGACTGGCTGAGTGACTGGCCTATGAGCCCCTTCTGACCCCTGTTCTAGAAGCTCCTACCGAACATGCCCTTCTCGTCTTTGTTGGAGGGGTTTGCGGCTTGCCCACACAGAGCCAGGAACACGGCTGAGGCTCGTGGACCCGCTCTGGGCATCAAGAGGCTCCAGGCCAGGCTGTCCGGTTGAATGCCCGATGAAGGGCTAGCTTGCCTTCTGCCCCCCTGCGGCATGACTATTAATGAGATCAGGACACCGTGCCTGGCAGCACCCTGGGGACAAGCGCCTGTGGAGATTTACAGACGTCTGTTTACGGATAGAGGCTCACGATGTCTCCCTCTCCCCGGGAGTAACTGTTTATTTAAATAAACTCAATAAACTCAGAAAAGGTGACAGACTCTGGTCAAACTTACAGCCGATTTTGCGCCCACCATCCTGCAGAGGCTAAAGAGACTTGGTGGTTTCTATGGTAACCAACAGGCGACGTGACGTTTATTAAATGCCATGAGGGGCAGAAACGGGGGCACAGCCAGGCAGCCGCGAGCCCGCAGGCAGCCTCGGTGGGAGCGACCAGCGATCTGTGCTCCGAGGAGCCTTTTGTCTGGCTTCCCCCCCCCATCACTCAGAACAAGGATGTTCCAGCCAGACGGCTCCCAGACAGGCGAGGCTGGTCCCCAGAGCTTGCTGGGTGGAGAAATCCTGCTGTGCGGGCCGAGAGAAGCAGGGGTTTCTCACTCTGCCGGGGGGTTCCCGCTTTCCCGGAGGCCAGAAATCTGGGAACGTGGAATCTGTGCCATCCAGTGTGGTGGCCAGGAAGCGTGTGCACCTGCTGTGCACGGGGAGTGTGGCCGGCCTGCCTGGGGATGCGTCATGAGTGCAAACGTACTCTGGATTCTAAGCACTTGTTCTGGAAGAAACAATAAATGACTCAACAATTTTTCATATTGGTTCTATGTAGAAATGATAATATTTTGCACCAGTTGGGTTTAATGAACTATAGTATTCAAATTAATTTCAGTTCTTTTTTTGGTTTTGTTGGATTTTTAACTTTTTAAAATGTGGCTGCTATGAAATGTAGAATCGCACGCGTGGCTCCCGCCGTGGCCTGTTGTGACTGTGTTCCTGAGCCTGGGCCTGGGCCAGCTCCGCTCAGCCACGAGGCCTCAGCAGGATCCTTCACCTGCCCGGGGCCTCAGTTTCCTCCTCTGCTCTGGGACAAGGGTGTTAGGCACGTGGAGCCCTCATGGTGGAACTGAGCACGTGGCCTGTTGGGGGCAGAAGACCGTGTCCACGTGAAAGACGTGATGTGAAAACACGGCACACGGCTAAGAGCTCTTGCGATGAGTGACAACTGATTCATTTTCTTTTTTTTTTTTAACTTTTTTCTTTTTATATATTTTTAAATGTTTGTTTATTTTTGAGAGACAGAGAGAGACAGAACGTGAGAGGGGGAGGGGCAGAGAGGGAGGGAGACACAGAATCCGAAGCAGGCTCCAGACTCCGAGCTGTCAGCACAGAGCCCGACACGGGGCTCGAACTCACAAACCGTGAGATCATGACCTGAGGTGAAGTCGGACGCTCAACCGACTGGGCCCCCCAGCAGCCCCTCACCTCATTCGTTTTCTAAACAAAACAAAGAAACCCTCGTCCTTCTTGAGGGATGCAGGCCGACCTGGAGAACCCCAGCCCTCCTGACCCCATGGCATCTGCCTGGGTCCTGGTGCCCCTCCTCTGGGGGGGCTAGGAGTGGGGCGCCCGTCTCCACCCACCGTGCCGCTCTCTCCCCTCACCCTGCCCTGTGCTGCCTCTCCGTGTCCTGCCCCCTTATCTGTCCAGCCCATTTCGTCTCCCTTTGACCTGCAGCCACCCCTCCAGGCTCCTTCCCCATGGAGGAAAGAGGCCCCACCAAGGCCCACGCCCTTCCGGGACCATCCTCACCACCCGGGCTAGTCCTGGGCGGGGCCTTGGCGAGCACAGAGTGCCGAGTGCGTAGGCCCTGTGGGATGAGGTCAGAAGGCGGGGTCCCTGCAGCCCTCAGAACGGCCTTCTCCCCGCCCCGTCCGTCCGGGTGGCGGTCAGCACGCTGCCCTCCCCCCCACATCTCGGTGTCGCTCTGGGGAATCGCGCTCTCCCTGGTGGTTTCCTCTGGTGGACTCAGGGACACGCTCTCCCAAGATACGGCCTCCTGGCACGTTGAATATTTTAAGGTGAAGGAATTTGGGAAAAGGGCAGGAGCCGGAAGGTCACTCTGACCTCCCCCAAAGAAGTCATGAAGGCCTCCTGTGCGGTGACCTCCCACGCCCGGAGGAGCGTCCTCCTCTCCGGACCCCAGGAGGACCCGGGACACGGACGCCTCAGTACGCCGACCCCACACTCCTCGCCCTGCCGTATCCAGCTGTGCTCTCATCAGACCCAGCATCGAAAAAGCAGGCCTGACCATTTCTTCAAGGCTTTATGTCCCCACGACGGCTCCCGCGCCCCGGAAAGCTCACCCCAAATAAATCTGGGTGCTTTTCTCCTGTTAATCTGTCCGTTCAATTTCTGGACTCAGCCCGGGGCCTGAGAGGGTCCGGGAAAGCCATTTCCTCCCACCATCTTGCACCTGCCTCCACCTTGACTCATCCTGTTTCTCCCGGGAGGGGGGTTGACATAATAATAATAATAATAATAGTCATTACTGTGTAGTTAGCGTTCTATGGGCTTTTATTGTTGTCACCACCGTCCGGTTCCCACGTGAGGAGCCAGAGGCACAGAGGAACGGGGAGGCCGGGCGGTGAAGAGTGGGGTGGGGTCCCGCTGGATGGGGACGTGGGCCCTCATTTCTGCCACCTGCTGGCTGTGACCCCCCAGCAGCAGCGGAGACCGGGGGGGCGGGGCAGGGGTGGAGGTGGAGTCTGGGGCCTCTGGGGGGTGAGGCTGTGGGGACCCCCGCGGAAAGAGGTCGTCAGGGACTCAGCCTCCCAGAGAGCTTCTCTGCCACCGGCTTTCTGCCCTGACCGGGGCCTGGTGACGCCCTGTCTTCAGCCTCTTCCTTCCGGCCGCTGGAGTTTCTTCCGCTAACAACACAGCACAACACGGCACAGGCAGCCAAACCCCACATCCCACAAGGCAAACCCCACGGACCGGCCGGGGCCTGCCTCCCCGCTGGGGCCCCCGCAAGCCTCTCAGGAACCCTCTGTCCGCTCCGCTGGGCCCTCCGTAAGCCCCGGCCGTCCTCGCTGTGTTCGAAACTGAGTTCAATCTCTCACGGCCGTCGCTGTTGCACTTGTCTTGAATAGAGTCTGTTTGTTGGTTTGAACAGGTGGCTGGCGAAAAAGTTCTCTGCTCTAATGGGAAGGGGCTGGGGGACCCCTGGGGGGAGGGGCGGAGGCAGGAGGCAGCCTTTGCAAGCAGACTGGGGGTCCTTGCTGTAGACACGGTCGTGTGCCTCGCCCCTGCATAATGCTCAGAAGCGTCAGGAAGGAGCCGAGTCCGGGCGCCTTCCCCCGAGGACGTGAGGAGCCCCCGCCTCACTTGGGGACAGCCCTGCTGTGAGCTCCCCAGCTCCCCTATCTGTGCCCTGCCCGGGCCCCAGTTTCACCTCGTGTGAAGGGGCCCCAGGAGGACAGCAGCAGCTGGCCTACGTCCCTCCCGCACCCACAAGCCAGGAGGATACCACCAGCTGCTAAACCGTGAAATAACGGTAAAATCGATGCTGAGCTGGGGGTCCCCTCGGCGGAGCCTCCCCTGATATGGTGAACTGTGGGGCTGGGGGCTGTTGTCATTTACAGGTGGGAGGCGAGGCCCAGAGAGCTCAAGGTCACACAGCCACTGCGGCAGGGGGGCGGGGGCGGGCCCGGCCCGCAGCCCCCTGCACCGCCTCCCCAGCTGGTCTCCTTATCGGCCGCCCGACAGATGAGCGCCAGGGCTCCGTCCCCACTATCACATCAGGCCGGCGTCTGACCCTGGAACCCAGCCACTTCTCCCTGTAGCGCCATCAGAACCCTTTTATTCCTTCTGAGCTGTGACCCAGAAAAACCCCATTTGTGGAGTACAAAGCCTGCTGCCTGCTTGGAATTCACGAGCAATGATCTCTCCCTTCGGATGCTTCCCGGCTTTAGGGGCAGAAGGGGGCGGAGGAGGCAGCGGGAACCAGGCCCAAACTGGCTGCCGGCTCCGGAGCTCAGGGCACCAGGCCCTCGGCACCTTGGGCTTTGACCACGGCTTGCTCTCCTGCTCTAAATAAACAAAAAGACAGAGCATCTAGAAGAAGAACAATGCCGGGGGTGGCGGCCGCCCCACAGGAGGATGTGCCTTGTGACCGAGCCCTCTGGGCACAGCCTGGTGGCAGTGGGCTGCGGGGGGACGGGCAGGGATGAGAAGACTGGGCCATCAGCAGAGGCCGGTGAGGTCCCCACCCTCACCGGGTAGAGACGGCCAGGGAAATGGGTACAAACCTTACTTCTGGGAAAGGGGCTTCCCGCAGAATTCCCCAACCTTCCCCAGAACGTTGTCAACAACCCCAGGCCAGCCTGTCATCCCTCAAACGCAGCCGCGTGTCCCCAGGAGACTTGGAGCTCTTGATCGATGGCTTTTTCTGTGGCCCCAACCCCCGCCCTGAGAAAGAGGGCCACTTCTCCCTGCCCCTGTGGCCCCAGGCCGTAGCCACGTGGGGTGGGGTCCCGGGACTCCCCCAGCACAAAGCAGGTGTAACTGATTCTCTACTGACACTAAAGAAGAGAAATTCATCCCTTAACCGCGGCCTAACAGCAAAGCCCCAAGCCAGCCTGGGGGTCAGGGGAATGCCATTGGGGAAGGAAGGCGACGTTGGTGACCGATCCTAGAGGTCTTTCGCACCTGCAGCTTACACAAAGTGCCTTCCGTGCAGCCCGTTCACAGAGAACACCCAGCAACGCTTGCCTTGCAAGGCACCGGGGGGTATCTGAGCGAACCCCCATCACTTTAGGATGGTGGAACTCAGTATGGCTCAGGGTGCGGGATCTGGGCTCCCTGCTCCGGACCGGGCAGTTCTCTCCTCCCCACACGGCTTCCCGGAGAGTGGCTGAGCAGAGTCCAAGGATCCCGAGTCACACAGACCCGGCCCTGAGTCCCGCTCACTTGCTGTGTGATGCTGGGTGAGTGGCATACCATCTCTGAGCCTCAGCTTCCCTGTTGGCAACATGGAGACAATGATCCTTCCCTGCGAGACTATTAAGAAGATTGAAGACACAGTTTGGGGTTCTGGGTTCTGAGTTTTCACAAGCATCGGGAGAAGGGCGGGTGGGATTCCGAGATGGAAATGGCCGTGGCAGGTCGGGGAGGTCGACGAGAGTTTGAAGAAGCACCAGCCTGGCAACAAGGGGTCCCATTTTCTTCTCCGATTTGCCAGGCGGGTCTCACACGAGGCGGCACAGAGCAGTGCTCACCAGCCATGGACAGAAAGCATCTTGCTTTGGGGCCCGAGGAACAGGGAAGGGGGGCTCCGGGGGGGGAAATCCACGGTTTTATTTTTCCCTTGTACCCGTGCGATCCCGCGAGAAGGCAGCACACAGGGGAAGACAATTCCTCCCCACAAGCAGAGGAGGTCCCAAGAGCAGGAGGTGCGCTCTTACTGCCTTGTCCTCCCTGTCCCTCCTGTGTGTGGCCAGACACACAAAAACAGGTGGGAAATGAATGTTGGCCCCGGGTTTCTGGCCTGGGGATGGCAGAAGAGGGCCCCAGAGAACCGGAGTGTTGGGGTGGTCATGAAGAGAATGGAAATCGAGGCAGCTGCCCTATAAAGTGGTGTATAAACTCTGAGGTCACCTGCAGGCTGTGCACACGCGGTTCTGACCTTAAAGGGCACACGGTGGACTTGAGAATGAATTACAGGATCCCTTGCTGCCCAGGGGCTTGGAGTGGCCACCTGCTGGCTCACGCAGGCAGGGCAGATCTGAGTGGCCCTGTGAGGCTTCGAAAACTAAACGGACACTGGGGCCACGACCACAGAGGGAGCACCGCACTCCGCTCTGAACGTAATCAGCTTGGCTATCTGCCAAACAAAACATCAACACGATCCCTGGGATTTGAACAAGATGTAGAGCCTCCTGACACGATAGTCAAAGTGGCCAAGATGCTACCCCCAATCGACTGGTGTGCAGGAAACCAGAGAAGAGCCAGCTTGCAAGGGTCCCTCCCAACGCCAAGATGATGCGGATGTTGGCATTGTTAGGAGAATGCTTCAAAAGCCGTGCTTCAGGAAATAGAGGCAAACACTGTGGAAACAAATGGAACAGAAGGTCTTGACGGTGAAACAGAAGCCACAAAGAAGAACCAAGTGGAGGTTTATGAACTGGAGAATACACTCAGTGAAATAAAATTTTCATGACGGTGTTGGGTAGCAGATTGGAGTCAACAGAAGAACCTTAATGAGCTAGAGGGTGGGCCTCTAGAAAGGATTCATCTTGCATATCAGAGAGAAAATTCATTGACTGAAATGGAACCGAAGCTCAGAGACCCGTAATACAACATTGAAAGGTCTAATGTCCACATCGTCAGAGTCCCGGAAAGAAAGACCAGAACGCAGAAAAAATATTGGCTTAGAACTTCCCAAATTTGGGGAAAGACAGAAGCTTGCAGATTCAAGAAACTCAAAGAAGGCACACACAATGGAATCCTTGACCAGACAAATAATAATCAAACTGCTCAAAATTAAAGACCAGGAGAAGGAAGGAGGGAGCCAGAGAAAGGCACCGTGTTGCCCAGACTCAGGCAGCTGCACATCTCTCGGGGAGCGAGGAAAGCCAGAAGGCACGGACGTCGCATTTTTAACGTACTGAAGGGAGAGAACCGTGGACCCAGAATGTTATATTCAGCAAAATATATCTTTCAAGAGTAGAGGCGAAAAAGACAGATAAAAGAATCCTAGGAGACTCTGTTGCCGACAGACCGGCTTTCATAGAAATGCTGAAGGAAGTTTTCTGGGAAAAAGCGGAAATTACACCAGAGGGAAATCTGGAACACTGGGGAAGAAGGAAGAACAAAGGATACGATGAATATCTGGGTGAAAAGACTCTTCGCCTCTTAAATTCTTTACACCGAGTAAGAGTACTGACAGCAAATAAGATAGGACCATCTGCTGGGATTTTCAGTGTGTGCAGATGCGACACTTTTGGAAACTATGTCATCGAGGGTGCAAGGAACCCAGGTGACGGTCAGATTTGTACCTTCTACTCCAAGTGGCAAATGTTAATTTTACACAGACGACAATCACTAAGAGGAACCCACACACAAGATATTGTCAAAACCTCAGTAGATAAAGTAAGGGGAATACTAAATAAAATAAAATAAAATAAAATAAAATAAAATAAAATAATGGAACCAGAGAATGGGAAATAAAGAAATGTAATGTCATCTAAACATGCCGATGAAAAGGCCAACATTGGAAATCATAAACTCCCCATGTCCTATGTTGAATGCTCACAACAGGCAAATGCACAGAGGCAGGAAGTAAGTGAACAGTGGCCTGGGGCCGGGGGAGTGGGGACAGACCGCCAGTGAGCGTAGAGCTTCTTTTTGGGGTGTTGAAAATCCCCTAAAATTAGGTCGCTGTGACGGTTACACGCTCTGTGAATATACCGAGAACCAAATAACTGCGCACTTTAGGCGAGTGAATTTTGTGTGCTTGAAATACATTTCAACAATGCTGTAAAAACTGATGGACTGGAAAATAAAAATTAGTGTAATTAGTAAATTACAGATCTTCAAAGTTAGAGAGGATCAGAACCAATAACAAAAGACACAGCGATGGGCCGCTCCAAAACCACACTGAGTACATCAGTGCAGGTGAGTTAAAGCTACGACACCGGAGGAGATGTGCACCCCCATCTGCCCCCTGGAGTGGTCGTAGTATAACCAGGGCCACCCAGAATGGAAAGCACGGAAAATGATCAGGGATAAAGAAGGGTATTACACCGAAGCCGAGAATAAAAGGCCAATTTACCAAGAAGATAAGACAGTCCTAAAAAATAAAGCCTCAAAATAAATGAAGCCAGCACTGGTGGAAAGGACAGGAGAAATGGACCACGTGACCACTACCTTTGTGGACTCCAGCACCCCCTTGTCAGGGCGTCATGGAATACGGAGACAGAAGACGGGGGGAGGATCTGGAAGTCTGAAGAAGCCCATCGCCCTATGGGTCTTGGGGACACTTATGTGATTCCCACCAAGATCAGGAGACCAGATGTCATTTTCAGGTGTGCTTGGAAAAGTCACCAAAACAGACTACATTCTGACCCCAATGCAAGCTGGAATCAATTTGAAATGATCAAAACCGTGCAAGATGTATTTTCTGAACCAAATGGGATAAAATAAAAAATAAAAAGTCTGGCAGCACTAAGCGCTGGGGAGGATGTGGAGCCCCTGGGACGTGTGCGCCATGCCGGCGGGAATGTGACGTCGAGCTAGCGGCCGCTCTGGAAGACAGTTTGGCGGGGTCTTGTGAGTTAAACCTGTGGCGATCTATGAGCCGGGAATTACCTTCCTAGGTAGTTATTAGCAAGAGAAGCGAACAGCACACACAGGAATGCTCGCAGCGGCTTTATTCGCAACCATCAAAAGGGGAAAACAACCCCGGGGCCCTTGGGCTGGTGGACAGGGAAGCAAAGTGTAGCGAGTCCATATGAAGAGATCCTGTCTGCCAATGAAACAGATCGATGGATACAGACAGGGCATTCTGCGGGTGGAAGGGAGCCGGTCTCGCTGTCCGATCCCATTTACATATCTTCTGGAAAGGCCAGCCCAGAATGACAAAGAATGGGTCCCTGGTGGCCCGGGCTTGGGGTTCCCTGGGAGCATTTTGGGGGTGATGAAGCTGTCTTCTGCCCTGATTATGCTGTGGTCACATGGATCTATACGTGTGTAAAACCTCATACAATTGTAAATAAAAAAGTCTATTTAACTGTATGCTAACTTTTAAAATAAAGCATGGTTAAATGGATAAAACCATAAGAGACTCTGAAATACAGAGAACAAACTGAGGGTTGCTGGAGGGGTGGTGGGTGGGGGATGGGTCAGATGGGTGATGGGCACTAAGGAGGGCACCTGTTGGGAGGAGCACTGGGTTCTTCTCCTGAAACCAATGCTTCACCGTAGGTTAACTTGGATTTAAGTAACATTAAAAAAAAAAAAAAAAGGCCTGGCTCATAGGTGTACATAATACCTGTTCGTGTTCTTTTTATTAATTAAAAATTGTAGAAAAGGGGCACATGAGTGGCTCAGTCGGTCAAGCATCCGATTTTTGATTTCAGCTCAGCTCATCTCACGGTCCGTGGGTTCAAGACCCGCATTGGGATCTGCGCTGACAGCACGGAGCCTGCTTGCGATTCTCTCTTTCTCCCCTCCCCTCTCTCTGCCCCTCCCCCCATCTCTCTCTCTCTCAAAATAAGTAAGTAAACTTTAAAACAAATTGCAGAAAAGATGCCACTGTAATGTTAGCAGGGCACTTCGGCTGTGCACAGTGCGGCCGCCCTGCTGTCCAGGCAGTGCCCCGCCCCTGCCGTCACCCCAACACCACCAGAAGGTTCCCTGTGGCTCCCCCGTATTTCCCGCGTCCCAGCTTCAAAGAGCACTTGCTAAGTTCAGCTGATAAAGGTCATAGCCCCCCCCGTGGAGATTCCGGGGTGACGCGGTCCAAAGTGATCCGACCCCCACCCCCAGTTCTTTGCCTAGACTGCTCTTTTCGCTTCCTCTGTCCCTGTGACGTCTCCCCCCATCGTCCTCCACTCCAGACGTGGAGCCCCGAGGGGAGGGCAGGGTCCTGGTCCGAGTCACCTCTGCATCCCCAGGGCCCAGCCAGACAAGGCAGACGGCGCTCGGCAAAGCCCAGTCCTGCCGGACCCTGCAGGTGCCCTCAGACCTCAAGGGCTCTGCTGGGGGGTGTGAGATGTTCCCCCGGCTGTGTGAGCCCCAGGGGGCTCCGTGCCAGGCTGCTGGTGGTGCACGAGGCCCCGGGGTCCGCTCCGGGCTGGAGCTGCAGGGTCACCGTGTGGCCGAGGGTGGGGCCACGTGTCCATGCCAGACCCGGGCTCTCGCGGCCCCTCCTCCAGCCCCTACTAATGAAGTGCCCTTGTGCATCCTGGTGACTCCTCACTAAGCAGGAGTTAGAGAACAAATCAGCGCGAAATAATATTTTGACTAAATTTCTGCTCTCCAGCCTGTGTAGTTGTATGAACTTGCCGAGTGGGCCTCGGGGAGCGCCACGGTGCATACTGATGCTGGTTCATGCCAATTAGGAGGCTGAGTGATGAAGTGGCCTTGTATCGTTTCACCAGTGCACGGGAACAGCAGGTGAATGCTATAGCTTATGATTTTCAATTATAAATCAAATAGACTGAGTTCTCGCTTCTCTTAATAAAGGCTGTAAAAGTGTTGGAGTGTGGACAGGCTTCTGCTCGGGAAAGAAAAAACAGGTTGAGTTTCTAAGTGATAACTCGTGCGGTGTTTTTGTTTCTGCTGCCGTCTGGGGTGTTTAGTGTTTGGAGAAGAACAATGTAGAATATGCGGAAGCTGGCGGCGGCGGAGGGGCCCGTGGGTCGCCCCGGATGCACTCCGACGTCTCGCGGGGGGCAAGCTCACGTCGCTCCGAGGGCCCCGCTCCTCCCCGACGCCCGCTCTGCAGTCCTGTGGGAGCTGCCTCAGCAGAGGAGGTCAGGGCGTTTACACTGCATCTCAGGGGACCAGGAGACGATGTTCCAGAGCGGATGGGGCACCGTGGCAACAAGTGCAAGGCCGGTTCTGTCCACGCAACAAAATAAGACGGTTGCCTGTGAGAGTCTTGACTCTGCCCCCGCCAAACTCATGAACCCAGGGCAGTCGATTTAACCCTTCTGCTCTCGACTTGCTCTGCCTACCGACAACAACCCCGATCTAACCCGGGGGGGGCTGTACTGAGGAGCCTGCACTCGGGTACCTGCTCCGTCTTGTTCCTTTGGGAGAGGAAGAGAACAGACTGCAGGGGTCGGGTGGGGTAGGCAGAGTCCGGGGAGCCAGCGCATGGGTCTGGAGACACACAGAGGAAGCAAAAGTGGGAGGGACAGAAGTCGCGTTTCCTCCCTTGAAGAAATAGCTCACTTACCGGGTAGAAAGATTTTCTTGCACGGACCTCGGAATGAGCGCAGCCCGTAGAATTCTGAAGTGGCAAGGGTAAAGAAAGCTATTGTGTCAACATCCAGGGAGAAGAGAGATATGTCAAAGTGAACAAAGGTCCCGTTGGCCTCAGGTGTCTCCTCTGCCACATTTGGTGACCAGGAACGGGGAGGGGGGGCCCTGCTAGGGGCTCAGGAGGTGTGTCCGCGGGTTGTCTGCTAATCGCCCTGGGGGTTTCCAGACACCACGGTCAGTCCCACTCTGCGTGTGGGAAATCGTGCCGAAGGAGGCGGAGTCGTGACCTCACCGGTGTCCTCCGCATGCTTGTCCTCCGTATCCTTGACAGCTGGGTCGGCTGAAGAGGGAGCTGGAGCTCCGTGGAAAAAGGAGATGCCCCCTGGAAAGGGGCCAATCCTGTGCCCCTCCGCTAGGGAGGATCCTCACCTGGATTCAGGAAACTCAGGAGACGGTGATGCTCATGGAAGCCCAAAGTCTTTTTTTTTTTTTTTAATGTTTATTTACAGGAGACAGAGTGTGAGCGGGGAAGGGGCAGAGAGAGAGGGAGACACAGAATCCAAAGCAGGCTCCAGGCTCTGAGCTGTCAGCACAGAGCCCAACGCGGGGCTCGAACCCACAAACCGCGAGATCGTGACCTGCGCTGAAAGCTGGACGCCTGACCGACTGAGCCCCCAGGTGCCCCCTTGGATGCCTGAATTCTAAGGCATGATGACCATTCTGGGTTGAATGATGGCCCCCAAATCCTACCCTCAGCACTTCTGAATGAGACCTCAGTTGGAAATAGGGTCTTTGCAGATGTGATCATTTAAGATGAGGCCACCCTGGAGGAGGGTGAGCCCTAATCCAACATGGCAGCTGTCCTTATAAAGGGGGAAATTAGACACAGAGGCACTCACAGAATGAAAACATGGAGATGGAACTAGAGACTGGGGAGGTGTGCCTATAAGCCAAGAACACCAAAGGTCTCCAGTAAACCCCAGAGTCTGGGAGGCAGGCCTGGAACAGATTCTCCCTCACAGCCATCAGAAAGAACCAACCTTGTCAGCATCCTGATCTTGGATTTCTAGACTCTAGAACTGTGAGGAACATCAATTTCTGTTAATCGATCTGCCTTGTTTCTTACGGTGGCCACAGGACACTCACACGGGGACTATTCAAGCTGTGACTCACTGACTGTCTTGGGTGAGGAATGCCTCTATTTATTAGGATTATTGCAGTAGTGAAAGGGGACCATCACAATAGGAGAACACAATGGGGCTCAGAGCTTCAGTGTCTCAGAGGTCAGGCAGAGAGGATTTTCTTTTATACGGAGGGGCCAGCAAGGCCGAAAGGAACTGGTGTTGGGGGTGGGGGAGCAGTGTGGTGGGACCGTTGACCAGTGTTTCTCCTTGTGTCAGCAGATTCTGGGGAGGGGCCATTAAGGAGGGGTCCTTTGCTGGCCCAGCCGGAGGGTAGGTGAAGGTCCAGGGGCCTGGGGGGAAGGAGAGGAGCTTAACTTACCTTTGGTCGAACTAGTTAGCAAGCACTTTGTTTTGAATGATCAACGGGAAAAAGCAGTTCTCATCATTATTTATGAGGCATGGAAGAGGAATTTGGAAGAGGCATGGAAAATTAGGAATTTGGAAGTCTTGGCTTTTCCTAGCTAACCAGGAGATGCATCCATGAGTCTTAACGTAAGTCATACGGGCAGGTGATTCTTTGCAGTAGGGCATTTTTTGGAATATATATGGGTGGGGAAGCTTGTCTTAACCATCACTGTTTTTCAGGAGCGTAGGTTTCAGGCAAAGTTTAGTATTGTGGACAGTTCAGTTCTTGATGGTCATGATGGCCGTGATGTTAATGGTGACGGTGGTTTTGACAGTTTAGCTCTTGGTGGGGGTGATGGTGATGATGATGGTGATATAACAATCTTCTAAGCTTTTTACACGCACTAAATGAATTATAAAGTAAACACTGGCATCCAACCTTGTAGAACTGAGGCATGGAAAGATGGGTTAAATTTCCCAAGGTCCTGCTACTGGCTAGTTTGGCACAGGACCAGGTCCACACCAGGCAGCCTGGCTCCAGTACCCATGCTCTTGCTACGATGCTCTAGTGCTTTTGAGAGGAGTCAAAGGAGAGTATCATTCAGGGTCACTCCAAGGTCAAACTGCCCCCGTGGCCCCCTGCGTATGCTGCGATCTATTTTTTATTACAGATCATCAGAAACAACCCTACAAACATTACTAGGTGACCACACAAAATGCTCCAACCTTGAATAATTGGAACTCATTTTTATCAGTACAGTCCCACTAATGAATTAAGTGCCCGATTTAGTTTCTCAGAGATGCTGTAACAACTAACTGCAGACATGGAAGGCTCAAAGCAACAGAAGTGTATCATCTCAGGCTGGAGGCCAGAAGTCAGAAACAAAGCATTTTCCACCTTTCTTTCAACGTTTATTTATTTTTTTGGGACAGAGAGAGACAGAGCATGAACGGGGGAGGGGCAGAGAGAGAGGGAGACACAGAATCGGAAACAGGCTCCAGGCTCCGAGCCATCAGCCCAGAGCCTGACGCGGGGCTCGAACTCACGGACTGCGAGATCGTGACCTGGCTGAAGTCGGACACTTAACCGACTGCGCCACCCAGGCGCCCCTCCACCTTTCTTCCATAAGGATTTGAGGCCCACCTGAAATCCAGGATGATCTTGTCTGGAGATCTTTAAGTCAGTTGTGTCTGCAAAGATCTTTTTTTGCAAATAAGGCCATACTCACAGATTCCTGGGATTAGGGCAGGTATTTCTTCTTCAGATCTGCCATCCAACCCACGACAGTCCTAGAATGAAATTTCAGCCCAAGCTCAGCCAGGAGGGCATGCTTCAGAGTCTTGGTGGAGGATCCAGTGTCCAGAACATTCTCTGGAGTTGGTAGACCACGGAGGATAGAATGGGAATCCAGGCTCCATGGGTCTCCACACTTCCTCGTGTTCCAAAGGGTCAGTGGGACACACCCAACGACCCAACACCAACTTTTCACCGTGTGCTGAGAGTTGGAAGAGGCAACCTTGATATTTCCCAGAGATAGTCATAGTCTCTCACTTTGTGGCCAGCCATCGCTTGGGTCTTCTTGGGTACCAAGAAGCCAGGCTTTCATTTGAGTTTGAGTTAGGATGGTTCTTGGAAGCTAGGGATTTGCCCATGTCCCAAGCTTCCTGAGGGAGTGAGAGCCACAAGATGCTGTCTCAGAGAGCCCTGCTCAGGCCTGGAATCCTGACCATTTTTCCTGTGAGGCTGCATGTTAAAACCCACTCATTCAGGCATGCTTACAGAGAAAGAAAGACAGAAAAAAGTGTCTGTTGGTTCTGCCAGGATTTTAAAAGAAAATCCTTATAATCCAATAATTTGGTATCTAGTCAGGGTTGATTGGATTGAATTGATTGATTTTTTAAGGTGTGAAAGCAAGAGGCAAAGGATCACACACACACACACACACACACACACACACACACTCCCTGCATGGCCTTCTTTAGATACCCTTTGGAGATGTACGCCAATCAACCAATGGAGGAAGCAAATTAAGAGCTCAATGATGATGAAGTTATGGCATGAAAGGGTTTATTTTGAGCATTAGAATTATTTAAATATAGAACAATTTTTGAAAATTTTGATGGAAAGGAAAACAATCTTGTAAATAATATATGAGAGGGGGGCAGAGCGAGGGATGGAGAGAGACAGAGGGAGGAAGAGGGGGGAGGTACGTGAAATCAATGGGGATGATGTGACATATGAGGAGAAAGCCGAGGAGAGCATACTTAATGTTTTGTCTGAGCTTGAGGCTGTTCAGTTGCGTCTTGACCACTAATTGGAGTGAGCCAGTTTGGGATGAAGTCTGGCCGCTGCAACATGTGCCTGGCACATAGCATGAAGTTTACGTGTGAGCATTTAGGTGCCATGTGACAGAAGTCCAGATGTCAGGACACTGGGGATGTACGGCCACCGCAGATGCTGCTGGAGGCTAGCTCAGCTTCCGTCTTCCTGCTGCATGGTCGCTTAGTGCTGGCCTTGACCCTCAGAGAGATTTGGCACCCAAGATGACTCTGCCAATGCTGCCGGGCAGGAGGACGACCTAAAGGAACACAGTGGCACTCCTTGGTGGCACGTCTTTCCTGAGGAGCCATCATCAAGTTCCACTCAGCGACCTCCCCTTACGTCTCATTGGCCAGAACCCAGTCATGTCGTCCCTGCTTCAGGAGAAATGTGCCTTCCTAGCTGGGCACGTTGATGCCTTAAGCACAAGTGACCTTCCCCCCTTCCCCCCTTCCCTCCTTCCTTCCTTCCTTCTTCCCTCCTTCCCTCCTTCCTTCCTTCCCCTTCCCTTCCTTCTTCCTTCCTTCCCTCCCTTCCCTCCTTTCCTTCCTTCCTTCCTCCCTTCCTTCTTCCTCCCTCCCTCCCTGCCTCCTCCCTCACTTCCCTCCTCTCCTTCCTTCCTCCCTTCCTCCTTCCCTCCTTCCTCCCTCCCTCCCTCCCTCCCTCCCTCCCTCCCTCCTTCCTTCCCTCCTTCCTCCCTCCCTTCCATCTTCCTTCCTCCCTCCTTCCTTCCTTCCTTCCTTCCTTCCTTCCTTCCTTCCTTCTTCTTCCTACCAAGGATGAGAGGGAAAATGATCTTGGGTAGTCACTGAGCCATCTGCCCCAGAAAGCCAACAATAGATCAGGCAGAAGATTCCCAGGAGTTCCAATATTAATATTAGACAAAGAGAAATTCATGGCAAAAAAATGCATCGCAAGACAAAGCCTATGATTTTATAGAGATAAAAGCTAACCTCAAAGATGTAGGAAACCTTATCACCAACAGATAGCATACAGCTGGCAAAAGAAACAGTACCAGATATACAAGGAGAAATTGGAAATCCTACAACGGCAGCAAGATCGCACATCTATTTCACTTCCCAACGTATTAGTAGGATCAATCATCACAATAAATCATAAATAATGAATCATAGTGAGGCAATGTGGGATCTAATTGGCATTATTAATTAGGTCCATTCATCCATCACATGCTAACTGAGTACCCACTATGTGCCAGGCCACATTTGTGGGCTGGGGCACGGCCGTGCAGGAGAGGCAACCACCCCATCCCCATGAAGCATGCATTCTGAGAAGGGTTGACTGGAAAGACATCAATCATTGAAATATGAATCCTGTAGAGAATATCTATTCTTTGCCAGAGGTGTTGGGGCATTTATAAAAACTGACAAACTCTTAAGCTGTAAAGAAAACAGGAATCTATTACAAAAAGCAGAAATTGTCCAGGTTACTTTTGCAAACTACAATACCGTAAAGCTAGGAAATAATCAGAAGCTTTTGAACTAAGGAAAGATGGAACAGAAATGTTCTCTTAACTCACTGTTTGCAAAGAGAGAGAGAAGAACGAAAGTCATAGTGCAATTACAGACCGTGTCGACCATCATGTACCCAACCTTCGGGCATTCTGCCGGAACAGTCCTCAAAGGAAAATTCATAACCAGGAATTACTTTATTATCAGAAAACAACATTATAAACGTGGCAGTTATTTTTGGTAGCTCTGGGTACATAACAAACCACCCCCAAACTTGGTGGCTTAGCACGGCTGTTGTCTTTGGCTCTGTGCACTGGCTGGGTCAGTCCTCTGACAGGGTTGGCATGGATGGTCTCCACTGGGCTCGTTCGTGGGGTTGTGGCCAGCTGGTGGGAAGGATAGCTGATCTAGAAATGCCTTAATTACACATCTGGTGGTTGGCCAGCTGCTGGCCAGGGCATGAAGGTTCTCAGGTGGCCTTTCTCCAGCAGGCCAGCCTCGGTTCATTCATGCGATGGTCTTATGGTTCCAAGTGCAGCAAGGAGAGGGTGAACCCCAACACAGAGCAATGTCCGAATTTCTGCTTGTGCCCCGTATGCTACCGACCTAGCAGCCAAAGCAAATTGCATGGCCAAGCCCGGGGCCAGGGCAGGAAGGGACCACCCAGGGGCAATGCTCAGGCAGGGCAGTCATGACAGCCAGCTTTGCTAACCATCTACTGCAACTTTTAATTAAAACATAGAAAACCACAGAAGCACAATGCTACAGAAGCAGGGAGCTTATTAAATAATCAAGATAAAAGCAGAAACAAGTGCTGTAGAAAATAGAAAGGCAGCGGAGCTGGTAAATGTACTCAGGACTTACTCTCTGGAACCAAAACAGTGAAACTGATAAACTTCAGCAAACATGAACAGCAACAAAGAATGAAACACAAATAAATCACTGGATACAAAAATAGTCTGTAAGAACAGCTATGGAAAAGCTCGAAGTCCTATGAGAATCCCATCAACAGTGATGTATGAATGCGCTTTTAAAATTTTGTACGTTTCAAAAAAAAATGTATTAAATGGTAAATAAAATTTGGCAAGTGGCATTGTAAATGGGTGCGCTGTACCAAATGAACTCAAGGGTATGTAGGGAAGCCTGACTAGATCAAGGATCAAGGAAGAAACCACCAGTGGTACTTGAAGTCGGAGACTAAAGGACAGGTAAGGGACAGGACATTTGCATAACAGGTAACACAGGAAAAGAGGCTGGGTACCCCCAGGCCGATTGGAAATTGTAATTGGCCCCCCAGAGAGGTCCGGACAGTGGAAATGCTCGCGGAGAACTGCCTCCTCCATCTGGAGCAAGGAAACAGGGGAGTAACGTAAGCCCTCGTTTGGCGTGGGCGAAACAACTCCCATGCTAGATGAGTTGTCCAGCTCAGGTTATGAGATATGAGAGGTAATGAGGAAACAAGGAAAAAAACAAAAAAATAGAGATATATTAAAGGGAAACAACTTTCTTTGAAAAGTTAGACTTATCGACATAATTTACATAAAAGTAAAACTCACCCTTTTTAAATGTACAGTTCTATGGATTGTGACAAAAACATTGGGTCATGCAACTCTTTCCTTAATCAAGATAAAGAGTATTTCCATGTACTATACTGGAAACACGGGGTGGGGGGGGGCAGGGGGAAAGGAAAGCCACATGATGCCGTATTCAAAGCACATATATTTGATAAAATTCGAACAAAAGTAATGCAAAAATTTTAAAACACTAGAAACAAATGTATGCTAATTCCTTAATATGTAGAAGTATATTCATAAGAAAACTACAGAAAAATTGTACCTTATAATATTACACAGAAGGAAACAAGATCACCAATTATTACCATTTCCAGCCAATATTTTAATTAAACTTTTAGCCAGGAAAAAAAAAAAAGGTAAGAAAGACAAACTGAACGTAGAGTAAGTGGGAAGCAGGAAATAAAACTGTTATTATTTGAAGACAAAATATTCATAGACATAAAGAATCCAAAACAAAGTGCAAATAAGTTATTAGAATTAATGCAGGATTTGGGTAAGTGGTTTTTGAAAATAGGTCAACGCACAAAAATCGGTTGTATTTCTTTAAGATGGTCCCCAAGTCTGGAAATACAGAGAATATTATTTTCTCCCCTATTGTAACATCAATGAATCATTTATTATGTATTTGCGTATTTTCTACATTAGGTGGGTGGCCTTGTGTATATACTACACAAATTAGAAAATAAAAATTTTAAACGCCACTTAAAATAACATTTACAAGAGCATCCGAAGCCCAGGAATAAACATGCAGCTCTCTACGCAGAAAAGGACAAACATTATTGAGGAATATTAAAGAAGACCTACATAAATGGAGGGCTATAACCACTGGTTTGTTCCTAACTTTTCAGAAAAGTCAATTGCAGGTATCTTTTCCAAAGGCTGTGTCCAGGAATCCACAATGGTAGCTTGAAATTGGCCGGCGGTGGTATTCACAGCTCAGAAATTGGCAAATCTGCGAGACACATATTTCCCCTTGGAGAAACTGTTGTCTCCCATTCACCAGCACAACAGCGATGCCATTTTCATGCACTGAAAAACCAAATACTGCGAAGATAGCCACTGTGTGCACTTTCGTTTCTAGATCTAATGCAGTCCTTATAAAAGTTTCAGTAGATTTTTCTGAGGACATTTATAAACTGTGTAAAAAATGTACATGGAAATCCAAAGGACCAAGAATAACAAAGATGATATTAAATATGAACGGCAAATGATTACCAAAGTTTGTCATAAAGCTGTGGTAGTTAAGATAATAGGGTATTAGTCAAGGACAGACAAATAGACTAATGGAGCAGGATAAAAAGTCCAGAAACAGGCCTACAAACGACACTGTAGGACAGTGGGGGGAAACATTAGCCACAGGGAAAAATTATTCTTGTCCCGTACACCATACAGACCTACTGTGTACCTAAGTTTGAATAGTAAAACACTAGTTTGTAGAGGAAACTATAGAAGAATAGCATCATAACCTTGGGATATACAAAGCTTTGTTAAACTGAAAGGTACTAATCACAAAGGGAAAGACTGGTAAATTATACTGCATTAAAATTAAGAAGTTCTGGTCATCAAAAGGATCATTAAGAGGGTGAAAAGGCAATCCCCAGAGTAAGAAAATATTTGCAATATTATGTATCCTCAACAAAAAGCTCATACTCATAGGATATAAAGAACTACATTAGATTAGAAAAAAAAACTCGATGGGAAAATAAAACTCAAAAGCCATGAGAAAACACTTCATGTTAAAAAAAAAAAAGATTAAATGTCATTAGTTATCAGGGAAATACACTTAAAACTACATTGCTAAGACCCCAGACACACTACAATAGTCAAAGTTTTAGAAGATGAAAGCCATTCGGTTCCAGCAAAGATTTGGAGGAACCGGAACTCTCATACTTTGCTTGTGCGATTGTACTCAGAACAATCTGCCATAGCTTGACACAACATAGCACTAGTCTGTGCCCAGAATTCCTGCTCTTAGATGTATAGTCTACTGAAATTACACACGTGTGTACCAAAATGTATGTAAATAACCCAAATGTTCATTGACTGTAGAATGGATAAAAATATAGTGGTAAGTGTAGGTGATTGTATATGCATGCATATAAAATATAAAAACCGGGGCGCCTGGGTGGCGCAGTTGGTTAAGCGACCGACTTCAGCCAGGTCACGATCTCGCGGTCCGTGAGTTCGAGCCCCGCGTCAGGCTCTGGGCTGACGGCTCAGAGCCTGGAGCCTGTTTCCGATTCTGTGTCTCCCTCTCTCTCTGCCCCTCCCCCGTTCATGCTCTGTCTCTCTCTGTCCCCAAAATAAATAAAAACGTGGAAAAAAATTAAAAAAAATAAAATATAAAAACCAGCGCCACATCTATCCACAAACGTGAATCTCATATATCTAGTGATAGGTGAAAAAAAGCCCAGGCCCGTGAGAATATGTACTGCAGGATTCCATTCCTATGAAGTTCAAAATCGGCCGCAACTAATTTGAGATTAGGAATCAGGTAATAGTTACCTTTTGAAAGGGCTTTAAGTGCCTGTGATGGCCGATAAATGAACCTAACGTGCTATTTTTTTGTTTGTTTGGGTGATGGTGACTTGGATCTGTGCACTTCATAATAATTTGTTGAGCTGTAAACCATTTATTTTATATACTTCTCTATCTAGATATTATAATTAAGTTAAAAAAACATGCACACTGCTAAATAACTCATAGATAAAAGAATAACTCACAATAGAATCAAATGCACCTACAACTGAATGATAAAAAAATGGTATGGTTCTTTCAGTGAACTTTTTAGCCTTAAATACTTATAGTGGAGAAGAAAAAAATCCTATAAAATAGTTAATTGTATTTCTATATTAATAAGGAATAAATACAAATAAGTAGAAAGAGATCTTAAAGTAATCATATAAGTCAATAAAGGTAGAAACACAATAGAGAAAATCTACATACTATAGCTATTTCTTAGGAAAAAAATAATCATATGGTTGAAATTCTTATACGACTTTTCAAGAGAAGAGAGAAGACACAATCAAACCATGTTAGTATGAAAAGGGAGAAATCAATATAGATAAATAGAAATTTAAAGACTAAGAGGAAACTATCTATATATGTGCCAATAGTTTTGATATTTTGAAGGAGTAAAAAATTTCTTAGACAAATATAACATCAGAACTGACTCAACAACAAAAAAACCTTCTTACGTAGTCTGATGACTATTAAAGAAATGGAAGCACTTAAATATCTTTCTATAAAAAACAATAACAAAGAAAAACAAAACTAATGAATATCCCCAAGTGGTTTTAAAGTTAACAAAGAAAAAGAATACTTTCTAATCTCTCCTGTGATGTCAATGTAACTCTGATACTAACTCATGAATATATTTCAAAGGTCTTAAATAAAATACTAGAAAATCAAATCCACTAGTGTATGAAATATATAACACACCACAACCCAGTTAGATTTATGCTTGCTGGGTGTGCAAAGATGGTTTAATATGGGAAATTTATATATGTAACTTATTAAATTAACAAATTAAATAAAACGTGTCTTCTCAATACACCCAGAAAATGCATCTGATAAAATTCAACAACCGTTCATTTGGAAGACTCTTAGTGAATTAGAAATAGAGAATTTTCTTAACCTACAAAAGAATATAACAAACCTGGGGTCAACGCCATCTTACAGTGGGAAGTGTTGGAAACATTCTTTAGAATCAGGAAAGAGAAGGATACACATTATTGCCACTTCTCTTTAACATTGTATTAGCGATCCTTGCCAATGCATTAACATAAGAAAAAGCTGTGAGACAAAGGACAGGAAAGAGGAAATAGAACTCATTTGTAGATGACATAATTATTTAAACAGAGATTCCAAAAGAATCCATGCATTGATTATCAGAAATAATTAGACTGATTAGCTTAAATGGCTTAATGTAATATTAGTAAAAAATGCATAACGTAATTAAGGAGAAGATACCATCTATGAGAGTGTCAGAATCTGAGCATTCTGAATGACTCTAACATAAAAACTTTGTTAAGGGATAAGAAGGAAGACGAAATACATGTAAGGATAGTGTCTTCATGGATAGGAAGACAAGATGATAAAGATGGGAACTCACCCCAGTCTGATCTAAAGGTTCACTGCAATTCAAATCATACTCCCCACAGGCATTTTTTCAAATAACGTTTTAAAGGTGGTTCGAAACATTGGAAACATGGAAGAGAAAAACGGCCGAGAATACCAGACCACTTCTGAAGAGCGGGGAGGACTTGCTCCGTTGGATAAATCAGGCGTGGTCATGACGAAGCAGTTCAGCCGTGGGCTTACTCTGGAGGGGTAGACAGATTTGCCCTGGAGTAGGACAGAGAGCTCAGAGAGACCCACACATGAAAGGATCCCTTGGGCGCCTGGGTGGCTCACTCGCTTGAGCTTCCAACTTCAGCTCAGGTCATGATCCTGTGGTTCCTGAGTTTGAACCCCACATCAGGCTCCCTGCTGTCAGCCTGTCGGTGCAGAGTCCCCTTCGGATCCTCTGTCCCCCCCCTCTCTGCCCCTCCCCTGTTTGTGCTCTCTCAAAAATAAAAGAAACATTAAACCAAAAGAAAACTATTTTCTTTCACTGTAAAGAAAGCTGTACGCCATGATGAACAACAACCTACTGATGCAGTAGAGCAAGACAAGGACCCAGAATGGCACATTTGGGATTCAGGATGGTGGTTCCCTTGGGAGGACAGGCCATGGGGCAGCAGTGAGTGGACCACACACAAGCCAGTCGCTGTCAAGGTCCTAGATTGTGTTCTAGAAAGTGGGTATGAATATTACACCTTTACAAGTAACTAATTAAATAACTAAGTAGCAGAGGGCCACGGTGGACTATTGACTGTTCCAGGTACATTCCAGGGACAATGGTTGCCTCAACACTTACCCAAAGTTAGTAGCACAAACCGCAATCGTGATGCTCATGGATTCTGTGGGCCAGTTTAGATAGGTCACGGTGGGAAGGTTCGTCCATGCTTCTCAATGTTTGGGGCCTCATCTGGAAGGCAAGGACAACCGGGGGTCGGCACACCGGGGCCCCTCATGCAGCATCGACGTGGGCTCTGCATGGGCTCTGTCACACGGTGGCTGCATTGTGGCCAGAGTGTTACGTGCCAGCTCCAGGTTCCCGAGGGGCTTCACGTGGAGAGAGAGAACAGGAACATTTCTCATTGGGGGAGGCAGTTACAAGGCGTGCTCGGGTTTCAGAGGAAGGAACAAGGTCCCGCCTGTGGGCTGACGGTGGAAAGAGCACCAGCTCGTCCCCCAGGATGAGGTGGGACCATGTGGCCAACTTCAGAAAATGGGATCTGCTGGAGGAGTGAAGCTGATGGTGATTCGTCCGGTTCCGTGGACCTGAGGTCCAATATGCAATAATAAAAGCAGAATAAATGGGTAAATATGAGTCGGTAAATTTAACTGTCGACAGTAAATCGCTGTATCTTTTCTCCCCAAAAGAGCTGGAAGAAAACTAACCTACAATAACAAGAACAGGGCGGTTGGGGAGGGTGTTCAAGGGTAAAGTGCGCTGAGTTCCATGGTGTATGGGGAGAAGGGAGGAAGTACCGAGCATCTGTGGGTATTATTAGGAAAATAATACATATTTGATTGTGTTTATTCATTATGTATATTAAGATTATGGCACAGCCTTTACAGAATGTAATATATGGCATCTAAAGCAACAGAAAAGAGAAACTTTTATCTAATTAAGAGCGAGAGGGAAGGGAAGAAACTAAACACAATGGCCAAAATAAAACCTAGAATAGGACGGCAGGAAAATTCCAAGCATAACAGTAATCCCATTGAATGTAAATGCACCAGGCTCAGCTCACAGGGCCGAGATAACAAGGCGAACTTACAAAAACGCATGCAGGGAAAGAACTGGGTTGATGGTGGGTGTTGTTTCCCTGGTTGTTACTGCTGAGCCTGGGAACACCTGCTGCTGTATATCCGGGCGGGGCCAGCCAGGAAGTGCTGGGCTGGGGGTGCTCCGGGCTGGGCTGGGGGTGCTCCGGGCTGGGCTGGGGCCGTGAATGGGTGTCCGTGGACTGAGTGGGAGGCCTGGAAGGGGTGAGACTCGGAGAAGCGTCTGGGCGCCAGGCCCCTCCACCTGTCTGCACCTGGAGACTGCTCATGCCAACCTGGAGGGACTGGATCTCCATTCTTCTTATGCAAGGTGGCATGTCCTTGATCCTCCTTTGCGACAACGCGTTAGCACTTACAGTGGGGACCAAACGGGAGGCTGTGAACATGACTTTGGAGCCTTAAAGCCCTGCAAACGGGAGCTTTCCCTCTGTTGAGCCACTTTGGGCAAGCGGCCTCCCTTGGGTCGGATGGATTCTGACGCTCCTTCCTGATTTGTTCTTCCAGGAGCAAATCCAAGGGCCGTCCCGTCAGCTCTGCCAGGTTGACAGGGACTCGGCAGGAAGGCGACTCCCCTCCAGGTTCCAGGGAAATGGGTGTTTCTCACGGGGCGAATTTTAGACGTTGGCAATGATGTTGACTGGGCTGTGAGTTCCATGCCCGGGTGCAGGGAGAGGCGAGGCGGTCACCCACCTCTCCTCCACGTCTGCTGCGCTCCCGGGAGGGTCAGGACAGGAGGTGGTGGTGGGGAGGACGGCAGGAGGCAGGAAAGAAAGGTCCCAGTTGCAGGCCTAGCGCTGCCCCCTGTGTTTGTGTCGTCCGGTGCAGGTGGGCCAAGAAAGCAGAAAGGACCTAAGTGCCCAGGGCGGTCCCAGTGGGTGCAGCAAGGCTGGAAACACCCAGCGAGTCTGAAGACTCGTTAGAACGAGCGACGGGGCTGTGGCGTGGTCTCCGGGGCTCGTCCGCTGGCTGCTGGCCGCCAGCCTGGCCCTGGTGTTCGGAAGGGGACGCTCGCGCTCCTTACACCCGCTGCACCCCTGCCACCCTGCTCTCTGTGCCCGCGACACAGGCTTTGTGCACGCGCTGCTTTGCCCCGTGGCTAAGGGAGGTCTACACATTCCGAAGGTGGGGCTTATTCTCAACAGTTCTGGGGCTGGAGGTCCGAGACGGGGTGTTGGCAGGTTCGTTCCCGCTGAGGCTCCGAGGGGGACCCTGTCCCAGGCTTCTCTCCGCTCCTGGGGCTTTGCTGGCGGTCTCGGGTGTCCCGTGGCATCCTGACGCGTCTGCCTTCACCTCCACGTGGACCTCTCCTCCTGTGTGTCGGCCTCTGTGTCCACATTTCCCCCTTTTACGAGGACGCCCGTCATATGGATTAGCAGTCCACTCTCGCCCAGTGTGACATCCTCGTAACTAATTGCATCTCCGCAACAAACTTATTTCCAAATAAGGTCACATTCTGAGGTCCCAGGGGCTAGGATGCCAACGTGTGACTTTTGGGGGAGGGTGCGATTCAGCCCCATCCTGATGATCACGGCAGTAGAAACACCTAGAAACCCCTCCCCAGGGCAGGGGCAGGGGCGGGGGCGATGCTGTGCTCAAGGCACACTTCGAGGTGCTCTGGCTGTTGGTCTCCTCCCAGGGTCATGTGGACAGTGACCTTCCTGGAGCTTCCCAAGAGATGGCATGGAGACGAATGTCCTAGGGGACCGTCCCCCCGGGCGGCAGCTGCCCGGAAGAGGTGCCCTTGAGAAGGTCTTGAGGTCTGGGACAGCTGAGTAATGGTGCCCGTAGCACTGGGGAGGGAGGAGGGGAGCGGTGGGGACACGCGCCTGGTGTGGGGGCCGTGCAGAGACCCACGTGCTCGCACCGAGGGCTAGACCTGGACAAGAGGATTTGGAAAGACAGCTGAGAATTTGGAGGTTTCCTGTGATCATGGAACCGCCACTCCAGATGCGGGAGCGGGGCCGTCGCGGTGGGTGAGTGTGAACCACCTGCTCTGTGTCCCTGGGGCGCGTGGCTGGCGTCACCCCTTCCGGGCCCGTGTGCCCGCCACTCGCCTGGTGACCAGCCTGGCTCTCTGCCTTCTGTCATGCTGCTTCTTCCTTCTTTACGTATAAAAATACCTTTTATATTTTAAAAATGTGTCTGTTAAAATCTACAAAGGCACATATCTTCCCGGATTCCGGTCAAACAATTATTTGTCGATCAAACTAGAGAAGAAACGCACGTTAATTCTTCCTTTTTCTCCTCATCTTCCAATGACATGTCCACGTTCTAGCCACAGGTCACGTCTCATCTTTTGCATGTTTTCTAGCAGAGAACCCGGTGGGCGTTTAACTTCTGAGACGCAGACAAGTAAAATCTGCACCCTAATATTTTTGAGTATGAGGGGGCCACCCGGCTGCACGCGTGGGGACACTTAGGGACCGCTTTGCAGTCCGGGCTGGTTGGTGCGCAGAAAAGGTGACCCCAGCCTCATAAAGGATCTCGGGTGATGACCTGGCCCTTCCTGGTTACGCTATTCCTGGAGAGCCCGCCTTATTTACCAGACCTGCCCAGTTTTTAAAAATTGTGTTAAAATACACAGGACGAGGGGCGCCTGGGTGGCGCAGTCGGTTAAGCGTCCGACTTCAGCCAGGTCACGATCTCGCGGTCCATGAGTTCGAGCCCCGCATCAGGCTCTGGGCTGATGGCTCAGAGCCTGGAGCCTGTTTCCGACTCTGTGTCTCCCTCTCTCTCTGCCCCTCCCCCGTTCATGCTCTGTCTCTCTCTGTCCCAAAAATAAATAAACGTTGAAAAAAAAAATTAAAAAAAAAATACACAGGACGTAACTTTACCTTTTAAACCGTTTTTAAGCATGTGGTTCTGTAGCACATTCACGCTGTGGTGCGACCATCACCGCCATCCGTCTTGGGGACTGTCTTCATCTTGCAGAACTGAGTCTCTGTCCCCATTAGACACTCACTCCCCACCCCCTCCCCAGCCCCTGGTGGCCACGAGTCTGCTCTCTGCCTCTGAGGATTTGACTCCTCCGGGAGCCTCCTCCGAGTGGAGTCATATGGGATTTGTCCTTTTGTGTTTGGGTTCTTTCCCTGAGACCAGTGCCCTCAAGTTCATGCATATGGTAGCTTGTGCCACAATTTCCTTCTTTTCAAGGCCGAGCGATATGCCATGGTTGTATAGACTGCATTCTGTGTATCCTTGATCGGCCCGCGGGCCCGCGTCTGGGCTATTGTGGGTGACCCACGCTGCTGTGAACGTGCTTCCTTTTCTTTAAAAAAAAAGGTTTTTAAAAATGTTTTATTTTACATTTGAGAGAGAGAGAGACAGAGAGTGAGCGGGGTAGGGGCAGAGAGACAGAGACAGAATCCGAAGCGGGCTCCAGGCTCCGAGCCACCAGCACAGAGCCCGACACAGGGCTTGAACCCACGAACCGTGAGATCGAGACCTGAGCCAAAGTCGGACACTTAACGGACGGAGCCACCCAGCTGCCCCAACATGCTTCCTTTTCAAACTGGGGACTAATGGGTTGCATGCATCCAGGATCAGGACACCCCCTACCTACCAGAGGGGATGGTAGGCAACGGGAATGTGGTGACAAAGCCTCTCATCATGGCTCCCTTTGACGTAGGGAGGACACAGGGAGGGGACAGCGGTGCTGGGGTGGCTTTCTCGCATGTGAGAGGGTCTGGGCAGGGACTCCCACGATCCCATGTTACAGGTTTGCTCTCTGAGGACAGCGTTCGGCAGAGCTGGAGCCTCATCCACATCTTGGACACCGGCCTGCCCTGAGGATCTCGTCCTGAGGACACTGTGATGGGCCTCCCTGCCAAACTCCCCTCTGAGACCTCTGCTCCCTTAGAACCAGCCTTGCAGAGACCCTGATGCCCATGAGCCTCTCCTAAGCCTTGTGTCCCCTCTGGGTTCGCTATGTCCCTCTCCTAAGCCTTGTGTCCCCTATGGGTTCCCGATGCTGGCACTCCAGAATTGCTCAACCCTGAGCAACTGCCCAGGACGCCCAAGCCTAGCAGCCCTGGGGCCCGCCCCTCCTATCCTGCTCCTGGGCCTGAGCTGGGCATCCAGGCAGGGACAGAAACAGAAAGGCCTGGGACAGGGTGGGCAGAATCTGAGTCCTGTCTGCAGTGGATCGGGGCCGGGTGGCGGGGGGGGGGGACAGGGTGGGAGGCATCATGCGCCCTTGAGGCAGGGTCTCAGGAGTCGGGGCCTAGCATCCTGAGCCGGACCCCTGTCCTGCTTTCTTTTCCTGGCCAGGGATCTCGGTAACCCGGGGCTGTGTGAACAGCCTTGAAGCAGTGCTCCTGGGAACAGGTAGAGAGTCTCACCCCGAACTCTGCCAGGAGGCAAAGCTATTCAGACGTGGCCTGCAGTCAAGGTCAGGGGATGGGGGTCTGCACCTGAAAGCACGCTGATTGTTAGCCCACAAAACCGCCCGTCAGCCTCAGCTGGGCATTCGCTGCGCTCCGACCCCCCTCCCCGACCCCCGGCATCTCTGGTTGGCTCCCTGTTTCCTGTAAATCTTGCTGGTTGGGCTGTGGGTCCAGCACCAGCCGCATTAGCATCCCCTGGGAGCTTTGAAAAAGCTGAGTCAGCCCCACCGCAGAACTGCTGACTCGGAGTCTGCATTTGGACAGGAACCCCGTTGTTTGTACGCGCGTTCGCGTCTGAGAAGGACCGCGCTGGGCCGTGGTGCAGAGTGAACCACAGAGAGTGTGCAAGTTTGACCTGCTGTCCACAATCCCCGGACACTCCTCCCGTCGAGAAGGGGAGCCTGATTCCTCTCTCTCTGAATGTGGGCAGTTGGCGACTCAGTTTCCCACAAACAGAATGAGATAAAGGCCAGGGCACGTGACTTTCAAGGGCAGGTCACGGAGCCCTGGCTCTGGGAAGGTCAGCTGCCCTGTCGTGAGGACACCCGGCAGTCCCGGGGGGAGGCCCACGTGGTCAGGGGTGGGGTGGCCTCCTGCCAGCGGCCTCGGAAGCAGATCCCCACCCCCAGTGGGGCCTTCCGGTGACAGCAGCATCCGAGAGATCCTGAGCCAGAGCCACACGGCCACGCGGCCCCGAATTCCTGACCCTCAGACACAGTGCGATGATCCCTGTTTGTGGTTATTTTTAGCTAAGTTTGGGGTGATTGTTACACAGCAGGTGATGACTAATACAGAGGGTTGGGTGGGAGGTTCTGGGACCAGCTCTGGTCCTGATCACACGTAGGTGATAACTATTCCTTGACCCTCAGGAATCTGGCGAGATGAGTTATTTGAAGGCCCTTTGGCAACACAGGGATGCAGTTTGGATGACGTCGTCCCCGCGGGCCCCCTCCCTGCACCGGGCAGGCCCTGGTCTTTCTCAGCCACTGGAGGGAGTGGCTAGAATCTGTGCTTTCTCCCCAGACTCCAGACCCAAAGGAACCTGGCTCTTGTTAAGCCTAATCGACCCCGCCTGCTCTCTAAGGGTCATGGCATGTGTGCTTGAGTGGAGGGTGACAGCAAGAATGGGGGAGGCGACCAAGTATCGTGCGGGAAGAAGGCTGCAGTGCGGAAGGCTCACGGGCCCTGAGGACAAACCAGCGAAGGAAAGAGGGACGAAGGCCAGCCCGCACTGAGCTGTGGGATTCCTCGATAAGACAGACCCTCTCCCCCAAACTGGACACAGCCCGCCCTTCCTGGATGGGCACTGGGACGGGCGGGCCAGAGCAGAGCAAGCCTCTTGTGCATTGTGTATCGGAAAGGGCCTGGCATGGGAAGGCCTCGAGACCCTCCCCTGCGGACCCTCCACCCGCCCCACCCTGTCCTCTGGGGCGATGGTGCGGCGAGGCCGTGTGTGGGTGAGTGTACGTTCACCTCTGGACGCACCTTGTGATCGGAGATGAAACATAAAGGAGTCCACAGCTAGTTTCGTAGGCGGACGGACACCGCTCCCTCCTCCCCCCCCCCCCCCCAGGCTGGACGCAAATAACAAAGGAAACAAGAATGCAGACAGATGGAGACTCGATGCCGGCTTGTTGTGGACAAAGCTGCGTGGGTCCAAATGGGCTTGTGAGCAGCTGCCCTCAACGGGAGGGTCGACCACGCAGCCCTGGGCACAGAGGGGCGACTGCAGCCCTCTCCCCCGGGCAGAGCCCACCCTGCAGGCTCACCTCCCATCCAGTGTGAACCAGGACACCCCTCCCTGCGGACAGGCTGCTCAGAACGCGGGAGGATCGAGGGCCCGCTGAGATGCTCAGAGACTTTACTTAAGCCGCCTGTTGGCGAAGGCATTCTCGGGGCGCAAGGGAAGGGGTGCTGCTTGGGACAAGGCCCTCACCCTAAGCCGAGTGTGAAGGGCCCCCTCCCTAGCTGCTCCTGGTGGCCAGGACGGCTAGCTGTCCAACAAACTCACCCTCCCCTTCTAGGTGCAGGGATGACAGCCGGCTGGGGGCAGCCCCACTGGACTACATTTCCCGGCACCCTTTGCAGTGACTAAGTCAGGCCAAGGGACCCTGAGCAACAGTGCTGAGTGTGTGCATTGGGGTGGCGTGGGCCCCAGACGGTGGGGTGGGCCTCACCTCCTGACCCTCTGCCCCACCTGGGGCAGGGCATGTGAGGCCGTGGAACCCCGTCTTCTCTGCTGTCCCTGTGCTGGCTAGCCTTCCCTGTTCACACACTTCCTGACACTTCATGGCATTTTCTGCTTGTGTTCTAAAGTCCTGCATACACATGGTGAAGATGTCAGCCAGCGCAGGATCCCAGGACGAGAGAAACCCCAAACGTACTCATCATCCTGAAGTTCCGCGGCCACAGCCGACAGCCAGGGATGGTCCCCCAGCCGCACGTGCGAAAACACACAGACTTAAAACAGAAGTGGGGGGGCGCCTGGGTGGCTCGGTCGGTTAAGCGTCCGACTTCGGCTCGGGTCACGATCTCGCGGTCCGTGAGTTCGAGCCCCGCGTCGGGCTCTGTGCTGACCGCTCAGAACCTGCAGCCTGTTTCAGATTCTGTGTCTCCTTCTCTCTGTGCCCCTCCCCTGTTCGTGCTCTGTCTCTCTCTGTCTCAAAAATAAATAAATGTTAAAAAAAAATTAAAAAAAAAAAACAGAAGTGGGGTCATCCTTTATAGACTATTGTGTGAGCTATCGTGTTTTTGCCTCCTCTTTGGAAGTAGCTTTATTTTTTTCCCCTGATTTTCAAAGTATTTTATGCTTATCACAAAAAATACATAAAATATAGAAAAGTCTAAGAAGAAAACAAAGATCAAAGATAACACTTCTAACTGTAAGGATTTGTGGTGTTTCCTACTATTTTTTTCTAGGAATATATTACAGTTTTGATGAGATAGATGATAGGTAGACAGATAGGGAAGAGAGAGACAGACACAGAGGTAGAGACATGACATATAGATAGATATAGATACATGGGGGGATTTTTTAAAAAATATATTTTTTAATTTTTAAATTTTTTTTAACATTTATTTATTTTTGAGAGAGACAGACAGAGCACGAGCAGGGGAGGGGCAGAGAGAGGGGGAGACATGGAATCTGAAACAGGCTCCAGGCTCCCAGCCGTCAGGACAGAGCCTGACGCGAGACTTGAAACCGTGAACCACGAGATCATGATCGGAGCTGAAGTTGGACGCTTAACCGACTGAGCCCCCCAGGTGCCTCCAAAACAATATTTTATTTTTTTAAAGTAATCTCTACACCCAAGTGGGGCTCGAACTCACAATGCCAAGATGAAGAGTCGCATGTTCCACCGACTGAGCCAGCCAGGTGCCCCGAGGGGGGAGTTTTTTAACAAAAATTCTAAACAAGAATGGTGGCACGCCAAGTTATTTGATAAGCAGATTCTTAAAATCCCTTAGAGCATGTCACGAATGCCTCTCACATGATCATTTTTAGCGCATACACACTATTACCTTGCTTGAAGGGTGTATAAAGATAAATATAATTAATCCTGTATTTGGAAATTTTTAACTCATTATTGTAAGAGTTGCTTTGAGGGGTGCCAAACCCCCCACTCTTCTTATTTTCTGTTGGAGTTTTTCTTGTACCTCGTTTGTGGGATCTCTTCACACATGAAGCAAAGCAATGCTTTGTGGGCCAGGTCATTTACTTTCTAACTTTTGTTCATGGTCTTTATGTCCCTTATGTGGTTCTCACTGTGACATAGTCCAGTCTCCGATTGTGCGTCTAGATTTGCCAGAAGAGACCAGTGCAGACAAGCGTTGCTTGCCCAGTGATTATAAAAACATAATTGCTTTGTAGATTATAAAAGTAAATTATCTCCAGGGGCGTCTGGGTGGCTCAGTCAGTTCAGTGTCCCACCTTGGCTCAGGTCATGATCTCGCGGTTCGTGAGTTTGAGCCCCGCATCGGGCTCTGTGCTGACAGCTCGGAGCCTGGAGCCTGCTTCGGATTCTGTGTCTCCCCCTGTCTCTGCCCCTCCCCCGTCCATGCTCTGTCTCTCTCTGTCTCAAAAATAAACACACATTAAAAAAAATTAAAAAGAAAACATTAAAAAATAAATAATGTAAATATCGCCTTACAGATTAAGCGTTTAAAAACATTTTAGATCTTAAATTCATCTGGGATCTATTTTGGTGTAAGTGTAGAAGACAGATCCGTCTCAGCATTCTCCTGAAAGGCTAACCAATTACACTAATTATACTGATTGAGAAAAAAAAAAATCTCCTCTTTTTCCTTGGATCTGAAACATCACCTTTATCGTCATTTCCACTCTCATCTTCCCTTTTGTTCTGTGTCTTTTCCATCCTGATGCTCAGACCGTACTCTTAATTACTGTAGCTTTGTAACAGGCTTTGATATCAAGAGTGAATTTAATTTTGCGATTAATGGATCTGTTGCAGTCATAATTCTACATCTACTCAAGCTCTTTCTTTCTCCCTAAAGTCTGTTGTTTGAAGAAATAAAAAAAAAACTACCTTTTGATTTAACGTCATATGCCCTCCCCTCTGCTCTGTCTTTGGACACAATGCCTGCCTGTCTGCGTCCCTGGGAAACTCCCGACTTGTGCACGCTCCCTCTGGCCTTGTTCCCTGTGGCCCCTGGCTCTTTCCCTCACACTGCTTACACCCTTCATCCCTGCATATGACTGTGCGTGGTGCCTTCTTCTTTTTTTTAATGTTAATTTTTGAGGCAGAGAGAGACAGAGCACGAGCAGGGGAGGGGCAGAGAGAGAGGGAGGCACAGAATCCGAAGCAGGCTCCAGGCTGTGAACGGTCAGCCCAGAGCCCGACGTGGGGCTCGAACTCACAGACCATGAGATCGTGACCTGAGCCGAAGTCGGACGCTCAACCGACTGAGCCTCCCAGGCGCCCCTGTGCGTGATGCTTTCTTTAAATTTTTTTTTTCAACTTTTTTTAAATTTATTTTTGGGACAGAGAGAGACAGAGCATGAACGGGGGAGGGGCAGAGAGAGAGGGAGACACAGAATCGGAAACAGGCTCCAGGCTCCGAGCCATCAGCCCAGAGCCCGACGCGGGGCTCGAACTCCCGGACCGCGAGATCGTGACCTGGCTGAAGTCGGACGCTTAACCGACTGCGCCACCCAGGCGCCCCGATGCTTTCTAACATAAGCCGCCCCAACCGGACTTGAAGCTCCACGAGGCAGAAACCGTACCCACTTTTACACAGGGTCTCCACCAGGTGTATATTTGGGAAGCGTTTTGGAATAAAGGAGTGGCATCTGTCATCCTCTGAGTGACGCCAAGAGCCCCTGGGCTGGCCACCGCCTGCCTTTCTACATCATGTCTCCCTGCTTCTGTACCTTCGAAATCTCGTTTTCCAAGCCACCATTTTGCTCCAGCTGTTTCCTGTGCTTGGGATCCCGGGGCCGTTCTCTTCCTGCTGGATGCTCACCTATCTTTCCGGGTCAAGACCACTTGTAGCCTCCTTGATGGAGCCTCCCGAGACCGAGAGGCAGAGCTGAGCCCTGTACTCCCAGGTTTGACTGACCTGATCGATTGTGGCGGCCTTTGTCTGAACACCCCTCCCACCCAGGGATCCTCGGGGTCTGGCTGAGCTGGTTGAACTGGAAAAGGCATAAAATGAACTTCCCTCCAAGAAAATAAAGTGGAAAATCTATCCAATCAATGCAAACACCATGGGGCCCTTCTAATTCAGAGTCGACTATCCCTGCTTCCTTTATTTGTGTTTTTTCCTTCTGGCTGAGGCTCCAAAGTATTGTGCTCCTAAAAAAAAAAAAAAAAAAAAAAAAGCCAACTTGAATTTTCTCTTATTTGGGATCAATATACGATTTAGTTCTCTTGTCACAAATATATACCCAAATCAAATAAGTTGATTGCTACTTAATTTTCTACTCCCGGTTTGTCTTAGCCCTGCTGTCACCACTCTGGATCTGTTTGTGGCTGGTGTGTTTCTTAGAATAAAGATTTAAAGCCGCTCATTATGGCCGCCGACCCGCCGACTCCCCAGCCCTGGAGCTCTGTCCCCCACTTCCCTTCTGGACGGTCTCAGCGCCCAGGCTGGAGGGCTCTGTTCTCACTGCACAGAAGTTCGGCTCTCAGGATGCAGATACTGTGCTAAGAGGAGAGCGTGACACCGTGTCCTGACCCCCATGCCCTTTGCGGCCGCCCCAGGGCAGGGCCAAGTTGGGGCAGCTCAGACTCCTTTTGAAGAAGAGTGGACTGGGCAGAGGCAGTGAGGGAAGGGTACAGGGAGGGTTGAAATGTCATCTCGCCCCTGTGTCCGTTCCTCTCGGGGCCTGGTATGCTCCAGAGGCACACATCTGTCCCCAGACACCTGCTGGCCTCAGCTGCTCGCTGACCCTTCCTTCAGCTTCTGCCCATCTGGCCCCGCCTTATCTCCCAAACCCCTTCACTTTGATTTCCAGCCCTGGGCTCTGTCCAGAGTTGCTCATCTCCTGGCAAAGCCCCCCTCACTGATGGGGCTCTGTCTTGGGGTCTTTCTCTCTGCCCTCGACCTGGAAGTCCCCAGGACAGCCACGATGACCTCCAATCCAGCCACTCTCTGTTTGCACCCCTCTCGGATTCATGTGTTGTAACCTGACCCCCAGAGTGACGGTGTTGGGTGGTGGGGCTTTGGGGAGGCGAGCGAGTCTTGGGGTGGACCCCCTGTGAGTAGGACCAGCGCCTGGTAAAGACACCCCTCGAGCTCTGTCACCCTGCTGCCAGGCGAGGACCCAGCGAGAAGATGGCTGTCTGTGGACCAACACGTGGGTTCTTACCAGGCACCAAGCCTGTGGGTGCCTTGATCTCTGACTTCCCAGCTCCCAGGACCGTGGAAGTGAACATCTCGTGTTTACAAGCCACGCCCACCCTGTGCTGCTCTGTTACAGCGGCTGGAGCGGACTGAGACGTGCTCCCAGCTTCAAACGCATCGGTGGCTCCTGAGTTACATACAAGATAGACTCTCATGTGGCAGGGGAGGCTCAGAGGTCTGGGCCCCACCTTTTCCTCTGCTCTCTGAGCCCCCCCTCCCCGCCTTGGATGCCTCCTAGTTACAGAAGGGAAGGCGGGGGGAGATGGGAAGGGTGGAGGGCGGGAGGGAGTTGATGGAGACTTTGCGCACAAATAGAAAGTAACTCTGAAATTAGTGAAATCCTTTTTGGGGGGGAGGGTGTGTGGACGCTGATAGTCATTGGTTGCGGGTAACATTGTAAATTGGTACAATTCGCTCAGAAAGCGGTCTGGCAGCAAATAACTGAGAGCTGTAGAAATGTTCACACTCTGTGGGCATTGTCTAAAACGTGGAAACATTCTTTTCTGGGCGGGGGGGAAGGTGTTCACAAGAGTGCAGGACACCCTCTGTTCAGCAGGGGCTCTGAGTTTGGCTGTTCAGAGACGGGTGGGCTTACAGTCTTCCGGAAAAAGAGGAAGTAACCTAAGTATGCGCGTCTGTGTTTATGAGATGTTTAGCAATTTTAAAAGTTTAAAAGATTTTTATCTAAATTTCTTACGCCTGAGGGGTATTTAATACACTGTGGGCCGTTGCACCGACCCCTCCTGTCTGATTTCAATCCACTCCCCACAAACGTCTAAAGTAAATATGTGACCAGATCTCTGTGCCTCACAGCTGTTTGAAGCCCCCGGTGGTCTCTCCCTGGGCACACTGGTCCCTGGGCACGCTGGTCCTGCCACCATGGGGCTGCCCCCAGGCTCTGAACTCCCTTCAGACCCGCTGGCCTAGGCTTGCTCACACCTGGCCCTCCTCCTGGCCATGGGGTTCAGCATCACCTCCCCCAGGGGTCCTCCCTGACCCCCGGCGCACCTCGCCTGCCCACCCTGGTTTAAGATCCACGCCTGAGGTCCCGCCGCTGACTCCCCTGTTTTCACGCTGTGATTCCCTCCAAGAACCTGACCCCAGGACGGTGCTCTGTGCTTTTACTGCGGCTGAGTCAGCGCACGAATGATGCGATCCCCACGGCCCCTTTTGCCTCCCGCCGCCACTGACCCACCTAGCCTCCCATTTGCGCGTGCGTTCACCCCACAGAAGGTCAGGAAACATCCCTCAGGTGCAGGCGCGGGGCCGGGGTCACGCGGTGTGAGCGGATCCGCGGCGGCGAGGGAGCTCTGGTGAAGCGCACTGTTGTTTTTGGAGAGGCCCCACCAGCATCTTCTTGGCTCGCCATGGCTAATAAAGTGCGCTAACAATGCAGCAAGAACAGGACTCCCCCCGCCCCACGCGCTCCATTTTAATTGAGCCAGTCTTCCACTGCGAGCTTTAATACTGTTAGAAGCAAATCAAAATTAATGAGATTACCTCCTTTGAAATGTTATCTATAATTAACCTCAAATTAAGGACAATATGCGTTTGAATTCGCCAATCAGTAACACCTTGTGATTGCTGAAATACACAGCGGCAAATAAGAGGTGTTGAGGGCCCCCCTGGCCTTCGGACCGCCTCGGAGATCCCTCGAGGAAGACGGCTTTGAGGACCCAGTGGTGAAGTCCTCCCACGGCCAGGAAAGGAGCACCTCCTTGCTGTGGCGGCCACAGGTCCTGTCCCTGCTGGAACTCTCACGGGAGTGGGTGAGCAGTTTGGGGAGGGGGACAACTATCTTCAGGACTGGAAGAGGGGTCAGTCAAGGAAGACAGTAAAAGAAGGTCCAGGAAAGGACCCGTCACAGTGGGCAATGCCCTGGAGCCCCACTGGGGGGCAGCCGGGTCTGACTGTGATCTAGAGCTATGGGGGGGATGGTTCCTGGCCACCACCTCCTCCCTTCCGGGCACCCTCCCCTCCTGGCTGCATAGCATAGAGCCTCCCTGGGCTCCTGGCAGCAGAACAGGTGAGCGCCTTCCATGGATTCCCTGCTGATTCTTCCAGTAGGACAAAATAATTCACATTTAACCTGAGTCGGTTGTAAACCCACAAGGATTTATGCTTCTCATTGGAAGGGGGTAAAGTGACTTTCAAAACCCACATTAAGGGGCGCCTGGGTGGCTCAGTCGGTTAAGTGGCCGACTTCGGCTCAGGTCATGATCACGCGGTCTGTGAGTTTGAGCCCCGCGTCGGGCTCTGTGCTGACAGCTCAGAGCCTGGAGCCTGTTTCAGATTCTGTGTCTCCCTCTCTCTGCCCCTCCCCCGTTCATGCTCTGTCTCTCTCTGTCTCAAAAATAAATAAACGTTAAAAAAAAATTTAAAAAAAACACCCCACATTAACTGGTTATAATTCTTTTCTTTTTTCTTACGGTCTTTTGTATGAATACACCATACACCGCATTATTTATCTCTTCATTACTTGGGCCGACCCACCTTTGGGCTATTATGAATAAGGCCACCATGGACATTGGATACAAGAGTTTGTATAGACATAGGATTTTATTTCTCTCGGGCACATAGCTGGGAGTGGAATTGCTGGGTCATCGGTAACTCTGCGTGTGACCTTCTGAGGAAGTGTGGGTGGGTTCCAGATTTTGTAACGTCTTCACCAACTGGTTGTGGTTGTAAATCATTTCTCTTCCCACCAAGAGTGGAAAGATGGACAAATGGTCAACTGGGACACAGGCAAAAATAAAGAATAATAATTTCCATAAGGCGTCCTCATGTTTGATTGGCGATGCATGTTTTACAAGCTCACTCAATTCCCGCAAAAGCTGTCGAGGTTGTATAAGATGTGTTTGGAAGAAGCAGAGGCTCAGAAAGTTGAAATTTCTTGCCTGGTTGTGCCATCACAGGGGGCGGAGCCCAGACCCGCCATTGAGGCAGGTTGGTCCGGGCCATCCGTGGTCTGGAGGAGACTGATGTGGCTGTGTTCTCCATGTACCCTCCACTGTGTGGACTCAGTCTCCCCTGTGGACTGGCTTCTCCCCCTCTTGGTGCTTCTCTTCAATACAGTGGCTACACAGCTTGCTAGCTCCTTGCAGCCAATGTCAACTGAAAAGCACGATATCGCAAATCCTGGGAATCAGTCCTACCTCGTCACCCACCGGAGGCAGTGCCAGTGGTCTCTCTCTCCCGTGTTTCATCCTTGTCACGCACTACCCAGATTCCCACACCTAAGGACCCATTTCTGTCTTCACGTTTTCTCCCCTGGACAGCTGGGTGGACCCAACACTGAGTCATCCTGGCAAGATACAATGGTGTCCATGTCCTGGACGTGCCTCAGCGTAGTGGGTTGAATGGCGCCTCCCCCATTCATGTCCACTTGAAACCTCAGAATGTGACCCTGTTTGGAAATAGAGTCTTTGCAGATGTAAGTGAGGATTGAGATGAGATCATCCTGGGTTAGAGGCAGCCCTAAATCCAGCGAATCCAGTGTTAAGTGTCCTTATAAAAGTTAGAAGCCATGTGAAGGTGGAGACAGAGACTGGGTGATGTGACCACAAGCTCAGGGGCATATGAGGCCACAAGGAGCAGGAAGGGACAGGAAGGACCCTCTCTGACACCTTGATGTTGGACTTCTGGCCTCTAGAACTATGAGAGAGTAAATGTCCGTTGTTCTAAGCCCCCAGGCTGTGGTCACTTGTTCAGCAGCCACAGAAAGTGAGCACACACGACATGTGGCCCTGTGTGTCACTACCACCGACTTTGCAAGCACCCACCCTTTCAATCTCGGGCAAGCCTCATTGGTTAACCAACAGGCTCATTAGCACAGAAGCATGTCCTCATCTCCCCCACGTGGAGTTGGCTCCTCGAGCTCCTCCCAGCAGATGTCTATCTCTCGCTCTAGCTCTTTTGATGCTGTGAGGTTATGTATTTCTGCGTGGTGTCCACCTGCCTCCACCCTCTACACTCCCTTCTGGAGCCCCTCTGTCTATGGAATGTCACATCTCCCAAACCCAGCTCAGTCCCTCATAGGCAGGTACTCACATTATGTGGCTTGTTCTGAAGATGCAGATGGTCTAGTTCATTAGGATCATGCCATATGTCTATCGGACCACACGCACGTCCAAATGCCACTGATTCGGACAAGCCAGTTCAATGTGGATTGGCTCATGTTCGCCGAGCTCCAGTTCTGTTGAGCACAGTGCCAGGGGCTGGGGAGTCAGAAGATCCTGTTCTGGGGTGAGGGGATACATGGGCAGATCATGTCGACCTTCAACCTTTTTATTCCAGATTTAGTTTGCATTCATTGAGGACATTTTTGAAATTACACACAAGTCAAAGAAAGAAGAGATCATTCCTGAATCTCTACCTGGATACGATTGTGTAGAGGTAAGTCCAGCTGTGTGTTCAAACCGGGACCTGGTTTTACATATAGTCTTGCAACGTGTCCTTTTGATTACATCGCGGCTTTCAGTGAGTTAAACTAAATCTGCGTCATTCTTTACATGGCTGAGTCAGAGCCTTCAGCTGTCTTTCTTCATTTTAATTTATGTACTCAATCTCCCCTTGTAAGATATTCAAGCATTTCATTATTTTGAAATGTAAATTGGTTTTAAAATTGTTAAATTACTACTTGTCATGGAAAAAAAAATACCGATAGTGTAGTAGGGAATGCCAAAAAAAAAAAAAAAAAAATCATCTTTTCCCTCACCTCTGGTCTTCAGAAGTAACAACTGCTAACAGTACCTTTCCAGGAAGTTTCCATGCAACCGCAAACACGAATTTCTGTATTTATGTGTTACTTAATCTGGATAGCCCAAGAAATGCAAACTCTGTAGTACATATCTACATTTACTTAACCATTGGTCTATTTATCTACTTGTCTGTCTATCTATCTACCTACCTATCATTGATCTTTGCCATCTATCTATCTATCCATCTATCTATCATTTATCTATTCTATCATCTATCATCCATCTACCCATCTTTTTACGGAAAGAGAGTCATTTTGCATATATTATTCACTTGTTCATCTCACTTAATATGCCATCTACATTTTTCCACATCAGCGCTTATAGATCGGCCTCATTATTTTTTAAGTTTTGTATTATGGAAATTTCCAAGCATATATAAACAAAAAATGTGTTTTAATGAGCCTTGGTGTGCCCATCATCCAGCTTCTATAATTACCATGGCTCATCTTGCCAACTCTCCACCTTGACAGGATCATTGTGAAGCCAATTCCAGACACCACCTCATTTCTTTCATAAATACTTGAGTACCTGTCGTTAAATGATCCAGGCCTATTATTATATCTGAAACATTTGACAATGATTCCTTAAGGTGACAAAATAACCGTTATTTAAATTTCCCTGTTTGTATTGTTAGTTTTATTTTACTATCTCTTTCACTTATGAATCAAACCAAATTCATACGCTGTTTGTTGGGATGTCTCTGCATTTCTTTTAATCTAGATCCTTCCCCTCCCTCTTTCTTCCCTTGAATTTTGTCTATTGCTTGTCTTGAAGCTTTCACGTATTTTGAATTTTGCTGAATTCTTTCCTGTGGTATATTTGCCATGTTCTTTGGACTTATTGTGCTTTTTGAAAATATTCGAGAGTATGTTGTACATGATGCTCTTTTACCTTCAAACACTTCAGTGTGTATTTTCCTAAAAACATAGCACTCTTTTATTACTATTGTTGCAAAAGTCAGGAAGCTAGCAATGAGACAACACGTTATCTATCCTGCTGATGTTATTTGGATTTCACCAATATCCCGGAAGGTTCTTTATAGCAAAATGAAACCTCCAACCCTGTGTTGCATTCTGTGTCCCTTCCATCCGCCTTTGTCTTTCATGATGTGGCATTTTTGGATTGGGACTGGTGTGGAGTGTCCTTCAATTCTTACTTGTCTGATGTGTCAAGATGCAATCCAGGTTATGTGGCGTTAGCAGAAACGTACAAGAACGGTGCTGTGTCCTTCTTGGTGCACCGTATCAGGAGGCACGTGGTGTGGACTTGTCCCATTGTGAGCTCACTCCGGTCACGTGGTGAGGCTGGTATCTGCCAGCTTTCTCCACTGCAAAGCTGCAGTGTCCCCCTGTGTAACTAGTATCTTTTGGAGAGAGGCTTTGAATTTGTGTGAATATCCTGTTACTCCTCAAACTTTCACCCATGACTTTTACCATCCCTTGATGACTCTCCTGAATCAACTACTGTTATAATGGTTGACAAATGGTGATTTTCTTTAAAAAAATTTTTTTTAATGTTTATTTATTTTTGAGACAGAGAGAGACAGAGCATGAATGGGGGAGGGGCAGAGAGAGAGGGAGACACAGAATCTGAAACAGGCTCCAGGGTCCGAGCTGTCAGCACAGAGCCCGACGCGGGGCTCGAACTCACGGACCGTGAGATCATGACCTGAGCTGAAGTTGGACGCTTAACTGACTGAGCCACCCAGGTACCCCTTGATTTTCTTTTTTTAAAGATGTTTATTTATGTATTTGGAGAGAGAAAGAGAGAGATTGGGGGAGGGGTGGAAAGAGAAAGAGAGAGACAGAGACAGGGAGAGAATCCCAAGCAGTCTCTGCACTCACAGCACAGAGCCTGATGTGGGCTCGATCCCACAAACTGTGAGATCATGACCTGAGCCAAAACCAAGAGTCAGGTGCTCAACAGAGTCAGCCAGGTGCCCTGACAAATGGTGATTGTCTAATTCCACAAACATCACTTCTACATTTAGCTCTTGGATTTATCTATGAATTCATTGGCTCACCCACTCACTCATAGTAGTATGGACTTGGATTTCTGTTTTAGTCAATGGGTTAGAATCCTTTAATCCCTCACGGTTATTACATCGATGTGCAGGTTGTCCTGGATTTGGCTAATGGTAGCTTTTAAAACAGAGGCCAGCGCCTTTTGGACATGTCCCCTGTGTTTTTGACCCTGCAAGACCTTACAAGATGTTTTAGGCTTATCTGGCACTTATTCTACCCTAGCCGTTTCTCTAAGCTTCTCTGCTTCCTTGTCAAGGACACTGTTCTGGGACCACCCATCAGGTGCTTGGTATCCTTACTACATGCTGACCAGATATTCTAGAGCCTTTTAGTGGACAGAGCAAGAAACATGATTTTCTAAGAGAAAATATATCGTGTCATTAGTTTATGCTAATATTTCCAACACAAACACAGGCTTACATGTTTTTATTTAGTATATTTTAAGTTAAAAAAATTATTTGAGAGAAAGAGAGAAAGGAGAGGAGAGGGGGAGAGAGAGATTTGCAAGCAGATCCTGTGCTCGGCACAGAGCCCAATGTGGGTCTTGATCCCACAACCCTGGGATCATGACCTGAGCCAAAATCAAGAATCAGATGCTCAGCTGACGGAGCCACCCAGGTGTCCCTTATTTAACATCTTTAGTTTCTTTCTTGTTTGTTTTTAACATTGTCAATTTCAGACTGTATCTCTTTTCTCTTACGCTAAAGTTCTTGGTTTTTAATATTAACACAATCACTTATTTGTTTTATCTTCTATAGTATAACTATTTCAAATGACAACAGCTGTTATTATTGACGATATGATTTCTGAAACAGATTAAGATATTTGTGGCCTTCTTTGGTCCTTGGGATACATCTACTTATAACGTGTATCGCACATATTATAAATGTAGAGAGAGACTAATGACCATGTTTTAAATTCACTGAATTAAGTTCCCTCTCTGTGGTTGAGCACCAACTTGATACACAGGCTTTGTTTCCTTTTGGTTTTGCTGTGGAGGACTTGGTTTCCTAAGTGTGTACGATATTCTGCCTTGTTCTTTACACCGGCTACCCGCTCTCCCACTCTGTGTATGTGCCATGGTGTCTCCTCACTGGTCCACAAATGATGGAACTTTTACTGTCTACAGTTTTACTTTCTACACACAACAACAAAATAGCCATGCATACACAGTTATGAACATAAGCTTTTAACAAAACAACAGTATTCTGTAAGAATTATAAGAAAGTCTTGCTAAAAACAGTGACACTTGAATACAATGTTTTAGGATTGGCTTGAAATTAGTCTAGTGAAGAAAGTAGAAAGAGCATTTAAAAATTTGTTAATGCTTTTATTTATTTTTGAGACAGAGACAGAGCATGAGCAGGGGAGGGGCAGAGAGAGAGGGAGACACAGAATCGGAAGCAGGCTCCAGGCTCCGAGCTGTCAGCACAGAGCCCGACGCGGGGCTTGAACTCACAGATTGTGAGATTGTGACCTGAGCTGAAGTCAGACGCCCAACCGACTGAGCCACCCAGGCGCCCCGAAAGAGGATTTTAGGGGAGAGGGAACAGTGTGGAGATCTTAGGGGACTTTCATGGAGGAGATCATGGAGAACTCCAATCAACTGAATTTGCTGGTGTTTAAAGGGGGGTTGGGGGAGAGTGGTGGAGAGTGAGTCTGGAGTGGCGGGTGAGGTAGGCAGGGACCTGGTCAGGAGGGGCAGATGCCAAGCTATGGGTCTAGAGCTTTCTCCACTTGGTGGTTGTGGTGGTCACTGGGGCTGAAGGTTTCCAGCAGGGCAGTGAAGCCAACATCTTTCAGAAAGACCATTCTGATCACAATATGGGGAGGCCTGGGAGACCCAGTGTTGGTGGGCACACAGGAGGCTGTTGCAGTTGCCCAGTGAGAGGCAGGGAGGGTCTACACAGGGCCAGGAGTAGCTGAGAAAGGGAGAAACAGATAGGGTCAAAATCGGCATGGAACGGGATCCAGGGCTAGATCCAGGCCTGGCTATGAGTTCAGTGGAATTGCAGAGACAAATGCCTTGAGAAGCTCCCAGACTTGTGTCTCAGTGTGGGGCTGGTTGTGGCAGCACCTACCTGCACAAAAAACCAGGAGAAAGATCCACTTTAGGGCAGAAAGACAAACTGACAGCTGGGCACATTGGGACATCATGGCAAGGCAATGATTCTTCCAAGCATGATGACCATAGACAACTTTTTGGGGGGGGGGTGGCGCAACTTTTATAAACACAAACTGTACCCATCGGGTTCTTGGTTGGTCTCCCCTTTCTGGGCATTACTGCACTACAGACCACCATGTGGCTTTCTTCATTAGTCCTCAAGGGAGAGAATGAGACCACCAGCAGCTCTTGAGTTCTCTGCGACCCAGAGAGAAAGACCCCCCATCGCCCTGGGCTGAGAACCCAACAATCAGAGGAAAGTTCTGATTGGCCCAACATGGATCAGCTGGCCACTCCTGAGCCAATCACTGGTATGTATGCAAAACAGTTGCCCCAGGGATGAGAGGTCAAACCCCATGGGTGGCCGTGTGTGAAGGACCCGAATCCCAGTGAGGACACCACGGTTGAGCATCCTCAGCCACAGGGGCTCATCAGGACCTTGGTTGGAAGGAGGCGTGATGTCACGTTATCGAAAAGGAAACATGGGTTTTAGAGAGTTGGAAAGTGCCCGACCGTATTACTTTCCGAAGGCAGGCTAACAAAATACCACAGACGGGCAGCTTAAACAATGGAAAATTATCCTCCCTTGGTTCCAGAGGCTGGAAGTCCCAAAGTGTCATCGGGACTGGTTCCTCCCGAGGCCTCGGTCCTTGGCATGTAGACACTGTCCTCTCCCTGGGTCCTCACACGTTTGTCCCTCTGGGTGTCTCTGTCCTCACGTCTTCTTATAAGGACACTAATCATACCGGATTAGGGACTGCCACCCTAGTGACCTCACTTTACCTGAATTACGTCTTTAAAGCCCTGTATACAAGCTCAGTTACATTCTGACACAGTAGGGGTGAGGGTTCCAGCATATGAACTTGGGAGGACACAATTCAGCCATGACACCTACACGTGCGTGATCGCCCAGCTGCCTTTGTGTGCAGGTTTCCATCAGAGATGTGACCATCAGGAGGACCGTGACCATTTTCTGAGTACTGGAGAAGAAGCAAGTGTTGGCAACTATTTCCGGAAACTTGGCCCCAAATAGAAAGGTGTCCTCGAAGGAGCTGAAGTGCCACAGGAGGGTCATCTGCCGGGGAAGCGAAGATGAGAGGGGGCGGAAGAGGGGGACAGGGCGCTGAAGTGGGGGCAGGCAGGGGACTTGGCCTCAGGAGGAGGAGGGCGGCTCTCCCTGAGCCGGAGGGCAGGCTGTCGGGGCGTGAAGGTGGACACATTTTGGGGGGAGGGCAGCGAGGGGGAAGGGTCTGCATCTGAAGCCAGGCACAGAGAGGTGATCTCAGGAAATCCAAGAAAGTCCAAGAAAGCTGGGCGGGGTCACAGCCTGTTGTGGGAGGGAACAGGGGGCTCCGGGTGAGGCAGGGGCCGCTGGATAAGCCGGTGTTAGTGCAGCGTCTGTCGGGGAAGGAGCAGCCGGGGAGGCACTGCCTGGAGCGTGGGCCTCGTGGGGGCCGTGCTCTCCGTCCTCAAGAGCCTGTGGAGTCCGAGCCCTCCCAGTGGAGTGGGCAGGGCTCTGTGAGGATGCAGCCCGTGCAGCTCAGAGCGCAGAAGGCAGGCGGGGTTCAGGCGTCTGTGCCCCCTTGCAGAGGCAGGGAGGAGCGGAGGCGGGTGTGGAGGCTGTGCTGGCGGCCCGTTGGCCGTGACAGCGGGTGCAGAAGAGGCGGGTGATGCCTGTAGGGGACACGAGCATCGGCGGCACTGTCTGCGAATGTGACCCCAAGTGCAGAGTCCCCCTTGCCCCCGCCCTGCTTCAGTGAGCAGAAGGGGGAGTCCAGCCGCCCCAGGCAGGGAGTGAGCTGGAGGTGGGACCGCGCGGGCTGTGGCTTCCTCCTCGTCTGGGAAAACCCAGGAGACAGATCTCATGCGTTCTGGACAGCCAGCACCGCCCGCCGGAGAGGAAGGCCCTCCTCCAGTGCCGTCCTCACCTGGGGGCTCACTAGGAGCAAGGATGACAGCAAATGCTCCTTGGAACCGCCTTCCCTTCCCAGTGCCTCTCAGCCGCCGCTCCTCTGACCGTGTCACCCAGTGTGTGTGATGGTGGGACTGCGGGTGACTCCTAGGAGGCAGGGCAGGGAAAGCGTTGTCCTTTGGGGCTGAGGGTCCCGGGGGGGCAGGAGGACGCACGTTGATGCAGACGCACTGGTCAGTAGGTCTCTAGACTTTCTCCAGCAGAGCGTGAGCAGCTGGATAAGGATAAGGGCGCTGTGAGTGTGTCAGGGAGGGGCCAGGACGAGCCAGGATCAAGTCCCAGCTGTCACTCTTGTCGAGAACTTTGCTCTTTCCAGACCTGATATGCTGAACCAGCAGGTCTCTCCGAAAGTGGGGTGGCGGAGGGATCTCGGCAGGTTAGGATCTTCCGTGATTAGTGCATTGCATTTACGGGATTGCTTTTGAACGTTCGAAATCAATTTGAGGTTCTTCTCGGCGCGGGATTAAGGACAACACCTACAGTCATGTTAGATTATATGCTTTAGCGTTGGCCTTGTCAAACAGAGGCTGAGTGGGTTTTAGAGCCGCCTCTGAATTAGCTTAAATATTGAATTAGCAGAGTCTACAGGTGGCGATTTTCATCTCTCAGCAGGCTAACGTACGGAAGGTGCCTCCTGCCTCGTCCTTAGAGTGGCCCTCGCGGGTGGCACAGGGGAGCCAGGGTCTGCGGTTGGGGAGGTCTGAAGAGCCCAGAAGGCAGAAGCAGGGCAGGGACGACGCTGGGACAGCAGGCACGCAGACTCGGTCCCTACGAAGGGTATGTGAGGTTTCAGACCAGGGTTTATTATGATTTAGGAGGCCAAGAATCACATAGCATGTGGTCAATAGAAGCTATTTGCTGCTCTCAGAAGCCATTTTTCATGTCGTTAATTTTTTGTGTATGTTTCATTAATTTCCAGGGCAATCCACGTTCCCATTTCCTGTGAAATGCATCACCGCGGTCTCTCCACGTAGCCAGGGAAGGCCGTGCCCTCTGTGGCTTCCAGTAAGACTAGTAGTCCAGAAATTGCAGACACACAGGGCTTGTCCGAACTAGAGTCGTGCCCCAACTAGCCCTGTCCCTCCCTCACGCATCTGGGCCAGTGCACGCTGGGCTCCCCCCTCTGCTGGGGACGGGGACGGGGCCAGTGCCGGGGTCGGTGGGGGCCCCAGTGGCAGTGACAAATGGGGTGTGGTCTCCACCCTGGGGAGCTCACAGCTGTAGAGGAGAAGACAAATCAATGGCAATTCTCTCTGAGTGCTGTAGCAGAGGTCGGTCCAAAGTGCTTCGGAAATCCAGCGGGGGAGGGGCACCAGGGGGACTGGCTGGGTCACATCTTCATTTCCCGCGCGGGGGAAATGGGTCATCAATCTCAGCAGGGAGCAGACACGATGACTCAGGCGAGCAGACCACTTTCATGAGGTGCCAGAGTGCGGGGGGCCAAGGGCAGGGGGTGACGTGGAGGGCACTGAGCCGGGGACGAGAGGAGGGCAGATGAGCAGGTAGAGGCCGCTGTTGGCATTTGATGAGTGGCTTAGCCGTGGGTCAGTCATCCCTTCGCCTCTGTTCCAATGGCCCCTTCCTCTACTCCGCCCCTGTTCTGTTTCCCTCTGTTACTCCCCTGACCACCCAGTGGGTCGGATCGAGTTTCTATGCTGCACCCAAAGTGACCGACAGCGTGAACATGACCCCGATTTCCCTCCAGTGCCGGTGAACGGAGGGTCCCCTGGAGTCTCAGGCTGGAGCTCAACCCCCGGGCATCAGTGCTTTGCCAGCCTCAGGCGTCTCCCGTCCTCTCCCACCCCCGTCCCTCCAAGTGCCCCTGCAGCGCCCCAGCCGGGGGTGCCCACAGGTGAACGAGAAAAGGCATCCTGTCTTCAGGCGATGGTGGAGGGTAAGTCATGGATGTGAGGAATAGGTCGATTATTGTTTTATTACACGACGGATCCTGTGGAGAGAGATCTGGCATGCGGGGGTGGGGCCTTCTGGGGTGTGGGGATGGCATTTGCAGAGAGCGGGGTCACAGAAGACCCCTCGAGGGGTTGGTGCTGAGCTCACACTTGGGAGAAGACACGGGGGGAGAGCCACAGCCACAAAGACCCCGAGTTGGGGGTGAGTCGAGCACATCTGAAGAGCTTTCAGGAGACGTGCTGGATGAGAGCAGGTGAGGGGCCAGAAAGGAAGGGAGCAGGTAGGGCGGCAGAGAGGGACCAGGCTGCAGGGGCCTGTGGGCCAGACGGGTGTCTCCTTATGGGACTCTGAGCAGAGGGGAGGCCTGATCCGACCTGCACTGCGGAAAGACCAGCCCCGGCGTCAGTGCTGAGAACGGGCTGCAGGAGGAGGGCTAGGCCGAGAGAGGGAGAGGGGTGGAGGGCTGGGCGGAAAGCACGCTAAGGGCTGTGAGCTCAGACTCTCGCTTGCTTTGCGGGTGGGCACGAGTGTGGACCGAGATGAGGCCAGGCCGAGTCGGGGCCGGCCGGCGTCCTGGTGCCAGGAGGGAACTGGCCAGCGGGTGCCCCAGGCTGCAGGGCTGGGCGGGGTCCCTGACCTGGAGGGCGGGTGAGGTGGGGCGTGCCGGGGGTGGACGCACAGACCTGCACACGCAGGGATAAATGAGGCCAGTGGGTCTCCCATCGAGTGGGAACAATGAGCTGTCCAGGGGCCGAACCGAATAACGAGGCTGGGGAGCACGCGAAGGCTAGATGTTTCCAGAAACGCTCCATTTGCCCGGGGACAGGGGGCTCCGGGATGGTGGGCAACATATTTGGAAGACAAGCATCTCATCAGACTTTCGCCTGAGGCTCCATTTCCGTCTTCGCCCACAATTGTCGCGTTTACGGGGAGCAAGCCGTGAATCCGCGCTGCCTGCCGTGAATTCTGAAGGCTGCGGGCGGGCGCGTGCCGTGGCTGGGAGGAAGCAGACTGTTTTCAATTGTTTGTTTGACAAATATGACTAAGTATTCAATAAGTTATCTTTCAAATTATGCTGTCAGAATCATCATGACATGGGCTAACGATAAAACAGTTCTCAGAAGCCAGGATGGATGTTTGCGCGCAACAGCGACTGGCCTCTGGGGTGCCTCTGATGGATGAGGCGTTTGCTGGGAGAGAGAGGAAGGTTCATTCTGCGACGGGTGCGAGTGTGTGCACGCGTGCAGACCCACCCCCGCCGGTGCTTGGGGAGGTGCGGCGAGCACGGGGCCACGTGGCTTGTCTGCGGTCAGGACGCCCAAGCTCAGAGAGTGTGGAAACGCCCATCCGACACAGGCTGCCCCGGTTCGGTGCCTCGTGTGGAGACAAGAGTGGCAGAGTACTGGGCGGAAGGGTGGGTCAAGACACGCGAGTGGATGCTCACGTGAATTCGCTTGATTGCTGTACAGGCACCTCAGCCTGGAGCCAACCAGTCAGGTTCAAACCTTGCCGCATTTTAAAGCCGTGACTCTCCGTCCCACGCTGTGTCGGATGCCAGGGCTGAGAAGGAAATAAAAATCGCTGTGTTAAGCGTGGAATCTGGTCTCTGAGCCTTGCTCTGCATCATGCCTTTCCTTCCGAAGCTGTGAAATGCGGAAAATACCATCAGCCCCATATTCCAGTCTGTTGACCAGCGAGAAAGGGAGGGACCCTGTTGTGGTTCTTCCCTGGTTTATGGGGATCAGTGCTCCCCTGCTCTGCCCTGTGGGCCAATCCAAGTCCTTGTCTTAGAAATCAGCTTCCTAAGCTTAATGTCCACGAAGGATGTGACCACATAGCAGAGCCCGACAAACAAGCCTCACAGGCAGTGTTTCCGATGGGTCCTCCTCTGTCCCTGTCCACCCAGTACCCTCTCAGGATGCAGCCAGCAAAGAGAGAGGCCAGGTCACTTCCAGAGAGAGTGCTGTGGGCCTCAGGGCGTTGTCACTGGCTGGTGCCCTGGTGACAGGCAGAGTAGGTCTCCTACCAGCTATCCAAGGGCCAGGCTGTCGGTGACGGTCCCCGCAGGGCTTCCTCCAGGAGACAGGAGGCAGGGAGGCTGTGGAGACAGGGTGTGACCCCAGCAAGCCGAGTGCAGAGTGGGACCAGGCTCTGGGTTGACGTTGGGTGTGACGATGCTGGTTTTCCACACACGAGACGTCACAGAGTCCACAGTGAATGGGTAGCTGATGGATACGTGTGTTCGGGGAATTCTATAAGAAAGATCACAACTCACCCCAACCCTGTGCTGGCCCTTAAGAAGCCTTCAGACTCACAGGAAGGAAGACAAGCATAATTTTTTTTTTTCAACGTTTATTTATTTTTGGGACAGAGAGAGACAGAGCATGAACGGGGGAGGGGCAGAGAGAGAGGGAGACACAGAATCGGAAACAGGCTCCAGGCTCTGAGCCATCAGCCCAGAGCCCGACGCGGGGCTCGAACTCACGGACTGCGAGATCGTGACCTGGCTGAAGTCGGACGCCTAACCGACTGCGCCACCCAGGCGCCCCAAGACAAGCATAATTTACGGTAAATGAAGGTTTACGCCTGAGCCCAGAAAGCTTGCTGAGCAATGCGGCCGAGCTGTGTTGACTCGTGATCAGGTGTACAAGCAATAAAGGAAGCCACACTCATATGCACGGAAGCACCATGCTGTTGGTTTCCACGCAAATGGGACCATATTGAATGGAGAGCTCCCAGGCTTGGTTTTTGCAGTCACTATGCCTTCGTGATGGCCTGAGGTCTTCTGGTATATCCGGAAGTGCCCTGGAGCCGGCCCATACTGGCTGGCGGTAGCCCACTAAATTTTCAGGAATTCTGTGAGCCGACGGAAGCCGTGTTGGTAGCGTGGAGTCTGTCGTCGTGCGGTATTTGCACCCTCTCGGGAGTGCCGGTAGTTAAACGTTTCCCAGCACGTCGCCGGCTGGATCTCATGCCTCTGGCAGCTGCGGGACGTTCACGACACCCCAGAGCAGAGCGTTTTCCTCCTCTCCTCTCTCAGCGGGCGCTTCATTTTCTTCCACGGGTTTGGCTACCGCATGCACAGCCTCGTGTGTGCGTGTGAGCGTGTTGGTGCCCAGGCGTGGACGTTTCTGTAATCTGGCTCCTGCAGGCGGTGTGGCCCGAGCACTAAACTCAGGTAAATGTCAGCTGCCAGCACGTTATGCTCGGGTGAGTGCCAGCACTTAGAACGTTAGATCACGTAACTCAAAGGTCTTGGGGTGGAATTTCGGGCTCGGCTGAACCTGGGTCCTCAGTTAATATCGGCAATTCCCAATAATACACGTAGATGCTCCTTCCTCCGAGAGGGAAAGCTGAATTTTCTCCTTAGTTCCCTTGAAGACGAGCCTGACTTAGAGAACTGCTTTGCAAAGAACGGCGCTTGGGAACTGGGCACAGTAACCCAGCAGTGGAGGAGCCTGGCGAGCATTGCTTTGGGAAGTGGTGAAGGTCCGCGTCGCCCGTGATGCCTCGTGGACGTCGGGCACCCCCAGGGCTGGTGACGAGAACAGCACCTTCCTCTGAGGGCTTCTTTCCAAAAGCCCACACCCCCAGTCTCAGAGAGAAAAAAAAAAACCATCAGACAAACCTGAATCCTAATTGGGAGACAATGCACAGGACACCTGGAAGGTTATGCTGTCAGGGTCACGAAACACCAGGAAAACCGGAGGCCGTCAGGGACCAGAGGTGACTGCAGAGACGTGAGGGCTCAGGGCAGGTGGTGCCCTGGACGGGACCCTGGTGCGGAAAGCGGACATTCGTGGAAATAGCCCCGTCCTGTGATGATGTATCGGTTGTGACAAACACATCACGGGAGTGTAAGACGTAGCAATGGGGGAACCTGGTCGAGGGGGGTACAAGAACTCTTTGCATTATCTTTGCAGCTTTTCTGCAAATCTGAATTTATCCCAAAATACAAAGTGCGTTAAAAATGCCATTCGTTGGGGCGCCTGGGTGGCACAGTCGGTTAAGCGTCCGACTTCAGCTCAGGTCACGATCTCGAGGTCCGTGAGTTCGAGCCCCGCGTCAGGCTCTGGGCTGATGGCTCGGAGCCTGGAGCCTGTTTCCGATTCTGTGTCTCCCTCTGTCTCTGCCCCTCCCCCATTCATGCTCTGTCTCTCTCTGTCCCAAAAATAAATAAAAACGTTGAAAAAAAAATTTTAAAAAAATGCCATTCGCCATTTATTTCTTCTCATCTCTTGTTTTTGACTTTATTTTTTATTAAATTTTTTTTAACATTTATTTATTTTTGAGAGAGAGAGAGCGAGGGCAGGAAGGGCAGAAAGAGGGAGACACAGAATCTGAAGCAGGATCCATGCTGTGAGCTGTCGGCACAGAGCCTGACCCGGGGCTCAGACCCATGAACCATAAGATCACGACCTGAGCTAAAACCAAGGGTTGGACGCCCAACCGACTGAGCCACCCAGGCTCCCCTCCCCTCTTGCTTTTAACTTCAAGTGAAACTCATTCCCAGACCACCTTTCCCCGGGTCATGGCTTCTGCTCGCTACCTTCCCCCGAGACCCCCGGATTACCCACCAGCCCTGTCCCAAGGCCCCTTTCTTCCCCCTCTAGCCAGGCCCCAAGGTTGCTTTGGATTGACTCCTTCTGGGCCAGGTGTCCACACGGGGTCAACCGCCATGGTGGAGGCGGGCAGAGGTTGGCTGGCCGGCCAGGCTTTCACACACAGCTGGGGAGGGAGGTCAGGCCACGAACCACCAGAGCTCAGGATTGAGAGCGGGTCCGCCGCAGGGAAATCAGGGTGGTGTTCCCAGAAGACGAAAGACACAGGACGAGAGGCGACAGACAATAGTGGCCCCCCACGCCGAGGAGGCAAAAGCTTCTGGGAGGCCTGAGTAGTCAGCGGTGACTCGCGCCTCATGCACCAGAGAGGCCAAAAAGAGGAGGACGGAGTCCTGGGCTGCAGGTGGAGACACGCGAGGAGTGACGTCCCGCGGGACGGAGAGCAGATGCCGCCACGTGAGGCTCTGGGATGGACGGGAGGGACAAGTGCTCTTTCATTTGTCCTGTAGATCAACTCAGACGTCTGTCCTCCGTGGAGCCGTCCCCAGGCCCTGATCACAGTGACCACATCCCCTTCCGCTTCTCCACACGGGGCCTCCGTTCACACATCCCACCTTCACCCCCGACCCCGTCCCCAGGGCTGCCAACTCCTGTGCGCATGCATGTGTCCCTCCGGCCCCGGTGCCCCTCGGTGCCCACGTGGGTTCTGGCATCTGATGAAGCTGCAGCAGGTGTCCCGCTGGTTTGGACATGTGGACAGCTGTGGCCGGGCCGAGCAGGCCTGGGCCAACCGGTGACACCTTGCAGATCGTGGATATTGTTCATGCAAAGTCACAAGAGCCGTCAGTAACACCTCTGGGGATGACACCTCCCATCAAAAGCTCGCCATAAAAATAAATAACGAGCCAGAAGCCACATCAAGAAACCGCTCCCCTGGCCGCAAAGTGCCGTTCGCCCCAGGGTGAACACACAACAGCCATCTGACACGACGCGGCCACCAACAGAGGCTGGAGGCTCAGCGGTGAGGCGAGGAAGCTGGGTCGCAGAGAAGATTCCGGAAAGCCCAGGCGGGAGGCTCGGTGCAGCTTGGGCCCTGGAATGGCATTGCCAGCCGGGCCCTCCCCGTTCAGGCGTGTGTCCTCCAGTGGAGAAGGGCACAGAGCAGGACAAGGCCCGCCTGGCCTGAACCTGCCAGGTAAGGTTGTCGGCCCTGCTGCCCTCAGGACCCTTCTCTGCTCTTCCGGCCTCCTCCAGAGGGTCTGTCCTCGCCAGGCAAGCCAGGGGATCCGGAGGCTCACCCCTCCTTGCGCGTGGCCCTACGGTCGCACCCAGATGTGCCATCAGCCGGCCCCCTTTCCAGCCCGACCTCTGGTGGCCCAGGCCATGTGGCCTTGCTGAGGCTGCTGGGGTCTGAGACCCTGCCAGGTGAGGCTGGGGACTTTCCCAACACAGACACCCTCCTCCTTCCTCCGGTGGCCCCCACCATGTCCTGGTTGACCACGGCCACAGCCAACACTTCTTGTGTTATTGTGTTTCCCCTCCTTTCTAGCAATCTTGGCTTGGTTGTTTTGGTGATCCCGGCCCTAGAGCCACAGGAGGGAGGGGGAAGCTTCTAGCGACAGCAGCTATGTGGTCACTGCCGGCCTGCCCACGTGACCACGACCCCCCATCCTGCCACGGAGGGTGTGGTGGTTCGGCTGTGGCATGGTGTTCGTGTGTCCTTACTGTGGCTCGTGGTGTCTCCCTTGCCTTGTCCCCTGGAGGGACCGTGCTGGTCCCTGAGCACTTCTTACTCTCGGGGCTGACCACCTGCTGGTCTGAGGAGGGAGCTCCCGCCCTGCTGCACGGAGCACGCGCATTTCCCCAAATCTTGTCCTTTCCCCGGGGCCGCTGGCACTCGTGACCTTGGCATCGGGCAGACCCTGCTCGTTGTGCCCTCGTCGCCTGAGCCAGGGGGGCCGGAGCCGTCACCCCATCGCGTTTCTCCCAAGGTGTTTCTCCGGCGGCTGCGCTGGTCCTCAGGGCGCCCTCCACCTCCAGTGGCCGGACACACGATTTGTGTGGTACCCTGCTGGTCACGGAAACTTCTACATGCACGTTTGGTTTCCACACGGGCCGTGTTCGTGCTCCCACTGTGCGGACGAGGAAACGGGCTCAGGGAAAGCCCACCTTTCCCTGAGGGGGGTCCCGCTAGCCGGAGGCAGAGTGAGGGCACACTGGTGCCCCCAGCCTCCACCCCGGCTCTCCCCTCTGTGACGCGGGGGCCCGTCTCTGGGTGCCCTCTTCCACCCCCAGAGGCTGGACCGCATGTGTCCTGGGAACTTGGCCGTCCCTCTTGACGTGGCAGAAAACACTTGAAAGAGCTTCCTTTTCGCAGCAGACGCACCTCCCTTGTAGCATCTGTGAGCACAGTGGGATGTCCGGGCTGCAGCCTGGGCTCCGTCTTCTTCTCGGCCCCTGTCCGGACCCTCCTCTCTGCTGGCCTGGATGAACCCAGAGCTCGGTTTCCGCTCTGGGAGTGAAGGGTGGTCTAAAGAATGGTGCATTTATGGGGCGCCTGGGTGGCTCAGTCGGTTAAGCTTCTGACTTCGGCTCAGGTCATGATCTCACGGTTCGTGGGTTTGGGCCCCGCATCAGGCTCTGTGCTGACAGCTTAGAGCCTGGAGCCTGTTTCGGATCCTGTGTCTCCCTCTCTCTCTGCCCCTCCCCCGTTCATGCTCTGTCTCTGTCTCAAAAATAAACAAAACATTTAAAAAAATTAAAAAAGAATGGTGCCTTTAGAACCAGATGATCGGAGTTCAAACTCAAGTTCTGTTGTGTGCCAGCTTAGTGGTCACAAGGAGTCGCGCAGGCTCAACGAACCCAGGCGTCTTCGTGGTGCGGTGTGGCTTCTGAGAAACAGATGTGCCCTCCCAGGGAGGTGGCCGGGAGTCACCAGAAGCCCCGGCACAGAGCCGGCGTTAGAATTTGCGCCCACATGTTTTCCTCCTACTGGTCACGAAATAGCTCTGTCTCCTTTCCTACCATTTGCTGGGTCTGGCTCACTTCCTCTGGTAACGTAATACTGAAACCGGGATTTCCCTTGGGTCCGTGGGGGAGGGAGGGCCGTCTATGGGCCCGTCCTGCCCGGCGAGAGGGACAGAAGGCCCCCAGTGCCGACTTCCAGGAGGGTGGCTGCGGGCCCACGGAGGGCGGTGATGGGCGGCCACCCCTCTGCAGGGGCTGGTTTGCATGACAAGTCACTGCCAGGCTCTGCAAAGCCCCACGGCCACTTGCTCCTTCAAAGAGGCAGAGGCACATCCCCCTTCGCGGACCGCCGTCCGCCGTTTGTGCCCCCTGTGCCCCGCCTGAGCACACTCCTGGCACCAGAAGATGGCAGATGACCTCCCGCCACCAGGGCTCCCTGCACCTGCTACTCCCTGGGGGCGCTGACTGCTCAGAGTGCTAGCCAAAGGCAGCAATGGGCGTCACGGCACGCCCCAGCCCAGGTGGCTGCCTGGTCCCCCAGTCACCAGCAGCGAGCGAGCGAGCAGGATCGGATGGGAGGAAGAGCCCACAAGAAAATAATTGTTTATCTGGGCTGCAATACGTTCTTCCGCGTGTCCCGGTGTGGCCGACACGAGCTGCTTGCCAGATCTTCAGCCTGTGCGGCTAGAGGGCCATCGAGGTCCCCATATGCGTGGGAGCCTCTGATCACGTGAACCATTTGATGAAATCTCTGAAGAACCGAGAATGTGTTCTCCCCTCCTCCGCTCTGACGTCCGCACGTGCTGTAGGGCTACGGCAGAATGGCCTCACGTTTTGGTCCCGTCCCCACAGGAAATCTGGGAGGCAAGGTTCTGGCCAAGGTGTGACGGATTCCTGATGGGCAGGGGCGAGGAGGAGCATTCCCTCAATCCCTGGTCTGTAAGCAACGCAAAGGACGGCTGGTCCCCTCGGGCATTCTTGTCTGGGAGCGAATCCAGAAGGTGCCCACCTCCTTGGGATCCAGGGGAGACCCGCACGCTGCCGACAAGGGCCGCGGACGGGAGGTCATCAGAAGGAGCCGCCCCACGGGATGACCATCCCACTTAGGGCTACGCTCCCGAGCTCCCGGCAACCTCACCCACACAAGGATGTTGGATTCCAGCTACACCCGTGACCTTCCTTTTTCTTTTATTTTTATTAACGTTTAAAAATATTGTTAATGTTTATTTGTTTTTGAGAAACAAAGGGAGACAGGGCACCAGCAGGGGAGGGGCAGAGAGAGAGGAAGACAGAATCAGAAGCAGGGTCCAGGCTCTGAGCTGTCAACACAGAGCCCGACGTGGGGCTCGAACTCACGAACCGTGAGATCATGACCTGAGCCGAAGTCGGACGCTTCACCGACTGAGCCCCTCAGATGCCCCTTGCTAACATTTTTTAAGTTCGAGAATCACAGGGCAATAATTTATGTTTCTGAAACATCTCTGTGATTTTCGGAGTGCAGGGACTCGTGGGTCGCACTTCTGGTCGATTGAGGAATCGTCCCCCAATCGTGGAGGATGGAAATGTCTTTCTTCCCTGTGTGCTACATGCGGGTTTTCGTTTTTCTTTCAAGTGGGTCAAGCTACCCCGCTTCCAGGCTTCTCCATATGCCTTCCCTGCAACAGCCCCTCCGTCCTGACCCCTCTCTGGGAAGCTCTCCACCCGCCCACCCTCCTCTCCGCCCGCAGGGGGCCGCCCCTGACGTCTCTCGTAAATACAAGCCTGTGAGAGAGCCTTCCTTCCCCTACTCCCTACTTCCTTCCTACGTCTCTGTATTTAATCCCCAGAATGTGTTATGTTGTGTGTGTTCTCAGCTTCTGTTTTTACATTTAGAATGCTCTTGCCTGTTTCCTGCAGGGATGAGACATTCTGGGCCGGCTTCAACTTTCTAATTCCGAGCTTGGAAGTGAAACTTTGGACTCGGAGCCGAGCTCGTCCGAGGTCTGCCGAAGTCCTGGGCGCTCGGGTTCTGAATCCAGCCAGGAGACAAGCGTCACATACGCCACGTCGGCCCTCCAGATTCCGGGCAGTGGTGGCGTAGTGGGCAATTTTGCCCGGTGTTAGTTGGGCAGGTAGCTGCCTGTAATGTGTGTGGCGTTTGCACACGTGTGTGTGTGGGGGGGTGTCAGGGTGCACAGGTGTGTGTCTTTACTGGGTGGTGTGAGGGTGCTGGAGACGGGAGCAGAAAGAAACGGTTACACCGCCATCGATGTTTCCGAGCAGAGAGGACCCCGCTCTCCTGAGGACGCGATCAGGGGCCCTCGTACATACACAAGGCCGCCTGGCAGTTGGGAACAGCCCCAACGAAGTGCTCCTTGTGCAGAATCTTTGCGAAGAGAGTTTGTAGGGGCCACATGGGCCACCGTGCCGCCCGCTGTCCCCAGGAGGGAGGGACTGCTATTAGTGGAGGGATTTCTCATGGTCCGGGGGAAGGGGGGGGCAGGAAGGCCCTTGTGCCCTTCTGGGCCCCCAGACCACCGGTGTCCTATCACCTCTTGGTACAGTTATGTTTTATAGCAGCCACGATGGGTTCTGAGATGTGTTAGTCTGTCCCCACAGCACAGAGCCCGCCCGGAGGTGTGGGCTGGAAGAGCGACAAGGGGTAAATCAGCCCCAGGAGTGGCGGGGGCTGCCGGCAAGCTCCTTGTGAATACGGCCGAACTACCCACAGGCTCATCAATGTGTCCCAAACCTTGGTGACTCCTTGAAGAAGAAGCGATGGGATCACGTAAGTGAACAAAGCAAATTCGTTGCAAAGACGCTCTTCAGATGCCGGTGGTTGAAGGGCCAGTGACTCCTCCGAGGATGCGGTGCCCGGCCGTGGGGGGCGGACGGCCGTGCCGGGCTTGGACCTGGAAGGGCCACGGGGTCAGGGTATCCTTTACTCCGGGCAGGCCGGGATAGCGGCCCCTCGCAGGACGGCTGGGCCAGGTCCCTGAGGTCCCTGCATAAAAGGGAGCTGCTTCCTTGGGGTCACCGACCTGCCCCTGACTCTTCTCTTCTTTCCCCAATTTGGTCAGCCGTTTCCAGGAACAGGGACTTGCTCCTCCAGGCAGCTGGGTTCACTGGGCGCGGCTCCCACTGAGGCACGTCCCCCACGCTGACTCCAGATCTGTGGCCCCAGACTGGCACGAGACCCCCAAGCCATCACCCGCCTTCCTCCCCCACGCTGCCCTCCTTCCGAGGTCATGGTTCTCGGATCCTTCGGCCCCCGTGTGTTAATATCCACGCTCCACGTGGATACAGAGCCCGGTGGGTACTGACCTGCCCAGGAAATGGGGGCCCTGCCTGCTGGGCGAGCAGCTGGGATCACATCATCACTATGTGTGTGGTCTTTTCTGACACCAACCGATCGTCCAACCCTCCAGTGCCAGCTGGGTGTCCGCTCTGACCTGTGCGGCCCCCACAGGACGGCCCCACCTCCGACACCAGTCCCTGCTCACGCTTCTGACCAGCCACACGCTGGGGCTTCCCCGGATGCCTTCCTCGGTTCCGTAATTTGCTAGAATGACTCAAGGAACTCAGGAAAACACTTTATGCACATTTCCCAGTTTATCACAAAGGCTCCAGTTCAGGAAGAGACACGTGGAAATGAGGCCCAGGGCCAGACAGGGGCGTGCACCGAGCTTCTCTGCCCTCCCCGGGCACGCCTCCCCCCCACCCCCCAGCACCTCCACATGCCCACCCACCAAATCCCCTTGTTGAAGAGTTTCTAGAAAGCTCCGCCTGCAGCCCCCTCCCCTCCCTGCAGCTTGGTGGGCGGGGCTGAAATTCCCACTCTGCTCCTGTGCTTGGCTTTCCTGCACACCAGCCCCACCCTGAAGCCCCCCGGGGGCCACCTGAGTCCCCTCATTAGCACAGACCCAGCACAGACACAGACATCAGAGGGGCTCCTGATGAACAAGGGAACAGGGTCCTCAGGGAATCCCCAGGGTTTCAGGAGCTCTGTGCCAGGAGCCGGGGACAAAGACCGAGCATATTTTTTAATACAACACAGTAAGACATTTCTAAAATGTTAACCGTGAATTAGGTGTTGGTTGTAAGACAAGGTTTCCTCCCCCGATTGAGAGGTTTATCTACACAAAAGAGAAAACGCGTTTGGACACACCTTCCCATCCCCCCTCCAGGAAGACAACCTGAATCAGCCCCAGACCTGCAATGTCCTTCCAGCCCCCATGATCCTGCTGCCAGATGGCCACACTGGTCAACGGGGTCCCCCAAAATCAATAGTGAAAATGCTTGGTGAGTTCTCTGGGCCCGGGCCCAGTGTCTCCTCTCCTCCACCAATGAAGAAGGGCCATCGGGGAATATTGAACAGAAAAGAAGTCACGTTGATAGGGCACAAGCCACCTGCCCGAGCTGTTTTTTTTTTTTTTTAAAGTTTCTCAGCCACCCGCCCTCTGCTGGTCTCCTGACTTCTGCTCCGTCGGCAAAATTGCTTTAAATTGCGCTGTTGCGGGCAATCACAGCCTGCTTTTGTCCTGAGTTTTTCTCTGGGTTGTCGCTTAAATTCTAATTAGGCTGCAGAGGGGAGGCCAGGGGAGAGCCCCCTGTGTGGTAGGAGGTGCCCTGGGCTCTCGCTTCTAGAAAACAGCAGGGGCTCGGCGAGGCCTGGGCTGTTGGGACAGGAACAGACCCACCACCCCTGCTACGAGCCCTGTGTTCTTTTCAGTAAGACCTCGGTTTCGTGAGCATAATTCGCCCCAGAAACACGCTTATAATCCAAAGCACTCATCTATCAAAGAGAATTCCGAGAAGCATTGGCTCAGTTGTGATCACATGACGTTCGGCATCACATACGACTCGTATCGCAAGACATTGCTTGTTTATCAATGCAAAATTTATTAGAGATGTTTGCACATCTTGTGGAGCCCTCGTGGGACAAGTTACCCGCCATCCGAGTTCTCCTGTATTTCTTTCCTCTTGGGTGAACTGTAAATGTGGCTTTGGGGGCCCCGAAGTGGGGGGGGGACCCACCATTCCCACAAAGTGGTCCCGGAGCCTCGCCTGGCACATGGGAGATGCGGCATTAAGAAGAAAACCACGGGCCCAAGATGGCGTCACTTAGGTTGGGTCCCCAAGTCGGTAAACTGAGACTTAACGCCTAACCTGACAGCAGTTTCAGCCCGCTCAGAAGTGCATCCGGTCAGCACGGGGGTCTCCTGGTCAGCGCTAGGACAGACCCCTTCCGCTGCCCCTAGGAGGGTGGCCTTGCCTAAAACAGTGGACTCTTTGCTATGCATGTCTTGTTTTCTGCTCCCTCTCTACCTTTAAACACCTTTCCTTTCTGTAGCCCTTTGGAGCTTCCCTTAACTTACAGAGTCAATTAATGAAGCCGGTTAGAGCTTACAAATGTACTCCGTTGAATTTTTGTTACTTAACAGCTGCTTAGACCTGACAGGCCTCGCGAGATTCCCGCCAGCACTGAAATGTCAGGACTGTGATCCGTGAGACTTCTGCGCTGGGACTGGGAATGTCCCGGAGGCTGAAACCGGTCACCCCATTGGATCTCAGCAGGGGAGCCCGCCGCCCTGTGGGACGCTGGCCACGGGCGCCAGAAGGTCCTCTGTCCCCCTGACCTAGCGCTTCTTGGGCCACCCCACAACCTACCCTCCAGGTGACTCACCGGGAAGATCCCAACCCCAGCCGCAGGGCTGTCCCAGACGTAGCACTCAGCACTGCCAGCTAAGACCGATCAAAGTTGGGAATGTTTTATCCTGAGGGTCCCGACATGACCTTGAACAATTACTGTTCCAGTGTTTCCAAAATAATGAAGGGGTTCAAAAGGGACCCCTCGTTCCTTTCACTTAAAACAGCTGGGTGAGAGTCAGAAAGTCCGTTACACCTGCTCCGACATCGAGGGGCAGATGGAAACCTAATTTATTTCGGTGTTTTGTGCGGGTTCTACGGGTTCTTCCAGGCTCCAAGGAGAGAAGTGCAACAGCTCAGGTGTGCAAAGGGTTTTTCAGTCGGCAAAAGACTGTCCCTAACTTGGGCGCACAGGAGAACAGACGTCAGCCTCTCTCGGCCCCTTAGAGGTGGAGCTGGATGCGGAGGAGCAGCCAGGGGTCCGTCTGGAAGGCAGGGTTGCCATGCGGAGGCCCCGGATACATGAACTCAGTTGCTCCTGCCGGGGAAGCATCATTAACCCACGAGACTGCAGGCTCCAGGAGGTCAGGGACACCCAGCCCCGGCCATGTCACGGGGGCACAGCATATGTTAGGGAGATGACTGTTTTTTGCAGCCAGGGACACGGAGGCCGACGCAGGTCAACCACCTTGATGTGGCCGTAGGTCATAAGGCCTTGAAGGCGCTGTTTCCTCACTGGTACCTTTGTGGGCTCATAACCCAGCTGTCACGGGAGGAACTATATCCCCTCCAAATCCATGGGTTGAAGTCCTAACACCCAGGACCTCAGATCTCTGTGGACACAGGGTCTTTAAAAAGGAGATCGAGGTAGAATGAGGTCGTATAGGGGAGTCCCTGGTCCAACATGACTGGGTCCTTATAAGAAGAGGAGGTGAAGACACAGACACGCACAGAGAAGTGACCAAGTGAGGACACGGGGAGGACGACCGTCTGCAAGCCCAGGAGAGAGGCTCGGAACGGACAAGCCCTGTCCACACGCTGATCTGGAACCTTCAGCTTCCGGAACTGTGAGGAAGTAAATGTGGTTTAAGCCCCCTCCTCTGCCCCCCCTGTCTGTGGGACTTCATCAAGGCAGCCCTGGGACACTAGTGTGGCACCTCCCAGGGCTAAGGTGACCGTTCGGTGGCCCCACAGGGTAAAATGCTGCTTGTGAGCGGTTTCCGAGGGACGACGGGGAGCCTGGTGCCTGGAGCCCGTGACTGTGGCACCTGCCACCCTCTGCGCCCGGGTTCCGGCACCCCGGGGACGTGTCGCCTGTGGTTCTCCAGGCCCCGCACTCCGTGCCCGCCCCACCCTGCACACTTCCAACCTCCCGGCCGCCAAGTCTGACCAGCCGTCTGACCTCCCGCTTCCAAAGTGCCGTGTGGGGCAGGGGGCCCATCCTCGGGGACACGGGCTTCTCACCACAGAGACTCAGCCCACAGGATGTTTCTCCTGTTTCTTTTCAGCCTTCATCAAACTCTAGAATATTCATCTACTTTCCGTCAACCCAGAAACCAGGTGCTGGCGTCTGGCCGCCTGCTGTGCGGCGGTCACGTGGAACCGGCTGCCGCGGGGGCACGAGGGTCCCTGCACGTCCTCCGTTTGGACTCATTAGAGTCACTGGAAGCTGATACTAAGGACGCTGGTGGTAATGGTGACATCGGCCGTGTCCCCCTGCGCCAGGCCCATCGAGGTTCGCGGCTTCCACGTGATTGTCGCAGACACGCCTGGGTGCTGCCGTCCCCTCGCGGGGTGGGAGACCGTGTCCTCCAAGGCGAGGTGACCTCCCGAGGTCGCGCGGCTCTGGGGTCCTGCGGGACCAGGGCCATTCCCGCGTGCCTCCTCACGACCCCACCGGCTGCCGACTTGCTATTAATTTGCTAATTAAACCCTGATATTCGGGGTGTTTTCATGTCACATCAGGCCGGCGAACGACAGAATCCAAACAGTTCAAGCCATCTGCTCCTTAAATCTGTCGTTTCCACTTTCCGTTAACCCTCCGCATCCCTGCCACTCCGTGGGAGCGCCGGGGCCGCCTGGGGGCGCTCGCCTCCAACCGCCAGGCACTTAATGCGTGAACCGGCCCGAGGGGACGGGCTGGGTGGGTCCCAGCCTGGGACGTGGAGGAGCTCAGTTCTGGGGGCTCAGTTCTCCCAAGCTGCCGCCGGAGGGCCCGAGCATCCCTGGTCCTACCCCCCCCCCCCCCCCCCCCCCCCGCCACGGGGAGGCTGGAGGCCAGGCGCGTGGGCTATGGCGGTACAGCAGGTGCTGGGGCAGACCGAGGCAGCCCTGTTATCTTGGTACAGATGTTACAGATTCTGTGAAAAACTAGGGAAGTTGGAGACACCTGTTCCTTTATCGATCACCCTGGAAGCCGTTAGCTCTGGGACTGAAGCAGGGAGCCTCACGCCGGAGCCCGGGCCTTGGCAGGAGGAGCTCTGGGTGCTGAGCGGCTCTGTCCCCTGAGCTGGGAGACCCCGGCTCCCAGTCCTGCCGCCCTGTCCCTCCCTCGCCTCCGCTCAGGGCTGCAGGGGTTCCATGGGACCCTGGTCCAAGTGAAGACCAGAGGAGGCCAGCCCGCGCTGCCCTGGGGGTCACTGCAGAGGGCTGGGCCCACGGGCCATGCTCCCCTTCTCTGGAAGCGGGCCCGCTGCAGGCCTGCACGTGAGGTGCGGTCACGGCAGACCAAAGGCACGCGGCCCCTCTTCCCAGGAGCCGAGCTTCTATCCGTCCCTCTTGGATGCACTGCCCACCTTTTTCCCGGGGTGATTTTGTGGTTGACTGGCTGACGGGAGCGTGAAGGGCTCCAAACCTGCGTGGGTGGCTGTCCCAGGGCGGGGGGCACCCTAATCTTCCCTTTAACAGATTCCGGCCGCAGCGCCTTCTGGAAACGGCCCCAAAGCCGAGGGGTCATTTTCTCCGAGGCCGATACAGAGACAGACATCTGAGCAGGAGGCCGAGAGCGCCACCCCGTCCCCGCCAGGCCTCTCCCTCCCGCTCCTCCCGCCGGTGCCCATCACGCAGAACGGCGGGGACACTCAGGCCACCTCTGCTCAGGGACTGTCACCTGCTGGCCACTCGCATCAGAGGCAGGAGCCCAGTCCCTCCCCCACTCATCCCTGCGACCACTGAGTGCAGCCTGAGCCCCTCCAGGGCACGGGCACCCACAGGTGCAGAGGGAGGCGGGAACTCTGCCTCCTGGAGACCCCGAGTCCGAGGCAAACGGGGCAGTAATGGGGAACACGGAAACATACTCCTTTTGTACACCTGGGTCCCACATGCTTCTCTCGTCACTAAAATCAGAAGATAGTAATCACTCAGTTAATAGTTGGCATCCGTGTCTCAGGGGGACTCCTACATCCGTGTTTCCTGAAGCCCTGCTCACAGAGGGCGGGACGTGGGGGCAGCCTGAACATCCGTGGACGGCTGACGGATGAAGGGAGACGTACACACAAGGTACGTGTTATTCAGCCTCACAGAGGAAGGAAGTCCCGCCGTTTCTGCAACATGGGTGGACACAGAGGACACGATGCTAAGGGAAATACGCCCGATGCAGAAAAACAAATACTGCCTGACCTCACTTACACGGGGACTCTAAAACAGTCAGACTTGGGGCACCTGCAGGGCTCAGTCGGTTAAGCGTCTTCCTCTTGGTCTCGGCTCAGGTCACGATCTTACGGTTCATGGGACTGAGCCCTACATCAGGCCGTAGGCTAACATTGCAGGGTCGCTTGGGATTCTGTCTCTCCCTCTCTCCCTGCCCCTCCCCTGCTTGTGCTCTCTCTGTCTCTCAATATAAATAAGTAAACTTGAAAAGAATTAAATAGACTCTTCGAAGCAGAGAACAGAGCGGTGGCTGCAGGGCGGGGGAGTGGGGAGCGGAACACAGAGGGGCGTTGGTCAAAGTGGGCGCAGTTTCGGTTACGCAGGACAAGTAACCTTTAGAAACCTGCTGTGCAGCTTAGTGCATGCAGCTGACAACCCGTGCTGTTAACTTCAACGTTCACTAAGAGGGTGGATCTCGTGTCAGGTGTTCTTATCACACACACGCACACACATCATATCAAATAAAGGAGGCGGGAGGAACCTTTTGGGGGTGATGGAGGCGCCTGGTGGCAGTTTTGCGGGCGCACGTGAGCTCCAGGCTCAGTTAATCACAGCTCCGTATGGGGGTGTAAACACTTAGCAGCTAAACTGTCCTGGCGGAAGGGTGCATGGTGACCCAGGCTCTGGGCAGGGGCCCGTGAGCACCCTGACCACGGATGGCCCAGCCTGGCGTCCCCGAGGAGACTTCCCGGGGGACAGTGCCCACGCTGAGTCTTGGAGGACGAGTGGGGTCAGCCTCTGTTCGGTTTCTGTTTGCTTTGCGAAGCCCCCTCCTCCAGGGTCACCAGAGCTTCCGTGTGCGGGCCAGCGTGGAGCGGGGGGGGAGGTATCTGCTCGGTTTTCAAGACGGGCTTCGCCACGAGGGCCCTAGAAGTGTGGTCCCGCATACGGACTGGGTAGAGTTCCCCCGTTCTAGACTCCACGGGCCCTCCTCGACCCTCTGCATGCTCACCACCTGTCAGATCCTTTCTGTTTGCAGGTCTGAGCTCTTTCGGGGCCGGGGGCACGGGGACCTCAGCCCAGCACAGAGCACGCGGGGCTGTGCGTGGACGTGCCGCCCCATGAAGACTGGGGGCAGTCTCTGCCTCCGGAGGCTGGGGTCAGCCTCGCTCTGAACAGTTACGGCTCCAGAGGACGCCCAGTAGGAGTGGGGACACCGGGGGACGGCGGCCAGAGACCGAGGAGGAGGAGGGGCGGGGCCTCTTGCCTCCGGATCTCTGTGTCCAGGTGGATGGCTGCTCGGGAGTTTTGGTCTCCCATGCCTTTCGTGTCTTGGATTATGCCTGTCAATTGTGGGTCGTTGTTGTTTTTTCCCAGCAGAGCCTGCATTCCAGGGAGGGCGACGTTTTCCCAGCATGGAAACTGGATTTAGAGCAGTTTTGTTATCAGTGTTAGCTGGAGACTGCTTCGGAACGTGACACGACCGGGAAGGAAACGCTGATCAACAGAACCGGTGAAGGGAGGGCCGTGGTGACTTCAGAGGGGCCGTCTGGCGGCCGCACGGGCTCTCCGTGCCAGCCTGCCCCTCGCACCTGCTCTGCGGGCCCCTCCCAGCTTCCTAGGAGGAGCCCTCCCTCTCTGGAGTAGTGTGGTCCCCTGCCTCCCTCATGTTCCCGCTGGGCTGTGCTAACGGGCCAAGTGACATGATAGAAGGGGCCACGGTTCCCCTTAGGGCGTGCGGGGAGGTCCCGACTCCTCCCCGGGGTGCTCCCGGCCCTTGGAGGTCCAGCCTTACCCGCCACTCTCCCAGAAACTCCCTCGGCTCTCACGGGGCTGTGTGCCTTCCTCCCCTCTCCCTGGGCTCCTCTCCCAACCCTCCCACTAGAGGCTGGTGTCCTCAGCCTCCAGTCTTGCCCCTGGGGTTGCTTCTTCCAGGTCTCCCTGCCTCCTCTCTCCGGGGCGCCCCATCCTCGAGCACGACTCCAGTCTACCTGCACCTCAGGTGAGCAGGCGAGCCGCTTGGAGAATCTGGTCCCATAAACAGACAATTCAAGGTGCTGCGTGTTGGCAGCGAGGCGGTTTCCGTCTCAGACGTTTATGTCCTTGTCTTGACCGTCCGCTCTTGCGGGAATTTTGTGGCTGCAAGGGACAAGGACAGTCTCTAATTGCACTACCCTGCCCTCAACTCTGTACTTCTGTTTATAAGAAAACAAAACGTGATTGGACATTGAGTATTTAGGATTTGGACCCCCTAGAAGAAAGCAGGTACAAAACCCCTGGGTTTTATAACCCAGACAAGTTAAGGGCATTTCCCATTTCAAGAAATGATTCATACCCTGAAAAAAAAAATCCTGTGTGGGGCACTTGATCATGCAATTTCATACAAAGACCTAGGAAGGAAACACAGAATTTCTTTTCTTAAGGAGCCTCTCATTAAAAAGTTTTAAAAAGCTCTAAAACTTAGTGCTTGGAAACAGTGCTATGTAACCCTAACAAGGAGAAAAGGTGTATATAAGCAATTTTTTTTCTTCTCACCAAAGAACTATACTTAGAATCTACCTGAATATGTTCCACTAATTTGGGGGAAACTGTTATTTGCCTACCCAGTGTCCATCTTCCTGTCCTTTCTTACTAAAAGAGCTTTGCTCTTGGGGTAAGAGTGAGCCTGTGGGGATAGCTGTGCGTCCCGATCCCCTTTGCAGCCCGGGGTGACCCTGTGATACGTCCAGTCAAGGAGAGGAGAACAGACATCACTGGGGAATTGCAGGAAGTCTGTTTGCCCCATCACTTTTCTCCTCCGCTCCTGCTGGGGCCCGGGTGAGGTGGCTGGCACAGTGGCTGCCATCTTGAGGCCTGGAGGGAAGAGTCCGGACATCCCCGAGATGCTGAGCGAACACCAGAACACCAGCCTTGACCTACCTGTGAACATCCCATTAGGTGAGGGGATTGCTGTTGTGTTGGTGGTGGTGGTGTTACTCTGGCTGAGCAAAACACCTCACCAATGGTCTTAGCTCAGGCTGCTATCACAGAACACCATAGCCTGGGGGCTAACCCAACAGACACTTCTCTCTCACAGTTCTGGGGGCTGGAAGTCCAAGGTCAGGGTGCCGGCAGGCTTGGCTCCTGGTGAGCCCTGCCTCCCTGGGTGCAGATGGCCACCCTCTCGAGGAGCCAGAGAGGGCGAGCACTCCAGCATTTCCTTCTCTTCTCACGAGGGCACTTACCCCGGCCACGGGCCCCACCCTCATAAACTCATCCAACCTCGTCACCCCCCAAAGTCCCTCCCCCTCTATATACCATCATATGGGCTGTTAGAGTCTCAGCATAGGAATGTGGGGGCCACACACATTGGGTTCACAACGGTTCCAGTGTCCCGGATGGTCAGACGCTCGGCCATCACGCAGGAAGGACAGTCTCTGATTTCACGTACAGAGAAATGAGCCCAAAGAAACCCCCTTGCCAATATGGGGGTTCCTTAGAAGTCTCCTGAATGAGCGCTTCTGGAAATCTAAACACAGCCATTGAGCCACAGTGTCCTGGGCGTTCAAGGAGCCTGAGGCGGGGGGGGAGGGGAGGTCACTGCTGACCCATTTTTCCCATCTGAGTGCACGCTTTGTCCCAAGGGGGGCGACTGCCCCCCGCTTCTCCCTCCAGGACAGCCGGTGTCCCCCTTCCTGCTCCGCCGACCTCTCCGCCTGCGTCTCATTGTCCAGCACATGCCATCTGGTTTTCACTCTAATTCCTGCTTCCTTTCGACAGTCTCTGAGCTCCTTTGCTCCGTGCCAGGTGTCCTGCCAGGGCCTGGGGACAGGGGTGGGTAAGTCAGGCATGGCCTTGTCCTCCTGGAGCTGGCAGCTGAGCGTCTGAAGCTGGCATGCTGACCCGTGGCACTGAGTGTCCCCGAGAGACAGCCCCTGGGACCCTGCCTGGCTGGAGGTCGGGGGTCAGGGAGGGCCGCTCCAGGAGGGTGGCCTGGAGGTGAACATCTGGGCAGGGGTTACAAAGCTCTGGGCTTGCAGTGTAGACCTTCTCAGGCAGGGGAACTGCACGTGCAAATGCCCTTGGTCAGTGGCTGATGGAAGGAAGGAGAGCGGGAGGCTGGAGACAGGGGGAGGGTCTAGCAGCCGCTGGGCCCTCATGGGGCCCATGGTGGAGTCTGGGCCTTCACGGCCGGAACACCCAGCGTTTTAAGCAGCCAGGGAGGGGCAGATGTCTGCTGGCCACCGCCCGGGAGCAGGTGCCCTGCTGGGTGTGGGAGCCCCAGGAACAAATTGGGTCTGGAGTTGGTTTGAGGCAGAATATAGAAAAAAGAAACATATAGGAAAATCATAAATGAGACTATACTAAAATGTTAATGGTTAGAACTTCTGGGTATGGGTCGCAGGAGAGTTTAACTCTCTGTTCCTCATGGTTCTAGAATGTTTCAGAGTAAAAATGCACTGCGGAGAAATAGGTAAATATTACTTTAAAGGTGTATCTTTTGACTTAGCAACTTTTCCACGCTTTTTTGCCTCAAGAACCGCAGAAGATCCGAGAGGGGTGGCGAGCTGGGCCCATGCTGGACTCGGACGGTGGGCGCTCACAAAAGTGGGGACGGGGAGGGACAGAGTGCCTGGGTGCCCAGGGCGGGGAGGATCCAGATTTCAAAATGCAAGTAAGGTGTTTGGATCAAACCGGTCATCTTCCGACTTCCCTGTGGACCCATTCAGCAACCCAGGCTGCACTCCCCAAATTAAACCCGCCAGGAAATGAAAGGCCAACACAGCGTTTGCCCGAGGAATAAATCTCCACCGTGTGGCCCAAGGCCGATGCAATCTGCCTTTATGAGCAGAAGCCTCCATTGAGGGAATCGGCATCAGCCCGAGCTGGCCGAGGGGCGCGGGGCAGGGCAATGCACCTCGAGAAATGAATCACCGGGCCGCACAGCCCGGCGTTGGCGACCGTGCTTTAATTGGATTGTGGGGACTAAACACAGGCTCGGGGCTGGCAGAGCCCTCCCTGCTCGCTCTGTGTGGATACCTGGGTGGCAGGGAACCGTTCTCTCACAGAGGGAAACGCAAAAGCCTTGGGAAGTCTGGACACTTCACCTCGCTGATTTGTGACCCAGAGGCGAGCACCTACCAGCCTCGGCAGCGTGCCCACGTGGTGGGAACCAAGTGGCACGGCCTGCGTGGGGCTGATAGAGCGCTGGGCCTGTCCTGCGGGCCGTTACCACCCCGGGGCCAGCGGGCTTTGCATCCCCTCCGTCCGGGGCATCTGAGCTCAGCTGGGGCAGGTCAGGCCTCTCCGGGAAGGACTGTGCAGGACAAGAAGGAGCCAGTAAGGGGACACCACCCTGGTCAGCCAGGGGAGGAATCTGCCTCGGGACTTCTGGTCAACCCTGCAGCCGCCTGGAGATGAATCTCTGCCCGTGAAGTGAAGGTCAAACTTCCTCCAATATCCAGACTTCTCCCTCCCCCTGGGGCAGCTTGGGCCCAGGGACCTCTGGTTGTGCCCCCTCCCCCTTCCCGCATCCCCTCCTCCCTCCCGCTCCTCCTCAAGTGAAACAGACACAGGCACCTGTTTTACACTCGGTTACGTACAGGTGAGCGAAAAGAACGTGCAATCCCAGCACAGAGCCTCTGTGGCAAAATGATTGTTTGCATCTGTTATGAAGTCCCCCCACCCCATCTAGGTGGGTGCCGGGCTCCCCTCACGTCCCTCTTCCCTCCCCCAGGTGGGTGTTGGGTCCCCCATGGACCCCTATCTCCCAGGCGGGTGCTCGGTCCCCCCATGGACCCCTCCCCTCCCCCAGGTGGGTGCTCGGTCCCCCCAGGGACCCCTCCCCTCTCCCAGGTGGGTGCTTGTTTCCCCCATAGACCCCTCCCTTCTCCTAGGTGGGTGCTCGGTCCCCCATGGGCCCCTCCCCTCCCCCAGGTGGGTGCTCGGTCCCCCCATGGACCCCTCCCCTCCCCCAGGTGGGTGCTCAGTCCCCCCATGGACCCCTCCCCTCTCCCAGGTGGGTGCTTGTTTCCCCCATGGACCCCTCCCTTCTCCTAGGTGGGTGCTCGGTCCCCCCATGGGCCCCTCCCCTCCCCCAGGTGGGTGCTCGGTCCCCCCAGGGACCCCTCCCCTCCCCCAGGTGGGTGCTCGGTCCCCCCAGGGACCCCTCCCCTCCCCCAGGTGGGTGCTCGGTCCCCCCATGGACCCCTCCCCTCCCAGGTGGGTGCTGGGTTCCCCCAAAGGCCCAGTCTCTCTTGCTCTCCCCCAGTTGGTCTCCACATGGCAACCAGAGTGCTCTTTTGCACAAACAAATGAACCCGTCACTTTGGTGATGAACTCTGTGCCCTCTGCCATCACTATTGGGAAGGACAATATGCTGATTGCCTGCTAACCCCATGGCCTGTGGATGTGGCTCTGTGCTCCCCTCAGCCTCCTGGAGCACCGGCTCCCAGCGCCCTCCCTGGCCCTCTTGGGGGGTGATCTCTGCCCTCTTCCCTCTCATGGGTCCCTTCTCCCAGCGCCCACTCACATGCACCGCCCACAGAGCACTTTCCACCCCCAGAGATGGCCTCCCCCAACCCCAAGTTCAAGGGCTCTCCTAGTGACACTTGCGGAGTCCCAACACTTGTTTACAAATGTGTCTGTGGCTTGCCTGCCTCGGCCTCCGTCTCAGGTGGACACGTCCTGCCTGTGTGTCCACGGGCCTAGGTGTGGCACCGTGTGCACGTGGGACTCGTGTTCGTGACGGTGACCTGGACGCTGACCGCAAGCCCCACTGGGTGCACGCCCTGGGAGGCTCACGTCCACCTGAGCCTTTGCAAAGCTTCTGCCCCGAGGACCAGGTAGAGGGGAGCAGGGAGGACGGGGTGGGGGCTGGGGATCCCCCTGTCCTGTCCCCACGCTGGGTCCCCACCATGCTGGCCCTCCTCCAGCGGGACTTGGGGAGGGAGCGATGGCTGAGCCCCAGTGGCCCGGCCCGGCCTCCCTGTGACGTGTGCTCTAATCAGAGTTTACTCATCACGGTTTTCTCCTGGAAACTGACCGAATGGAGTCCAAATATCTTGGGGGGACTACAAAGAGGGGGTTAAGCCCGTGCGCAGCCGGCGGCGATGCCGAGGGTGAGGGAGGGACTCTGCTGTCCAGACGGGCCTGTGCAGGAGGCGGCCTTTCCACCAGGACTCTGGACCAGCTGTCCCCAGCGGAGAAGCCCCAGGGATGCGATTCCCCTCGTAGGCAGCGCCGTGACCAACTGCAGGAACCAGACTTTCTCCAGGTTTTCCTGTGAGGAAGGAGCAGGATTGGGGACCGGCCTGGGTTCTTCACGGAAATCACGGTCTCCCGCACGGGGACGCAGATGACCGGGTGACGGGGGTCTGGAGGCGCAGCCTGCTTGTGTCGTCACCCGACAGCGTGCTTGTTCTGGCCGCGCTCCTGCACCCACGCTTCTCCAGCTCCTGGTCAGGTGCACCTTCCATTTGCGCGGGCCGTGTGGCCCTGGGTGCCGTCTGGGCGCCCCCGTTCCATCTGTGAGGTAAGCGGCGTGGGCGCCCTGCCCCCTCCTTGCCAGGACCGTTGATTTTCCGGCTCCCTGTGACGTTTCAGGCAGCCCCGCGCTCCGGGGCGTGAGAACAGGGATAAAGGGTCTGGGAGATTGCCGCTGAGGCCCTGGGGAGGACGTGCCTCTGGAACCAGTGCTCGTGGAGACTCGGCTCCCAAGGCCCCCTCCCCCTGCAGGGCCTCAGGGATGGACTGAACTGGGCTGGGGGGGGGGCGGGGGCAGGGGGGAACCATCCTCATCAGAGAGGGAACATGTGCACCAGCCAGTTAAAGGGCTATTATGGAACTTTCTTCCCCAGCCGAGGGTGGATGGCAGGCGAGGCCTCGGGAAGGGCCTCAGGGAGGCACAGAAGTGCAGCTCAGCCTCTGGGGTGTGAGCCTCATGCTCTCCGCCTGCCTGAGATGATTCACTGATTGACCACAGCCTGTTACCGCTGGTCGACACTAGTGAGCATGGAAGCCCCATGAGGGAGGGAGTTCACCTGTTTTGTTCACTGATGTGTCCCAAGTACCCGGAACCGTGTCTGGCACGTAGTAAGCCCTCAGTGACAATTGTCCAGGGAGGGGAGGGAGGGAGGAAGGAAGGAGGAGGAAGGAAGGGGGGGAGGAGAGAGGGAGGGGTGGAGGGAGGAGGGGGGAGGGAGAGAGGGTGTAGGAAGGAGGGAAGGAAGGGAGGAGGGAAGGAAGGAGGAAGGAAGGAAGGACAGAGGGAGGAAGGAAGGGAAGGAAGGAAGGAGGGAAGAAGGGAAGGAAGGAAGGAAGGAAGGAAGGAAGGAAGGAAGGAGGGAAAGAGGGAAGGAAGGAAGGAAGGAAGGAGGGAAGGAGGGAAGGAGGGAAGGAGGGAAGGAAGTTAGGAGGACATGAATGAATGGAGTGGGCTTTCTGGCCAGCCGTTCCACCAAACCTCTTCTGGTCCTGGCCACGACTGACCACCTTGCTGCTTACCCGGCGGCCACTCTGTGGCTTCTCCCTCCGAGGTCTGCTGGTGGCACCTGACACCCCTCCTCTCCCTGAGGCACTTTCCTGCTGTGGCTCCCTTGGTTCCCTGTCTGCAGGCCGTGCCTCCTTTCTGTTGCTGCTCCCTCCTCTCGCGGCTCCTGAGGCTGAAGCATCCCGGACTTCACCCTGGGAGCCTCTACTCGGCTTTAAAGCCGTCTCCACACAGGGGCCTCTTGACTCCACGTGTCCCGCCCGACCTCCCCTCGATCTCCGGACGGGCCCGTCTGACCGCCCACCTCACCGCGAGGTCGGACCTGCCCGCACCTGCCCAGCTGTCACGCACAGCCAGTCAGCGTGGCCCCTTTCTGGCCGCTCAGGCCCCAACCTGGACTCACCAAACTCCCCTCTTCTCTGACATTCTCACGCAGCCTGTCTGGAAGTGCCCAAGATGCGACCGTTTCTCACAGCCCCTGGCTGGGCCAAGCCACCCTCAGCTGTCCCGTGAACCGTTAGTCTCCTAACTGGCGTCCCTGCTTGGTGGCCCGTCATCTGACCCCAACACTGTTTCCAGAGGCTGTGTTCTCTTGCACAGACTCCCCTGTGCCCGAGTCTCCGTCTCGACTGCGGGGAGGCACGGTCTGACGCGGGACACCAGGGCTCCTGGGGACCCGGAGCCCGTCCGCCCTGCCCTCTCCTGCCACTCTTCCCTCACGGCTTTGCAGCCAGCCACGGGGTCCCTCGGGCTTCCTGCCCTTGTCCTCCTCGGATCCTTTGCTCCCGTGCCTCCCGCTGCCCCTGACTGGCACCCTCGACCATCCACACGGGCCACCTGATGCCTCCTCCCGGTCCTGGTCCCGGCGTCTTCCCCGGCCACCGGCCACCCCATCTTTCCACCGAGCGCCCTTGGTACACGGGGCATCCCCCACCCCAAACCCACCTGCTGCCTGTTGGGAGGCAGGCCTCTGCCGGGTGAAGAGGTCATGAAGGGGAGTGCTCATGTGGGACTAGTGTCCTTATAAAGAGGTCCCTCGAGCTGCCTTCTCTGCCACGGGACACGGCAAGAGGTCGGTGGTCGAGACCGGGGAGAGGGCCCTCACCGGATCCGGAACACAGGGACTGGCAGCCTCCGGAACTGTGGAAATAAACGTCTGCCTTTGATAAGCCGCCCGGTGGTCGTAGCCGGCCGGGGCCACCTCCTGATGTACAAGGTAGCTACCCCTCTGGTCCTGGTCCCGTCATCCTCCTCTGGAGCGTGAGCTCCGTGGAACCGGGGTGTCTGTCCCTGGCGTCTGCTATCCCCCTGACCCCGAAGGCAGTGCCCGACCCACAGAGCACCCTGGTTGAGCAGGCAGGGACAAGAAGGTCTTCCGGGAGCCCCTGCGCCCTGCCGCGGAGGGACGCGGTTCCCAGCCGGGTTCTGCAGCCGGATCCCTGCGTGTGCGGCCGGCTCCCGTGGCCTGTGTGACAGTCACATCTGCATAGAGGATGATCCAGCCCCGCCCCGCGATCTGGATCCCCTTCCTGGCACTGCACACGTCACGCCCAGGCTGGTGACGAGCCGGCCAAGAGCAGCGAGGCGTCGAGATCGGCCGCTGCTCTATGCGCCGCTGAATCCCAACACGGGCGGTGAGAACGAACGCCCAGGCCTGGTGAGGAGCCCTCTGGGGGCAGGCCAGCGTTCTGCCTGCAAGCCCCCTGTGTCCCCAGGGGCCCCCCAGCCACCCCTCACCCAGCCCCCTGGGCGGGACTGACTCCCAAAGGCCAGCCCAGCCGCCCTGGCTCCCGGCCATGCTCACGGGGTGGGGAGAGGCGTCTTTTGGACATCCCATCGGCCGTCCTTGGACGCGGTCGGTCCCACGCTGCGTCCCCCAGTCCTCCTTTATTGCCGCCACACAATGATTTGTTTTATTTCCCACTAAGAAACGAGGTAGGAGATTCGGTGGTAGGTGAGCCGGGAGGGGAGCCATCTGGGTATATAAATGGTTTAATGGTATCTTTCTCCTGCCTTCCTTGCACGGATTGGAGGCTAATTAAACACCAGTTGTGTGGTAGAGTGCTCTCAGGATTATTCTGATTTTAAGTATTTATCAGCTCTTTTTAGACCTCTCTGAGTGGCACTAAAATGAATAAGTTGCCCACGAGAGCACCATTCTGTTAGTTTGCTTCGTACAGCCAAAGACTCCTTGTTAGCAGGCTTTTAAATAGCCTGCTCGGGCTGCCGGCAGCTCCTGCCTAAACCCGGCGACCTCGGGACGAATAGACGCCCCGGGTCCCGCTGTGAGGTTCTGAAGGGAGCCGGGCAGGGGGCCGGCTGGGCTGGCCACGGGCCCCATTATGTGTGTTATGGGCAGCGACGGAGGGTTTGGGCTTGTGCTCAACAAAGACAGAACGAAATGCCATAAATAAGCCTCTTTTATGGAGGAAGCCTTGATAAATCAGGCCGTCACACAGATGGGATATGGCTCAGCCCCCACGAACGCAAACGTAGGGGCTTGCTCATTGCCAGCCTGCGTTTGCGGAGAAGAGTTAATGGTTTAGAGGAAACAGATTGCTGTAATAGGATTTGGAGGGCCGGCCCCTCTCCGGTCTCTGTCTCTGTTTCTCATTGTAATGCTGTCCGGCTCATCAGTTATTTCCTTCACGGATCGTGCCTGTGGCGTTGTGTCTAAAATGTCATCACCAAACTCAAGGTCGTCTAGGTTTCCTGCTCTGTGATCTTCTGGGAGCTTTATATAAAGTTTTGCATCTTAGGTCTATGATCCGTTTTGACTTAACTTTTGTGAAGATCGCAAGGTCGGTGTCTAGATTCATCGTTCTGCACGTGACGTCTGGTGGTTCCAGTGACATTTGTCCAAGAGCCTGTCTTTGCTCCATCGTCAAGGTCAGTGACTATATTTACGTGGCCCTAGTTCCGAGCTCTCCATTCTGGTCCATTGAACTGTTTGGTCTTTTGCCCCCAGCCCCCGTCTTGATTACTGTAACATTGTCATAAATCTCAAAGGTGGGTTTTGTTAGGCCTCCTTTTTGTTCTTCCCCCTTAGTATTATGTTGGCTATTCTGGGTCTCCCATCTCTCCACATAAACGTTACAATCAGTTTGTTGAAATCGGTCAAAGAACTTTCTGGGGTTCTTATCAAGCATGCATTGACTCTAGAGATCAGGTTGGGAAGAACTGAGATCTTGAGGATATTGAATTTTCCTGTCCATGAACATGGGCTACCTCTCCATTTATTCAATGCTTCTTTGATTTCAGTCATTGGAGTGTTTTAGTTTTCCTCACACGGACCTCAAACCAGCAGCTGTGTCACTAGAGAGGAAATGTCCTTCTTGCTCAGAGCAAAAGCCCACGGCAGGATGCTGAGTGGCTTTCCTTGATCGACCAGCTGTCAGCACGGTGGGCTCTGTGCTGGAGCTGCAAATGGACAGAAGCAGGTTCCCTGCCCAGGAGGAGAGGCTGGTTTTCCCTGGAGGAAGGGAGGGTACAGGATGGGCAGCACACCGAACACCTGCTCTGGATAAGATGGTCCAAGCGCTTCCTAGGCAGATCACCGGGTGGGAGAGCAGTGTCGTGAGCAGGGACACAACCATGGGGCATGGGCACTTCGGATCATAAATGCCGGGAAGCACAGAGGAAAGGATGGCAGTGAATCTGGAGAGATGCCCGAGGCCTACGGGCCATGCTGAGGGGTCTCGTCTTCACACCAGTGTGCGGTGTGGATGGCATGACCCGGACAGAGTCTGTGGCAGCCAGAAGGGATGGAAGGTGAAGAGGGGCCTCTGCTGAGGGGAGGCTCTTGGCTGCAGAGTGCGTTAGAGTTGGGGTGTCCTTGGGGGGTGGGAGGTCCACCCACAGGCTGAGAGCTGGGCGTGAGGTCCAGACTGGGGCCAACCACATGGGGTCAGGGCAATCGACACCCACAGATCATGGCTGCCTCTGTGCGTTAGGGTGTAACCTCCCCTCAGAGTAGGGTCCCCTTCCAGCTCGTGTGCTGAGCACAGGGGCCAACGGGGTTTAAGCTGAGCACACAGGTGGATGGATGGGAGCATCCAGGCTGAGCAGGGGGAGCAGGAAGAGGGCGAAGGATGAGCCCCAGCCATGCGGCTTTCCCCACCCCCGCCGGACCCCCAGCTCTCTGCACAAGCTGGCCGTCCAGCAAGTGCACTCTGACTGACTAACTCCTGGAGTCAGAGCAGACCCTGCAGGGTACAGCCTTGGCCCACAAGAACACCCCCGCTTCGGACACCAGCTACAAGTCCCAGGGACCACCTGTACTTCTGAGCAAACTGCTATAAATCGGGGCTTCCTGTAGCCTTCCCTTCATGTTCCGTAATTTGTTAGAAAAACTCAAGGAACTCAGGAAAACACTTCATGCACATTTCCCAGTTTATCACAAAGGCTCCAATTCAGGAAGAGACACGTGGAAATGAGGCCCAGGGCCAGACAGGGGCGTGCACCGAGCTTCCCTGCCCTCCCCGGGCACGCCTCCCCCTCACCCCCCAGCACCTCCACGTGCCCACCCACCAAATCCCCTTGTTGAAGAGTTTCTAGAAAGCTCTGCCTGCAGCCCCCTCCCCTCCCTGCAGCTTGGTGGGCGGGGCTGAAATTCCCACTCTGCTCCTGTGCTTGGCTTTCCTGCACACCAGCCCCACCCTGAAGCCCCCCGGGGGCCACCTGAGTCCCCTCATTAGCACAGACCCAGCACAGACACAGACATCAGAGGGGCTCCTGATGAACAAGGGAACAGGGTCCTCAGGGAATCCCAAGGGTTTCAGGAGCTATGCCAGGAGCCGGGGACAAGGACGGAGCCACCCCAGAGGACCCTGCTGCTGCGGGGTGTGGCCGAGGAGAGGAGAGGTCGGAAGGCAGCCACGGGGAGTCACCAGGAACAGGGCGGGATGCGGTGCAGAGTCTGAGGGAAAGGGGCTCCTGGTGAGCGGGTCGGGGGGCGCGATGGGGTCACACGGGGCTCATTGTGTTGGTCATGTTCTTGGAAGGAGGCTGGGCTGTGCTCCTGGCTGTGCCCCGCACCTCGCACACCCGGGAGATGATGATGAGCAGATTTTCAGCCCAGAGGATCTTCATCTTGGGTCTCCTCCTTGCCCTTTGCTCCTCCCTCCAGGGTCCTCCTGAGGCCAGGGGCTGTCCCGAGAGCCCCGAGGGCAGAGTCTCCTTCCCTGAGCCCCTCCCCCACCCCCTCTGCTGCCCCTCCCGGTCCAGCCCACCCACCACCCAGCGGAGGGCCCGGCGGGAGCAGGTGCCCCAGCGACCTGGCTGCGGCTCTCCGGAGAATTCCGAGGATGCGGGCTGGCCATCACGCGCCTCCTGCTTGGCGCTCCCTGAGGCTCGGCCACCCGCTGGTGAGGCTCGGCTGCCGGCCCCGAGGGGGGCCGAGGCACCCTGCCCGGGCATATGGGGCTGGGGGCGTTGGTCTGACCTAACAAGCTGCAGCGATTGCCCCGAAACGGGGTCTTTTCTCTCTGACATAAACACAATCTGTTTCCCCAGAAGCCCTGCCGTAAACAGATGCCAGGCATCGCGAACCCAGACTGCACGCGTGGAGCGCCACGCCGCTCTCCCGTTCCTTCCCGGGGATTCCTGGAAACCCGGCTTGGAGAGAGGCCTGCGGGGTGACCCGGCCTGGCTGTGCCGCCCCTCAGCCCCTTCGCAGTGCCCCATCCCCCGGCTGTCGCAGCCTCTCGGGGCGGGACGCGTGCACACCCAGGCCTGTCTCCCTGCAGAGCCCAGCTGTCGGAGGCTAAGACTGTGCCTCCCTCGGCCCCTGTTCCTGCTGCACCCGGTCCCCTCGTGTCGTGCATCATACCGGCCCGGAGTCCTCCATGCGCCCTCAGCAAAGAGGGGACGAAGGTTCAGAGAGGTCAAGTCACTGACTGAAGATCACACAGTGGGAGGCAGCAGAGAAACGTTCAAACCAGCGGCTTCTATTCCTAAGCCCATGCCCGTTACTTCTTAGTGTGAACAAAGGGGACCCGGTGGCCAAGGCTTTCTGTACTGAAGATGCTTCCAGATCTTTCCAAGGAGAGCACAGACCTGGCGTGCAGACCCCTCTCCTCTCGCTGCTCCGTGTTATCCATTTACCTCGTTAAGTCTCAGCCTATTAATAACCACCCATTTGTCTTAATTCAATAAAAAGATGATTGATCGTATTTGCAACGGTTGCGTCGAGCTCCTGAAAGTGATGGATGGGTCCCCGCGTGCGGCGAGGGAGCCTCCAGAGAAAACCATGTCCTTGCACTCGCTTGGACGGAGTGAGTTTGTTGTCTCACCAAACATTCTGAGACGGAAATTTTTAAAACATGTACCCGTTTGCTCCCCTCAGGAATCAAATGCAAAGCGGAATCTCACCTTGACACTGGGCTGTGAGTCCTCGATCCTGGGGTGACGGGCCGAGGCCTGGCTTCCCTCCGCGAGGGGCCTTCCCCTTACCCCTGTCTTCATTCCGTGGTTCACTGCGAAATCACTAACTTGTGCATTTATGGGAAGAGCGGGCTGGTAGTTTCTGCCCTGGAGGTCTGGCCGCTCTGCGAGGGACGGGCGGGGCCCAGACTCAGACCTCTCCTTCCCTGTGCTCGCTTCAGCAGCAGGTGCGTGTCCGAGGGGCGGCCCTGGGACACGCCTGTCACCAACACTCCTGTGCTTATGGGTCAGTCAGCTCCCCAGCAAGTGTCCTTGATGCCCAGTTGGGCCTTCCCGACCTGGCTGCACACCAGTCCCCGCGGCCCACGGTGGCCTCCAATCTTGTGCCCTGCGCCCCGTGGGACCAGACCATCTGTCCTTCCAGAACCTTTGAGACCATCCTGCAGGGCTCTGAATGTGCCTGTCACTTCATTGCTGTGTGAAGGATCACTCCCTTTACCTTAAATGCTGAGATTCTGTGCACAAGTCCCTGGTCTTAGGGCTCCACTCCCAAGTCACCGCACACCGACCTTGGCCAGGGGGCATGCACGTAGCCGCCTGCCCGTTTCTGGCCGCCTCCCCTCTTCAGCCCACCCCCAGCCCCATCCAGGGGGTCATGCTGGTCAGCCCCCTGTCGGCGTGCTGTTCAGGGAGCCAAAACCAAAATAGACGAGGGCAATGGCAGAGCAGCAAAGAGTGTGGCCACCAGTGCCTTCCTTCCCGACCAGAGGCTGGCACCAGCTGCCCTCTGAGACATCCCAGCGCTGAATTATTCTGTCCCTTATTTTAGCCAATATCTCAAAACCCCGGAAAAGAGCTCTAATCAATAGGCCGTGAGGATGATGAAAAAGGATTACTGGGAAAGTAACACATTATTAGGAAGATCAAAGGATAATAAGGCTGCAGGGAAAGAAGGTGGGGGTTCTGGGGGCTCCTGACTCTGTGGGTTGATGGGCATGTGCACCATGTTTCCTCTTAAGGACGGATCACATGCTTCGGTGGGTTTTCTTTTATGTAGCTTCTCTTCCGTTTTTGTCTCCAAAGATGAAATCAACAATTGTCAATAATACTTTTTTTTTTTTTTTTGCTACAAGTTCCTGGAAACCAGGAAAGCAACCGATCGCTCTGTTTTGTTCATAGAGGTTGCGATGCCTCCGTGCCTTCCAGAGGACACGGGGACGGGCAGCCTGGTCCTGTCCATATGAGCAACCCCATCATCGCGGCGTTGACCTCGAGTCCTCCCAAGTGGGGGGCCGGCAGGGCAGACCAGCGCCCATCCCCAGCACCTGGTGACCTTCTTCGAGGAGGGCTCTCCCAAAGTCCAGGGGGGAGTGGGGGACATTGACTGAGGGAGGACAGGAAAAGGGAGCAAGACCCACCACTGAGGTCAGACCCGTGGGGTTGGACGAGAGGCGTGGATGCTTCCCAAAACATCAGGCAGGAAATGAAGTCATGAGAGAGACCCACCAGTCTCGCGACAATGAGGACCCGCGTGTCGGGTGCCATATTTGGCCAAGAAAAATATAGGACGCCCAACTGATTTTGAATTTCAGATAAGCAACAAATACTCTTCCCAAATCTTGCAAGAGACGTCCTTCTACTAAAACATCACTTTCTGTTTGTCTGAAATTCAGAGTCAATTCGGTGCCCTGTGCTTTATGTGGCCGCCACACTCGGGTCCCCTGGCCCTAAATCTGAGCTCTCTTTTCTTGAGAGCTCCCTGCAGTGAAAGCCTGGGCCAGAGTGGGTTCCCATTCACGCGTTCACTCCCAAATTAACTCGTTCATTTACTACAGTTCTGTCATCTGATAGATGTCGGGGATGCCTGTGTGAATAAAGCAGTGTCCCTCCCTGATGCGCTTGGATGGAGGGCGTAAGGGTCTGCTAGAGCACACGCATCTCAAAGGTCAGGTTGCCTCGGAGTCCCGGGGTCAGGGGCACATGTGATCGACAGAACAACTGCCTTCCAGATAGGTCTGCATTCTAATCCCTGAGCCTGGGAATATGGACTCTCGTGGCCGAGGGGACTTTGCAGAGGTGACTGGGGCTTTGAGATGGGGAGACAACCGGCCTACCCTGGTTGCTGCGGCCCTTCCACAGATCTGAGGGCCACGTGACTGTGGAAGACGCTTGGAAAGATGCACGTTCCTGGCTTTGAAGACGAAGGAAGGGCCAGGAGCCCAGGGGTGCGGCGGCATCCAGAAGCTGGAAGAGCAAAGGACAGATTACATTCTCCCCTGGAGCCTGAGAAAGGACCCCGCCGCTGCCGGCACTCGGATTGCAGCCCGTGTGAGCCGGTCCGACTTCTGCCGGCAAAGCTGTCATGTACGTCACCGTGTCCTAGTTTGTCCCGGCAGCAATAGAAAACAAACACAGCTTGTTAAAACACACACGACTGGCCCACCGCAGGGCCTGGGGGAGGCAGAAGGGAGTTCGCACGGCTAACAAGCTCCGGGGTGATGCGGCTGTTGCCGGCCTGGGGACCCCGCTTTGAGAGCCAAGGCCTGAGGGGAAAGAAGTAAGAAATGGAGCCCCGCCCCCGCTTGCAGAGAAGGAGTGGGTCCGAGACGTCGGTCTGACTGACAGCTGTCCCCCTGAGGCTGAGGTGGGATGTCAGGGGCCGCACCTGCACAATAGACGCCAGGCCCCCAGGCCCGGCCAGCGCCAGAGACCCTCTACCAGCCTCATGGTCAGGCACGGACACCGAGTCCAGAGAGCGGGCTGCCTTGGCCGGGCCTGGGGACAGTCAATGCCAGGGCCAGCGGATTCCTTGAATCCAGAGACTCTGTTGGGGCCAAAGCACAAGACAGTGAAGTTCCGGGTTTCCCAGGAGCGAGAAAACAGGGGCTCTGAGTCCTGAGGACCCCACAGGACGCAGAAAGCCCGCCAGGGCGGAGGGACGGCTCGCACCGTCCCCCGCATACCTGCAGGTGCAGCTCGGCCTTGCGCCCCGGACCGTGCACGAGCACGGCCTTGTGGCCTTTCGACCTGGACCGTGCACGACCGTGGGCGTAAGCACGACTGCACACAGGACGGGGGCCACAGCAAGCCGCACCAATGAGTCCCCCCCAAAGGGAGGTCGCCTGAGGTCGCTCAGCGGCAAGGGGCGGGGCTGGCGCTCGGGGCTGCTGGGCACCACGGCCCCTTTCGCCTCTACCAACAGCCTTGGACGGTGACAGAGGGGACGGGTTTGGCTTGAGGCTTACACGCTTCGTTCTTGTCTCCTGCCGGCCTCCTTCCCTCCCCGGCTCCGTGCGGCTGGCCGTGGATTTATATATAACAAGGTGGCCGCCTCTCCCTGTCCATTCCCGCAGAAGCCTCTTTGAAGGCAAAATAGATTTCAGAATGATCGTTCACTAAGAGACATTCATCAGTGAGATGTCCTCCATAAAACTGAAATATCATAAAATCGTACACACGTGGGCCCAGAGCTGGGCAGGAGCCATATTTCAGCGGAGAACACAGCCCGCGCAGAATACAAGCGCCTGTTTTTGATAAATTAGACCCCAGTTTACACTGTTACTTGCTTGTTGGAGAGAGTGAGATGGCCATTCAATCAACATTCTGGCTCCCAGGACGGCAGGGACAGAAGCCTCATCCCCAATCAGTCACCGGCACAGCCGTGGACGCGGCTCTCTGAAGGGCCTGGGCCCGCTCCGGACGCCCGGGAGAGCCCGCTCAGAACAGCGCGTCACGGAGACAAATGACATCCAGGAAGGCTGCGATCATGAGAGCGGGCAGCGGGCATGCGTGCTGGACCCTCGGTCCGGCCGTGCTGGGGGCTCTCCCGCCAGGGAAGCGCCACTGGCTTCTGTCCAGGCCGCCGGGACGTGCCTGTCATCTGCGGGGAGGCGGCCGTGCCCACCGGGGCCCAGAGCCTCTCTGGCACAGCAGGGACACGGGGCTGGGCCGGAGGGAAGCTGTCCACACACCGCCCACCAGCCTCCTTCTCTCTGTCGGTGCTTAGGCTGAGTCTGCGGACCCGGAGCCTCACCCTGCCCCCCAGGAGATGGCCCTGAGCGCCACAGCCACCCTCCCAGAGTCACAGCTGCCCCAGGCGGCAGCTTTGGGATCCAAAGCCAGACTCCTTCCGGGTCACGGCACACGATGGTGGAACCTGGCCTCTGCTAAGTGGCTCTTCGGTGATGGGACAGCCGTGCCACCACAGAGCCGGATCAAGAGGCCCCAGGTGACCGGGGTGCCTGGGGGCTCAGTCAGTGGAGCTCCTGACTTGGGCTCACGTCACCATCTCACGGTTCGTGAGTTCGAGCCCCGCGTCGGGCTCTGTGCTGACAGCTCGGAGCCTGCTTGGACTTCTCCCTCTCTGTCCCTCCCCGACTCACATGCTCCCTCTCTCTCTCTCTCTCTCAAAATAGATAAACATTAAGAAGAAAGAGAGGTTTGGGAAACGCAGAATGCTTGCTGCAGGGCCCTTTTCTTTTTTTTTTAATTTTTTTTTTAACGTTTATTTTTGAGACAGAGAGAGACAGAGCATGAACGGGGGAGGGGCAGAGAGAGAGGGAGACACAGAATCGGAAACAGGCTCCAGACTCTGAGCCATCAGCCCAGAGCCCGACGCGGGGCTCAAACTCACGGACCGCGAGATCGTGACCTGGCTGAAGTCGGACGCTTAACCGACTGCGCCACCCAGGCACCCCTGCAGGGCCCTTTTAGTATGCGTCTCACCCCCCCACCCCAGCCCTTTTGAAAGAGGTATTCTCGCCGGGCCCATTTTGTAGGTTGGAAAACCAAGGCTCAGAGCTGTACGTGAACTTGCTGATGCTGGTCATAAACAGGGAGCAGATGGGGGCTGGGGACCTGGCTGGATAACAGAAATTTCCATGCATTTCTGCCACAACCCCCGCTGCATCTGGACCACGGAGGGTGTGAACCAGGTCCACGGGGTCCTGGCTCCCCTCTGCAGGTGGGTGGGGGCCGTGAGCACCCAGCACGTCTGGCCACGGGGGCCGCCCCAGGACACGGATCCCACACCCGGGCCAGCAGGGGCTCCAGCCGCAGAGCTCAGAGAGCTGCTCTCACCTCCGATTTCCAACATGCTTTATAGACATCAATTAAATATTGATTGATAAACGAATGTATTAAGACCCTGAGAAACGGCTCCAGGCACAAAGGTAATGACTTGTTACTGTGAAAAATAGGCCTGGGAGGCCCAGTGATTTCTCACCCGCCGATGCCCCGACTCCGCACCTGCTCCACGCAGGAAGTAAAAATGGGCGAGAAGAGATTGGGATGAGACCTGGAGAGACGGGATTTTGAGTCTGGAAGGGAAATCAGACCTCCCCCACCCCCCACGCTTGCCGGCTTTTCCTCTTCCTCCAGCACCTACTTGGGGGCAGTCCACCACACTTTCCCAGGGCAGCCCCCACACTCCCACCCCGGCCTCTGAGGGTCCGGGAGAGCACCAGTCCCTGTACGGAGGGGGCGTGAGTGATCAGGTCTGCGGCCCTGGTGTCATACTCTTGTAGCCGCAGAGAGAAGGGCACGAGAGCCAGGTGCCCCAAAGGGACTCAGAGAGTCATAGCCCAGGACCCTGGCTTTCACCCCGCACTTACAGTTGCGGGGATACTGGCTGCCGTCTTGGTAGTAAAGGGCAAAGCCCACCAGGCGCACCCGAGCTGAGAACCCCTTGCTCAAGCCACACCTGAAGCCCGCCTGCTGCTGAGTTTTCATTGCTGTGTACCAACACTTCCCTTCTGCGCCAGCGAGTTCTCACTCGGGCCGTTCTCCCTCGCCCCTGTCCGAGTGGCACCAGAGTGCGCATTGCCTACACCACGGGCTTGTGGGCTGAGAGGGGGTACGGTCCCCGTCTGTGTGTCCTCCAGGAGCACCTGCCAGGCTGAACAACACTTCCAGAAAGTGGCCCACGCAAGACCGTGGGGCAGACCCCAGAGCCCAGGGCCGACCTTGGGACCCCGCGTTTTTGCATCAGCTCTGGCTGGCCTCCCCGCACGTCCCAGGGGGCGCTGCCCGGCAGGGAGGTGCCCCTTTCCTTTGCACCATTTTTCTGTGCTGGAGGAATGCCAGCCAGACCTCTCTTTCTGGCCCCAGAGGTTGATGTGAATCGTGTATTTTGGCAGCTGAATGCACTGATTATACAGCTCCCAATTATAATGGGCATGAGCATGAATGTTCTGGAAAATATATGTATGTATGAGCTGCCAAATATGGTGAGTCATCACATTTCCCAACTTTTAGGCAAGTTCGGGTGCCAGGCTACACGACCCATAAATTAAAGAGATGAAATCCTTGCTTCTGGGGGGTGGGGGTGGAGGCCCTGGTGATCTGTTGGCTCTGGGGGTCGGGAGAGGGAGGAAATCTATTCCTCTCTGTCGGGGAAGCTCGGGAAGTGATAAAGATGGGCTTGTTATTCCTAGGAAAACGGAGACGGGCCTGACATCTCGTCTTTAATAAAATGTTCTCGGAGGAGAGGAGCATAATTGGGGAGAGTCAGGTCGGATCCTGGCAGCCGCGTCAGAATGACACCCGCTTGGAGGCAGGCGTGTCCAGCTGCCTTTGTGAAATTGTGGCACTGCTGTGTGCGGGCGTGCACGTGTGTGTGCGTGTGTGAGCATGCGTGTGTGAGTGCGTATCAGCCTGCACGTGTGTGAGCGTGCACGTGTGTGCGGGCGTGCACGTGTGTGTGCGTGTGGGAGCATGCATGTGTGAGCGTGCGTGTGTGTGTATCAGCCTGCACGTGTGCGAGCGTGCACGTGTGTGTGCGTGTGGGAGCATGCATGTATGAGCATGCGTGTGTGTGTATCAGCCTGCACATGTGTGAGCGTGCACGTGTGTGTGCGTGTGGGAGCATGCATGTGTGAGCGTGCGTGTGTGAGTGTGTATCAGCCTGCACATGTGTGAGCGTGCACGTGTGTGTGCGTGTGGGAGCATGCATGTGTGAGCGTGCGTGTGTGAGTGTGTATCAGCCTGCACATGTGTGAGCGTGCACGTGTGTGTGCGTGTGGGAGCATGCATGTGTGAGCGTGCGTGTGTGAGTGTGTATCAGCCTGCACATGTGCGAGCGTGCACGTGTGTGTGCGTGGGAGCATGCATGTATGAGCGTGCGTGTGTGAGTGTGTGTATCAGCCTGCACGTGTGCGAGCGTGCACGTGTGTGTGCGTGTGGGAGCATGCATGTGTGAGCGTGCGTGTGTGAGTGTGCGTATCAGCCTGCACATGTGTGAGCGTGCACGTGGGCCTGTGTAAGCTGCAGTGTGTACAAGCGTGTGGAGCGTTGCCCAGCCATGTGTGTTGTGTGTTTTTACACCCGCAGACTCACCTGTAGGTGTCACGCCTGCACACACCAGGGCGTGTGTGTGTCAAGCGTCGGGAGTAACCCCTACACCCCGACCCACCTGTGGAAGGGGTCCTTGCCGAAAGCAGGCTTCTTTCTGCACACAGCCCGGGTTCTGGGAGGGCACCTCCAGATACAGGCTCGTCCCGTGAAGCCCAGGCCACGCCCCTTCCCAGGAGTCCCCAGGCCTGGTCCTTGCCGACTCAAGACAGGACCGAGCGGGTGACCCAGAGGCGTCCGTCTCCCCTGTTCGCCTCCCAGCCGTGTCCCAGGGCCCCGGGCAGATTCGTCCACTGGCCCCGCCAGGCCTTCCCGCCCACCCCCTTTTGTCCGGCCGGCGTCCTCTCCCCGCTGACCTGGTGGAAGCCTGCAAGGCCCACGACAAACGCCACGTTCTCCCCGGAGTCCCCTCTCCAAGCCCAGAGGGCCTCTCTGTCCCCCAGGCCTGGCACTTTGTATCCATCAAGCTGGAAAGGGACCTTCATTTGAGCAGTTGGCCCTTCCAGGCCTGTTTGCAGTCTCCTTGGTGACGGGTCTGGGGCCTCCCGTCCTTCAGCAGGTGGTGGAGACACAGTCTGGTGGAGACACCGGCTTTCACGCCCTCGAGAAGGCGATGTTGTTGGCTAGGGTCTCGACAGTATCTGGGACAGGGCGGGGCGGGGGTTGCCACTCTGACCAGGGTGACCCTGGACAAGTATCTCCCGGGACGCCCTCGTAGGATCGAGGTGGATTTGCTGAGTGCCTTCCCATTGTGGGTGACACGTAGATTTCTCCGGCACCTTCTGCCGGAATCCGGAGTCTCCTGATTCTGCCTGTGCCATCCCATCGCCCGGCGGTGGCCGGAAGGTGGCCTGAGGTCTTGCACGTGTGGCTGACCCGATGTTTCTTGCTGCCTCCCGGGCAAACCCACCAGTCCTCACTCGCTTCCTGCAGCCCCACGCCGTCCGTCGACCGACCCACCATCTGCAGGGAAGGCCCGCTGAGATCCTGAGCCTGTCCCTCATCAGCGGCTGCCTCCACCTTTGGGGGTGCATAAGGCGGAGGGCTGGGGGTGAGAGGAGGCAAAGGCAGAGGGGGAGCAGTGGGGGGGGTGAGGTTCTGGGGCTTTGGGACCCAGCGGTCAGGTGCACGGAGGTAGGAAACCCGGAGGAGAAGCAGGTGGACGTGGGGTCGGGAGTCCGCGGTGGGGTCTCGTGGTGGAGAACGGCAGCCGCGTGCCCCACGTCCGCGCTCCCCTCTTCCTTGGCAACCGAGGCAGCGAAGACGGCTGCCGGAGAGAGGTAGGCAGTCGTGGGTGGCGGGAGCTGACTGAGCCTCCCGCCACGTGCCTTCGCCCTTCCTTCCTCTTGCTGCTTGGACAGGAATGGGACCCGTGCGGCCGGTCACCAGCAGGGCCTTAGAAGATGCAGATGTCGGAACGGAGACATCGCTGAGCTGCCGCACCGGCTCAGACAGCCGAGCCCCGGACCTTGTCGCGGGACAGAGAACCGAGCCTGTCTCTGGCGTGAGCCCAGCGCTGCCGACGGGGAAATACGAGCATTCGGAAAACAGAAACACAAGGTGATGGAGAGGACGGGGCGGGGCAGGTGGGGCAGGTGCGGGTGGTGCTGGCGCGAGACCTCCGCTCTCTCTCTGAAGTGCAAGGTGCAGCCTGAGCTGACGGTGGGTGCGTGTGCACGTGTGCTTAGTGAGGAGCGTGGAGGCCGGGGACCCGCCTGCCCACGGAGATGAGGACCGTTTGAAGGTGTCGAACGAGGCTGCCGGCCACCAGTCAGAGCGCTCCGGCGGAGCAGGGGTGCTGGCGATGGGGGGTAGGGGGGCTGAGCTGATGGTGCCACCGGATGGCATGGGCCTCCCAGAAGGGGGAGTCGTTGCTACCTCTTTGCTTAGATAGCAGGTGGGCGGGGGCTGGGGCCGGGGACACCCAGGGCATTGCAGGAGTGTAAGCCAAGGAGTGACACAGTAGCATTTAGTTTTAGAGATGTTTCTGGTCGCGATGCCAGGGAGAGACTGAATAGGTTGGGGGCAAGTGGCAGGACAGGAGGCAGACACACACCTAGGAGTGCTGAGCCCAGGGGGCAGCAGGAAGGACCTTGACTAAGGAAGCCATCCCGGAAGCGAAGGAGTGGGGCCCCCTCATGAGACTAGACGGCAAGAGAAAAGGAATCCTCGGGACCCATTTTGAAAGAGGAGCCACCAAGTTTATTTCAGGCATTTTACGTTCTTCACTAGGGGGAGAAAAGAAGCTATAAAAATTGCAGGCAGGTGCGCATCATGTCTTGGTAATTTCCAAAGGATTGCTTTTAATATGATAGGCATATAAAAGATTTTAAAAGCAACTGCTTTGCATAGACATTACCTGCTGCTCGTGGAGCCTGATGGCGCCGGGGGAGAGCTTCACCATTAACCACAGCTCCTCGGTAGCAGGGCGATGCTGGCAGGGAGCAGAGGGGGAAGGCGAGACCGAGATTCTGCGGCATCCAGAGTGGAGTTCTCAGGAGGAGAGACCCTGCAGCTCAGACCTTCTGCCCCCACGTTTAACGTACCTGCCCCAGGATCCGTCATCCTGCAGAGTGGGCAGCGAGCATGGCACGGGGCTGGCCCTCAAGAGCCCTCCATCCACAGGGAGGAAAACACGCCAACATCAAAGACACAAACCCTCACCCTCAAAGCACATGGATTTGCTGGGCATCCATAGAGTGAGGTAGGGACATTTTCTTCTGCACCATCGCCTAAATCTTTTCAGTGGGGGTGGGATGGGGGTGAGACTGTTTTTGCTCTGAAGAAATTTCTCGAAAAGCCTGCAAGACGCAGAATGTGGGAACCAAACGGCTGGGGTGTGAGCAGATACTCAGTTGACCACGTGTGAGCTATGGGGAAGGGGCTTGCCTGTTGTCTGGAGAGAGATGGGAGGCTGGAGCTGGAGGGGCAGACGGCTCCATGCTCCCTAGGGCCACACTTCCTGGGCTCCTGAGCATCTGGGGTCATGTAAATTCTGGCCAGCTTGGCTGTGAGTGGGTCTGTGGGGAAGCAGAAGCCTTAGCGTATAGCTGGGGGCACAGACCTCCCATCATGCACGTGAATGCTGAGCCAGCCAGAGATATGGGACTTGAAGTCTCCCCAGATCCCCAGTGGGCAAGATGGCCCTACTGACACCTGAGCTCCTCACACAACTTCCTGTGCAAGATGGGGCGATGACACACAATCCAAGCTATCTACAGATAAGTCAGTAGGACCAATTGGAGAGATCACTCATTATATTCTCCATTTACTGAAGTTCCATTTCATTCCTTTTTGAATTTTTTTGAACGTTTATTTGTTTTTGAGAGAGAGAGAGAGAGAGAGAGAGCGACAGAGCATGAGCGGGGGAGGGGCAGAGAGAGAGAGGGAGACACAGAATCTGAAGCAGGCTCCAGGCTCCGAGTTATCAGCACAGAGCCTGACATGGGGCTTGAATTCATGAACTGTGAGATCATGACCTGAGCCAAAGTCAGACACTTAACTGACTGAGCCATCCAGGCGCCCCATTCATTCTTTTTTGAATCTATTTGTTGCAGGTGAATCTTTTGAGCCTCACTCATGCCTCCGACTCCCTCTTTTCTCTTCTTTACCTTTGCTTTATTTTACATTCTGTGCATGATGGTCAAAATCTCTGAAATTCGTGTTGTGCTGAGCTGTGCTCCATCTGGGTGGCTTGTTCGTTTCTGTGGTCGTGCAGGTTTCACTTAAGAGGCCGTGTTGGTTTGATCTCTATTGTGGAAATAAGGGGAAGGATACATTTGAGAACATGTGGGCACTGGGTTTTCAGGTAGAGTCCTCTCTTCCACCAGATCCTCCTCTGGTAGCCTGTAAGCCCTCCTGCATCCTGGCACCTTGTGGGGGTAATTTCCAGTCCAGCTATCGATAACCAGAAGAGATGGGTTAACATTTCCCAGACTGACTGTAAATTTTCATTGCTTCTTATTTCATGTCAGTAATTGCTTTATATATTTTTAAGCTAGATTATTTTGTGCCTACAAGTTTGTAATTAAAAAAAAAATTTTAAATGTTTTATTTATTTTTGAGAGAGAGAGACAGAGACAGAGTGTGAGCAGGGGAGGGACAGAGAGAGAGTGAGACACAGAATCTGAAGCAGGCTCCAGACTCTGAGCCATCAGCACAGAGCCCGACGCGGGGCTCAAACCCACGAAACCGTGAGATCATGACCCGAGCTGAAGTCGGATGCTTAACCGACTGAGCCACCCAGGTGCCCCACAAGTTTGTAATTTTTATATCTCGTTGGTAAAACACTTACTGCCTTCATCCTTTTACTTCTCATCCAGGTGGGTAGGGTGAGTAGTCTAATTCTAGTGTGAAGATAGATGAAGTCACCGTCATGGGGGTGGACGAGCCCTGAGCACGCACTCACGCACTCACGTGCGTACCACTCCCTCTAGCTGCACAACCAGCAGGAAGAAGGAACATAAGAATTATCTTGACAAGGGAGGACATCTTTCACACAGAAATTCATCTGCTGCTTTTAAGAAAAAGGAGGAAGGTCCTCCTGCCTCAGCAACAATGCACCAGCCACACCTTGCAGCCGGTGCGAAACCGCCACACTTTGAACTCCTGTTCTCCAGTGAACGCTTGTTCAAAACCACCCTCCTCAGTTTCCTCCTAAAGCCTGGTAAAAGCTGACCCTCTTTTTGTCTCTTTGGACCTGCCTGTGGTTTACCATAGCTTGCTTGTCCCCAGGTTCACTTCCTCTGCTATCCCCACAGAAACTCATTTTGCTGGCGCAGTAAGTGGCTAGTTTAGTGTTAAAGTTGGCGCTAGCTCCGCTAAGGAGATAAAGAAAGGGAGTCGTTATCACACGTGTCCTTTGGTGGGCAGAGAGCACCAAGTTTTCAGGGCCAAGCCGCTGCTCTTGCCTCCGGCCCTGCTGTTATCCTTCCTGGCAGAAAGTATAAGCCCCTGAGGGTTCACCCACCCACACAGCCACACCTGTGAGCCGGGTGTTTACAAACAGCCTGTCTCCTGGAAATAAATCTTTGCACTTTTCCCAGGAAATATAGTCTATAAATCACTGTGACATTTGAGATGAGGATGGCCGGCCCCCGTGCCTCTGCTTGTCTTGAAAGGCCCCCCACGCTCGCCACAGAGCTTGGGCGGCAGCCAGCCCGGCCCATGCTGGGTGAGGCAGGGACAGTCAGTTAGAGATGAAATTCGTGGCTTCTTCAAATGTCAGCTTTGTCACTACAGAAATGACCTTGCGTTGCGGTGGGGGGAAGGATGACTTTGGGAACCGTTAAATAGGTGAGTCGCTCCTATTTCGGATTCATCCAGGCCTCAGAGGGCCACTCGTGTCACAGATTGCGTTCGCTTTTTTATGCCGTGGTGGTTAATTTCGTGTGTCGACTTGGCTGGGCTGGGGAGCCCCGTAGTTTGGTCTAGATGTTGTTGTGGAGATATTTTTTAGATGTGATTTACATACCGACTTTGGAGTAAAGGAGATTACACTCCATAGTGTGTGCATGGACCTCATCCAATCAGTTGAAAGCCTTAAGGGGGAAAAAAAAAAACAAACAACCAGCAACAACTGAGGTCCTCTGAAGGGAATTCTATCTCCAGATGGCCTTTGGACTCAAGACCCCGGCATCACCTCCTACTAGAACTTTCAGCCTGCTGGCCAGCGTTGCGGACTTCAGACTTGCCAGCCCCCACAGTCGCACGAACCAGTTTTTAAAAATAAATCTCTCTTTCTGTTTCTCTGTATATAGATACATCCTATTGGTTCCGTTTCTCTGGAGAAAACTGACAAATACGAATGCACAGGGAATGGTGCACAACATCTCGAATGCACGCATTTCCCCACCAGTAGTAGGTTCGGGTTAACACACAGCTAACCCATATCCATGAATACGAATAAAAAAATTTGCTGGGGCCAATTTCAAATTTTTGCCACGAGAGAGCTTGAAGGAATGACGTTTTACGCAACTCGCTCAAGGCTCTAGGGCTCCAGACCAGGAAGGGAAAATAAAACACCATGAAGCAATCCTTCCTGACCCCGTGCCTCTGATGTCCTCCAAGACGACTACCTTGATGGCTTAGCCGACTCTCGCTGGATGGAGGCACCCCTACCCTCAGCTCCCGCTGGATGGCCTTTAGCGTAAAGGATTTACCACACCGTGTGTTTACTTGCTAAATGGCTTTTTCTCTAACATAAGTGTGAGGACCCAGTGCCTCCCACACAGTAGGTGCTCAATTCAATTTCCACTGAAAGGAATGCAAATAAGTGAATTATTTCTGAGAATTAACTATGCGAGAGGCAGCACTAGCTCAAGCTCAGGGAGTCCAAGTGCTTCGGACTCTGAGTTCAGAGACCAATCAGGTTCAAATCCCGGCTCATGGAGCCTCTGTGTGTCCTCTGGTTTCCACGTGTGGAACGAGGGTGACATCATCTACCACGCCGGATGGGGTTCGGGATTCACCTGGATAATGACACAAAGCATGTTAAGCAGAGCCTGGTGCGTTACCAGTGTTCAGGGTGATGGGCTGTCAGTATTACTGTTGGATCCCGGAACACGCGGCTTGCAGGCTGTCTAAAGCACCTTCCCCACCTTAGAGGTTTTTCACGATAAGTACAGAGACCGTTCTGCCACGTGCTGGGTTAACATTTCCATTCGTATCATAAAACGTCCTTTGCCTCTCTCCTGCCCGTTGTGGTGCCAGGTTCAGGCTGTCGCATGTTAAGCGCTCAGAGGGGGCTTATGAATGGATGTGTGAACGGGCGGACCAAGGGTCAGCAGATTGTATGGCAACGCTTCTTCTCCATCATAGGTGTAGGTGCCGGCTGCCCTGTCCTTTTGCAGATCTTGGGCGAAACTCAATTTGCAGAGGGCTCAGGAGTCAGCCTCCAGATCAGAGCTGTGTCTGGACACCATGCCGGGTAAGCTTGAGTGAGGTCTGGAAGGGGAGCAGTGACTCTGGGCCGCATGCTTCTCTGTCCTGCAGGCAGCTTGCTCCAGGGAAAGGCACAGCAGCCAGGGAGCATGGGCGTGCCCAGGGCACGGGCTCCCCCGTGCCCAAGTCTAAGGATGGCTCTGCTACGCAAAAAGTGTGGGGAGGGTTTTAGCCGCTCAGCGTTTGTGTCCCCCTCCACGTTCATATGTTGAAGCCCCAACCCCCAGTGTGACAGCATTTGGAGATGGGCGCTTGGAAGGTAATTCGGTTTCGATGAGGTCATGAGTGCAGGACCTCCACCACCCACCCCCAAGAGGGGAATGGTGCCCTTATTTAGGGCTCAAGAGACCAGCACTCTCTCTGTTCCACGTGAGGGCACAGAGAGAAGACAGGAATGGAAGTGGTCCTCACCAGAGGACCTGGTGGCCCTGCTGGCATCCTGTTCTTGGATTTCCAGCTTCTGGATCGGGGAGGAATAAATTCCTTTTGTTAAGCCCCCCACTGTACCGTATCTTGTGATAGCAGCCTGAATGCCCTACGATAGGTCTCTAGGGAAAAGAAAAGAGAGAGTCCAGATAAAGTGGGAGAAAGGAAGAAGAAAAGGCAGATCTCCAGAAAGGCACAGCCATCTTTTGGAACACCAGCTGATAGTATCGGACGAGGCAGCCTTGCAGCTGTGAAGCTACAAAGGATGTGGAAAGAGCACTCTTCCTTTCCATTAAATTCTGGAAAATTATCTCACTTAAACATTGTCGGCAACAAGAGATGGTCTTGAATTCATGCAAAGTTAGGATGATGAAAAAAAAAAGAGAGAGAGAGAAGAATTAGCATAATAATATCCTTACAGACAATAAGACCTAACAGAAAGACATGGCCACAAAAGAACTTTAAAGCTTTAAATAAACATTGCAAAACAATCTGAATTTTTTAATACAAACAACAAAATTAGGGAAAGAGCGGAATACCATGGCACTAAAATGGTACATACGTCAGATGATTGAAGGGAGGGAAAACAGAGGCTCGTAGAACTCAGTAAATAATTAAAAACAGAAGAAAAAATTATTGTAGTAAACAAGGTGAAATTAGAAGGCAGACCAGAGTACATATCTATCACAGATAATGTCATAAGAAAAACGTAAGGGAGGGACCATATTGAAAAGAGAATTAGGAAAGACACCGACAAAAATGTAAAAGTAATAAATATGAAAGACTGGAAATGAAGAGTCAACAGATGTGTAACTGGAGATGTTGAGGCAGAAGGAATCCTAAACCCAATATTTAAAAAACACTTTTTAAACTAAGAGAAAACTTCCGGTTGAGAGTTAACAAAGGACACACTCTGCCTGTGAAAAAGTCTACCCAGAACGGTCAACACAAAACATGCTGGCAAAACTATTGATCTTTAGATTAAAAGACAATTATTTGGATATTCGTGCAGAAAAATCAGGAATCACAAAGGAAAGAAAATCAGACGGACATCAGACGTTTTGAAAACAAGTGTTTATACTGGAGGAAAATGGAGAAGTATCTCCAGATGGGAGCTACTGGAGGAAAGACAGAAGCCAACCAGCCAGTTGGCTGACTCTCACATACAAGTATATATATGTAAAAGTTTGGAAAATATGGCTGCCGTGGACCCTCTGGAAGCATCTAGTTGAGAAACAGTGTCACACAACAGGGATGCTGTGTGTGAGGGAGGCAGTAGTTGTGACTCAGCAGGTGCACCTGCAGGGGTCCCACTGAGCCCCGACCAAGGGGAGGAAAAGGAGGTGGGTGTCGGCCATATGCTCTGACGACATAGAATCTGGGCACCTTGGCAAGATTGGGGGTGTGGAATAGTCAAAAGCAGAAGAAGCTGGCTGAATACTGTATAGGTGTGCACTGAGGGAGAAAAAATTCATCACTTCAAATGAGTTGCTCTGGCGTAAGAAGGATAGAAGGATAGCGGGGTCTTGGTGGATGCATCTAAGAAAATAGATGGCACGGAAATCCACAGGTATTAGTGCAAAAGCATCTGTTGGAACAAAAATGCAACTGGAGACCTAAAGATATTCTCAAGAAAGAATAAACAAACAAATAAAAAGAGGAAATTGACCATAGTACACGGTGGGTGAGTATATGTGTCTGTATATATGTCACATATCTGATGTATCGAAGTCATGTACATGTGTGTGTATGTCATATGACTATGGCAAAATGAAGACATTGATTATATTGACAAATACTGCATAGAAACGGGCTTAAGCTCATTATTTTATTTCAAAAAAAAAAAAAGAAACCATTTTTAGATCGGCTAACAGCATGTAATCCAGTACTTTGCTCTATATGTGAGACCTGCTTAAAATAAAGAGATTTGAGAAGATTAAAAGGAAAGTGCAAATAAAGATATCGCAGGGGGAATAATGCAAATAGAATGCAGGTCTAACAGCCGCGTTATCTAACAAGACCATAAAGCCTTGGAAGCCATTCAGAAGGAGGCTTTTTTGTGATGCCAAGGCTACAATTCACGAGGAAGGTATCACACTTATTAACAAATATGTACTTGGTAACACAGAAACAACTTTCAAAGAGTGGATATCACAGAAGATACAAGGGGAAATCGACAGAAATTCACTTGCAACAGAAAAATCCACAATGCCACTTCATCCATTGGATGTCAAGAGGACATTCTTAAGAAGGAGATACAAGACTTGTGGGACGTGACCAACAAGACACTGTACAGACCTACACTGAACTCTGAACTCTGGTAATGGCCAGTACATCTTCTTAAAAGTACCTGAAACATCCCCCACATTGACCACATCTTTTGCTTTAAAGACAATCTCATTAAATTCCAAAGCATAGAAATAATACACCCATCATTCTCTTTTTACAAGCAACCAAACTAGAAGTTAATTATAGCGTTAACCAAACAAAAAGTCCTCCTTACCAACATCCCATTAAAGAGCACTTGTAAGAATATAGAATATAGAATATAGAATAAAATTAGAATACAATATAGAAAAAAAGTACAGAATTTCATAAAAATAATAATAATGAACATTGGGGGGCCTGGATGGCTCAGTCGGTTAAGCGTCTGACTGCAGCTCACGTCAAGATCTTGTGAGTTCAAGCCCTGCGTTGGGCTCTGTGCTGACAGCTCAGAGCCTGGAGTCTGCTTCGGATTCTGTGTGTGTGTCTCTCTCTGCTCCTCCCCTGCTTGTGCTCTGTCTCTCCCTCAAACATAAATAAACATTAAACAAATTTTTTTTTAAATAATGAAAACAAAAAATATAAGAATCTCCAGAATACGGTCAAGCAGGAATAAAATGACCCCAGCCTTAAATAAAAAGGAATATCAATAAAGATGAAAATAGAAACATAAATAAATATCCAACAGAAAAAGCTAAAACAGGAGCAACAAGGTTAAGCCAAAGAAAGTGGAAAAAAAGAAGTAACAAAAGTACAAAAGAGTTAAAACAAATGTAGTAGAACCAGTGAGTGCAGCCCAAATCTGGTGCTCAGCTGAATTATGAGGGGATCAAATAAAAAGTGCTGGGCTGGGGAGGGGTGAGAGGGAGGAAGCCCACAGAGACAAAATTAGAAATAACAAAGGGTAAATAGCCATTGAATCCAGAAGAACTTATTCTTTTAAATGGTAAGATTACTTTGTAAATCGTACGCAAAGAAAGTTACATGCCCACATGAAATAATTTCCTAACAACATGCGATGTACCAAAATTGACCCCTTTAAAGAGAAAGAATCTAAAATAGGGCAGATACCACCGTAGAAATAGAGGAGGGTAGTTAAAGGGCACTAACCCCCTCCAAACACCATCTCCCCAGGGACAGCAGACCGAGTTTTAGTAATTAATAGCAATGCTACTTAAACCAGGGCCACAGCACAGGGGAGTATGGAGAACTTCCAAATACCTTCTATGAGGCTAGTAAAACCCCCATCACCTGATAGGAATTTTATTAGAAACCCAAAGTACTGGGGCGCCTGGGTGGCTCAGTCGGTTGGGTGTCCGATTCTCGATACTGTCTCAGGTCATGATCCCAGGGTCATGGGATTGAGCCCTTGGTCAGGCTTGATGCTGAGTATGGAAACTGCTTAAGATTCTCTCTCTCTCCCCCCACCTTCCGCTGCTCATGCTCTCTCTCTCTCTAAAATAAAACAAACAAACAAACAAACAAACAAAACCAAAGTTCTGACCATCTTCCTTATGGCCGCAGATGAACAAAAAGGTGAAGCAGGATTGAACAGAAGTGTGCAGGAATTGGTCGACGTTACAAACTGTGGGAATATAATCCATCAAGTAAGTAGAACCAAACAAAAGGATCATCTGACCATTCTAAAACCAGGAGATGCTTTTTATGAAATCGACCCTGCCTGGGTTAAAAACACTTGATAAATCGGCATTTGAAGTATCGAAGAGTTAGCACAGTCCTCAATGGACACGCAGATAGATGGGAGGAAAATGGCGGTGCCCGCGTCTCTCCGACCCCTTAGAACTGCACTGAAAGTGTTAGGCAGGGCGGACAAATCGGAGGCCCAGGACCTGGAAAAGAACAGGAAAATATAAAACCAGTTCTGTTTGCGCTTGATAAAATCTTGAAAACATCTCCATTTCAAGGAAGAACCATCACAAAAAAGAAAAAGAGAACTCTAAAGCAGGATTTTATAAAATCAGCAAGGACTTGTGCTTCTGGCAAGATGGATTAATTGTTCCTCTTCCACCAACCAAGTACAGCTGAAGACCCTGGACATTCTCCATGAAGCAAAACCATGAGAAGTCTCTAGGAGGAGAAGAGTAGACAGGTTGGCTTTGGGACCAGGGAGAAACATGGCAGCAAGCTCCCTGGCTAGTTTATTTTTTGCCTCCTATGTCCTAGACGTGGGGCTGGGCAACAGGCAAGGTGGAAACGTCACTGGGTGCAAAAAACCCAGAAACAACCCCAAGAGCCCGTTCACTCTAACCACAGGTCGAGGAAAGGGGCAGGGGTGCAGGAGAGAACTTTTAGACAATATCACTCTACTGCAGAAAGATCTGTGGTCTGAGCTCCACTCGCACCAACAAAGGCCATTCCCACTCCGGCGGGGAGGAGATGCGCTCTGCTCTGGCTGGGCTGGTGCCCCGTCCTGCCTTCCAGAGCGGGGTGAGAAAGACAACAGTGTGGGCACCACAGGCACACCTGCTCGGCAGCGAACACGGGCCTACGTGAGACACCGTCATAGGATAAAACAGACGTGTCTGGGTCCCCACAGAGCACCACTCATCAGACCAGGACTTGGGAAGAGCTCATGCCCAACGTGAAGACCGAGGTATCAGTCTGACAAAGACTCCAGAGAAGCTGGCAACAGCTCTTCTGTGAGCAGTCCTGAGCACACTTAGAAGCAGAAGTAGGAAGAAGAGCAATCAAAGGTCGGGCACAGAAATCTGCCCGCAAAGAAAGACAAATCAGAACTGAGAACTGGACGATACCACTGAGGCAGGAAGCCCGGTGCCTGGGACCATTCCAACATCACAACGGAGAACAACCTGGAGGGAGGCCGGGGAACTGGAAGATGGAGCGGGAACAGCCCTGACAGAGCAGAAAGAGAGCCGCAAAAGAGATCCAGGCAAAACCTCGGGGGCCCGTGGGATTACGACAAACGTCTAAACTTTGTGTCACTTTGTTCCCAAAGGAGAGGAGAAAGAAGGAGGGGCTGACGACTACCCAGACTGGCGAGGTACATAAATCTACAGACTCAAGAAGACGAAACAAACTCATGGGGAATAAACCTCAAGAAACCCATGCCACGGTACATCCTAATTAAACTTCCGGAAGGTAAAAGCAAAAAAGAAAAAGAAAAAAATTGAAAGCAGTCAGAGAGAGGAATAACGCCTTACCTGAAGGGCAAAAAAAAAAATTTGAATGACAGTGAATTTCTCATCAGAAACCTTGCAAGCCAGAAGAAAATAACACAATATGGTTCAGGTACTCAAAGAAAATCCCCAAATCCTTTCCATACTCAGTGAAAAGATCCGTCAAGAGCGAAGGGAAGTCTGGACATTCTCAAGTGAAGGAAAACTTAAAAGAATCTGTCACCAGCAGACCTGCCTTGAAAGAAGAAGGGGTAAAGGAAGTTCCCAATATAGAAAAGGAAGGATGGCAGAAGGAGCCTTAAAACATCAAGAAGGAAGGAAGAACACAGTTAAAAATATAGACAAATGCAGTCGGCTTTCCTTCTCTTCTTGAATCTTACAAATTATACTTGATGGCCGAAGCAAACGTTATAACACCGTCTGATGTGGCTCTAAATTTATGCGGAGGAAATATTTAAGGCAATTTTATCACAGATTGTGGAGGTAAAAGATTGTAAAGAGAAGTGAGGTTTCCATACTCGAAGCCAGTTAGCAAATGTGGACACCAGTAGATTGTGGTAAGTTACGTATATACAGTACGGTATGAGAGCGACCACCAAAAGTGCTATATAAACAGATACACTTAAAAACACTATGCCTGGGTGGCTCAGTCGGTTAAGTGTCCGACTTCGGCTCAAGTCATGACCTCCCGGTTCGTGGGTTCGAGCCCCGCCTGGGACTCTGTGCCGACAGCTCGGAGCCTGGAGAGAACAAATAGAAAACCGGAATTAAAATGGCAGACGTAAAAGCCCTAACATAGCAGTCGTCACATGAATACACCGATCAAGATACAGATGGTGGTAGGGTGGGTTCAAAAGAATGGCCCAGAAACTCACCTCAAATACGACCACACAGGCATGTCCAAAGCAAAAGGCTGCAGAAAGCTCTGCCATGTAAACATTAATCACAGAGAAGCAGGAGTGGTGAAATTAATATCAGATGAAGTAGGCTTTGAAGCAAAGAAAATTACCAGAGAGGGACGGGGACGTTACCTAATGTTATTAGGGTCAATCCACTAAGGAGACACAGAATTTGCGTGTGCCAAACAACAGAGCTGAAAGTAGGGGAAACAGCGCCCCATAGAACTACAAAGGGAAACGGGAAAACCCACAGTTGAGACTGGACACCTCTGGACCACGGTCTTGAAAATTGATGGAACAGTACACGGAAAACCAGCAAGGTAGAAAAAAACCCAGCAATACCATCAACCAACGGGACCCAACCGACACTTACAGAGTGCTCCATCTAGCAACAGCAGAGCACATGTTCAAGTGCCCACAGGAATCTATCAAGATGGACAGAAGGCATCACACCCTTGGCCATGAAGCTAATCCTCACAGATGCAAGAAGAATGGAAGGCGTGCGGTGCGTTCCTGAGCCCAACGGAGCCAAACTAGAGACGAATCACAGAACAGACACAGGGTATTTTCCAGACACTTGGAACGGAAGCAACACACTCCTGAATAACCCATGGGTCAAAAGAAGAAACCTTGAGGGAAATTAAAACAACAACAACAACAACAACAACTTCGAACTGAATGCAATTGCGAATATAATCTGGGCACAGCCCAAAAAGTGAAGGGAGGGAAATGACAATACTAACGTACCTGCTAGAAAGGAAGAGAGTCTCGGATAACTGGTCTAAGCTTCCACCTCGAGAGCCTAAATCGGAAAGGGCGAGGTGAACCCCTGGAAAGCAGAAAGAGGAAGTAATAAAGCTGGGAGCAGAAATTTAAAAAAAAAAAGAATGTAGAGAAGATGTCAATTTTACCCAAATTAATATACAGGTTGAATGCAATGCCCATTGGTCTCAAGAAAGAATTTTTTGGTGGAGATAGAAGGGATTATTATAAAATGTATATGGAAAGGCAAAAACACTAAAATGGCCAAAATCAGTCTATCTGATATCTTTTTATTTTTAATTCTGGTAAATGACGTACAGCCTAAAATTCACTGTCTTAACCCTTTTCAAGTGTATATAGCACGGTGGCATTAAGTACATTTGCGTTGTTGTACTTCTGTCTCCAGAAATCTTCCCATCTTGCAGAACTGAAGCTCTGTCCCCATGAAACACGAACTCCCAGTCCCCCACGCCTGTCCCTGGAGCCCACCAGCTGCTTTCTGTCTGTGAATTTGGCCCCTCCAGGGACCTCGTACAAGTACGATCACATATTTCTTGTCTCCTTGGCGGGCTCCACTTCTCATCATGTCCTACGTCAGGCAAAAGACATGAATGAATAATTCAACTGAAACAGGGCTTAGCCCCGTGAAAAGGCGCCCAGTCTCACCTGTAAAGAGAGATGCAGATCAGAGCGACACTGAGATACTGTCGCTCATCCACCAGGAGGAAGACCCTACAGCACAACAACATACAGAAATGGAGACACTACAGAGGAACAGGGGCAGTGGCGCACTGTGGCCGAGAATGTTTGCACCCCCGATGGGAGACATAAAGCAGTGTCCCACAGAGTTGTATATATACCGTTCCCACTGCCGGGAATCTACCCCAAGGATCCAGTGACAGACATATGGAAAGACGGTGACACTAGCCAGTGCATTTGGTGTGGGGTTGATGGGTGAGGTTCTGGCTCCTCCCTCCCAGAGCTGCAGCCACGCCCATGCCCCTGCCCCATGTGTGCACGTGCTCTTTGCAGTTAAGTTTTCAAAAGTAAAATATTTTGTCTTTTTTTTTTTAAGGAGATACTTCCCAACTGCATAAATGTTGGGTCCCACAAAACCTGGATCGTCTCTGTGCCCCAGGTTGTTCACTAGAACACTGTTGGAAACAGGACTGGACTGAAACAACCCCGAGTGAGGACGGGTAGGAAACATAGACCCTGGGATGGCACAGGCTTATCTCTGCCCACCGTAGGGTCAGGCCAGGTATGTCATCACAACGAAAGAGAGCAAGGTGGGAAAAGTGTATGACGTTGGCTGTATTTCCAATAAAGCAGAGGACACGTGCATGCACATTTGTCTAAATATGTTACATGTAAGCACATATATGCATGTATTATATATGTATACGTGTATGTTAAAAATAATAGAATGTAAACCACAAGCTAAAACAAATAAACATATAAATACACAAAGTTACCTATGGTGCAAGGGAAGGAACACGGTAGAGTAGAAGACAAACGTCTTTGAATATAGATTTGACTTTGAAACCACACACATATATTACATAATTTAAAACAAAAATAAATATAAAAGGCAATCTTTATGGGGCTCCTGTGTGGCTCAGTTGGCTGAGTGTCCAACTCTTGATTTCAGTTCAGGTCATGATTTCACGGTTCACGGGACTGAGCTCTGTATTAGCACAGAAATGGCTTGGGATTCTCTCTCTCCCTCTCTCTCTCTGCCCCTCCCCTCCCTCCAAATAAATGAACATTAAAAAAATGTGTGTGTGTGTGTGTGTGTGTGTGTGTGTGTAAAGGTCAATCTCTAGATCCAAAAGCAAAATGAAACACAAGAACTTAATTGTATACCAAGTGGCGACCAAGTCCCACAGAGAGCTATTCCTTCAAGTGACTTTAGGGAAAGCGATCTGGCCGTGCATTCCCAGGGCACGTGTCAGAAGGACAAATAGAATGCCCTACTTGATGCCTCAAGCTGTTTTCAGACATCAAATTGCTGGCGGTGTTGACTCAGTTGCTGAGGCAGCTGTGTGTATGTGTGTGTGTTGAGGGGTAAAGTGAGCTGGTTGCGATGTTGGTCGTGGGAAGGGGATATTGGGTGGATGTAACAAAAGGGAAAGACATCTTCCTTGAAAGGTGTGGAAACGAACGACAGTTCAGCAGCAGTGAGCGCCCCATGTCCAGACTGCGAGCAGGCAGGGCTTCCAGGTGGAATGGTTAACTCTGGGTGTGCAGTAGGAAATGCAAGAGAAGAGCCCCGAATACCTTGTGCCAGAAAGCCAGGAGGGGCCCCAGCGACTGGGCTGGCGTCCTTGGCGCTCAGACAGGCCACCAGCTGTGTGGACGGCTTCTCCCACACAGCGTGCTGTGAAGGCTCACCCGTGGTGTAGCACGTGCCAGAACTCCATCCTTTCTTCCGGCTGAACCCTGTTCCGTTCTGTGCGTGGTCCACATTCCACGGGTGGACCTTCGAGCGGTCGCCGTCTCTCAGCCGGCATGGCAGGATAGATACGCTGTGAGCTCTCTTGCATGCATTTTGTTTGCAATGGTGACAGGCTCTGGGACTACCTAGTGGGGCGGGGGGCAGGGCTGCAAAACCTGGGTGATGTCCTTAATGCCCCAAACCACACGGTGTAACATGGCTGTAGGAGTCAGCTTTATGTCACGCTGGTTTTGCCGCACTTTTAAAGAGTCTTGAAGAAAGAAAAAGAAACGTAAAAGAAAACCCACAAGGGACTCAGAGGCAATGAAGAAGTTCTCCAAGCCAGAGATGGGGCATTCTAGCATCATTAAGTTCACGACTACAGTGAACACCAAACACTGGACAGGTTTTGAGCCTTGAGTTTGTACTAAAAACCTGGTCACTGCTGGAGTATGAAGATATGACACACACACACACACACACACACACACACACACACACACACACACATATACATGAAATGGAATACTACTCAGCAATGAAAAAGAATGAAATCCTGTCATTTACAACAACGTGTATTGTGCTAAGCGAAATAAGTTGGCCAGAGAAAGACAAATATCATATGACTTCACTCACACGTGGAATTTGAGAAACTCAACAGATGAACATAGGAGAAGGGAAGGAAAAATAAGATGAAAACAGAGAGGAAAGCAATCTCTAAGAGACTCTTAAACATGGGGAACAAACTCAGGGTTGATGGGGGTGGAGGGATGGGGGGATGGGCTAAACGGGTGATGGGCACAAAGGAGGGCACTTGTTGGGATGAGCACTGGGTGTTCTGTAAAGTGATGGGGTCACTGGGTTCGCCTCCTGAAACAGTTACTACACTATCTGCTAACTAACTCAAATTTAAATTAAAAAAATAATTTTAGAAAACTGGTAAAGGGAAAAAAATGAGCATCTATCCCGCTCTGTCTCTAAGAGCTTTACTCCTGGGTAAAGAGATAATGGGAACAGGAAGCTTCTTTTTGTACGCATATTGTATCGAAGCTGCTCAGTCAAGAATCGACGCTGGGCTTCGAATGCCGAAGCTTCGACCCTCCGTGTGTCAGTGGACCTACCGTGAGCACCGACGACGGCCAACGTCAACACTCGAGACCCCAGCAGGTGGGGGGCGTCCCTGATGGAATCCTGGCCCAGCGGGGGAATCCTCTGGCTGACAATGCAAATGGGACCCAATCGTGCTTCACAATCTAACTCCTGACTTACGGGAGCCATGGGGCCAGTGAAACCTGTTTATCATCAGAACCTAGACTCCGGCGATGGGGGGCTTTGCACGTGCCCCCCAACGTGTGCGCGCACGTGGGTTTTCAGAGATGTATCTACCAGTTTCCACGTATGGATTTTACTTGGATTCAGATCCAAACTAACAAATTAGGAATTTAGAGAGTTGGCAAAATGTAAGCGTATGATTGGATATCAGATGTCTATTGTCAGTATGCTTTAGATAAAGAACTTTCTTTTAGAGATGCATACTAAAATATTTACAGATAAAAGATACACACCACATTTATTACAGGTTTGCTTTGGGAAAGACTGGAAGAGAAAGGGAAAAGAAAGCAAGTAAAGGAGGGGGCAAGGTGAGGGGCCCTGGATTGCCCGGTGGAGAGGCCCAGCCCACCCCGGCCAATGCCCACCCCACCATTTGCTCCCAGGTCCCAGGGCTCTCCCAGCCGTCCCGGCCTCCTTTCTGGAAGCCTCAACCTCGCTCTGCAAGGAAATGTGGTCGCGTGTGGAAGGGAAGGAGATCCACATTCTGTATGCCCCAGAAGTGGCTCAACAGCATAGCAGAGGGGCTCAGCATTGCGTTAGATCTGGGGGTGAAGACACACTTGCGGGGGGGTTACAACTCCTATCAGCAGGCATCTGTGGGGGGCGGGCAGACAGACTCTAGGAGCCACCCTTCTCCGCACTGAGCTTGCTGTGTGATACTGGGCAGCATATGAGACCTCTCTGAGCTTCAGCTTCCTCACCTGACTGGTGGAGATGACGAGAGCCCTGGGACGACTGAGTTGCAGGGAGCAGTAAACTAGGCCATGCTGGCAAGTTCTCTGCGGCACACGGTGCAGTCGATGCCTGTTGGGTAACAGCCTTTCTTATGACAAGGTTGCTTCCCGGTCTGCAAACACCTCGTAATTGCTTTTGTATGAGACTTTGCCTCACCAGACTGACATTTTTGCTTTTTGGTGGTGATACAGGTTTTCACGTTTTTACATCTTTCTACAACTTTGAATAGGAAATTGGAAAGACATATTGGTCATTTCAGGCAGGAGCCCACAGATGTCCAGCACGGAACAGGGAGGCTGTGGCAGAGGCAGAGGGGCAGGGGAGTGAGATGGGTGGCTGGGGAGTGGGGGAGTGGCTCCCTGAAGCCCAGGGAAGCCCATGCCAGCAGGAGAACCACCTGCACAAACTGGCCACCCAGAGGCCAGGCAGTCAAATACCTGAGAGGAACCTAGGATTTGAAATTCGCAGGCCAGGGAACCTTGTGATGGTGAGTTCATGCAGTGACGGGGCGGGAGCTGGTGTGAACTTTGGAGAAACGTGCCAAGATGGTGGAGGTGAATCAGGAAGGGTAGGAGACTGGAGGGGCCCAGGAGACAAGACTGAGAGCAGGCTGGCTTGCCTACTGATGGATGCCTGTACATACACCTCAGTCTTATTTATCTGTCCTGTCTATGCCTATGTCTCTCTCACTCTCTCTCTCTCCATCCTATCTATCTATCTATCTATCCATCCATCCATCCACCCATTCTATCTATCTATCATCTATCTATCTATCATCTATCTATCTATCATCTGTCTACTCTATCTATCTATCTATCTATCATCATCATCTATCTACCCTATCTATCTATCTAAATGTGAGAATGGCTTGAGTCCAGGAAAGCCCAGAGAGGTTTAAAGAGAAGGTGTGCCTCCTTCTAGCCAGGGGGCATTGGCTTGGGAATGCAAGGTGTCAGTGCTCAATGGAAAACCCTGGTGAGTGTGTGCATCCACCACCGTCCCCCTTCAGAGACGTCCCCCTTCATATGCATGCACCTGCTGCTAACAGGGATGGCTGTGCTGCCTGCATCTGGGAAGAGCCCCGGAGGAGGCCTGTGGAGACCATGACCCTCAGCCGGAGTGACAAGTGTAAACCTGGGCCTCACATATGGGTGGAAGGCAGCTGTGACACAAAGCCCATCCGTCGTGGACTGTGAATGGTAGAACAGCTGGAGTGGAGAGTAATTAAAGGCTATGTCTCCTTCACTGTGCAGGCAGAGGGGCGGGCTGGTGCTTCAGGTTGGAGGGCATGGCTGGGCGGTGCTGCTCTCTGCATGTGGCTGCTTCCCCTTGGTCACATTTTGAGTGCAGCTGCTGCCTGGGCTGGCAGGAGGGGTCTGCGTAAGCCCGAGGGAACTCTACATATCTTGAGTTGGGAGCATCTTGAGATCTCTCAGTGCAGCCCTGATTGCTTCAGAGCAATAAATAGTAAGTCGATCTCAGATGCTAGAACGAGCTGGTACCGGCCAGGCCTGGAGCCCAGAGCTTGGGTAGGTGCTCCCTGTTTCCCTCCCACCGTGGGCCTCCCTCCGTGTCCTCAGCTAATGTGTGTGCACCCCCTTCCATGCTAGGGACTGACATTTTGGAAATGGATTGTTATTGCTTGCCCTCTCCCATTATATTCTCACATTACAGCATCTTAAATTCCTTAGACTCTGATGAGGTATGCTCTTTGCAAATGCTTTCATAACTTTGTGGATGGGGTCTACCCTGAGGGGGGGGGTCAAAGAAAGCAAGAGTTCACATCCTCACCCTGCCGCTTGTTTGCCAAGCGGCTCTGGGTGCGTCAGAAAATTGTCTGCATCCCAGAATCTTCCTCTTCAGGCGGTGGCTGCTCCTGGTAATGTTTTCTGCATCCTGGCTGTGAGCTAAGTGTGCTTTCTAGCATCTTCCATGAATTATCATGCAGTCACGCAGTCTCTACAACCACCCTGTGAGGCAGAAATGCACACCATAGCTGCCTCACAGTGCGGGTGTGGGGCCCAGAGGCACTGTCATTGCCATCATCTGTCACCATCACTGTCATATTGTCATCACCATTGTCATTGTCATCACCGTCATCATTGTCATGTCATCATCTGTCGTCATCATTAGCATTGCCATCATCTGTCACCATCACTGTCATATTGTCATCACCATTGTCATTGTTGTCGTCATCATCATCATGTCACCATCTGTCACCATCATCATCATCATTGTCATCATCACTGTCACCATCGTCATCGCCGTCATCTCTTCCATCCGGGCTGCATTGCTGGATTCCAGTCCAGCTCCCGCACTAAGCCTGCGCTCTTAGAATTCAGGGCTGTGGTGTGGTTGCTCGTGACAGTGTGCACGTAATGCTGACACCGATGGATATTTGTAAACGTTTGCTCTCTGGCTCCCTAAATGCATTGTGGTTAAGATGAGATCAACTCTGCACCCAAGGTTGCTGAGCAAAGTGCCTGATATAAAGCATCCAGAAAGAGCTGGTTTGACGTATGCATGCAGAATCCTCTATGTGCAATTCTGGGTGAGTGAGAAGCCTCCCTACAACTCCCTGGGGCTCCTCTTTCAGCACAGTCCTGCTCTGTACACAGAGCAGCCAATTGTGGAGCAAGGGGGTGCAGGACTGACAGGCTCCGTCCAATCACCCACCCTGCTGGGTCCTCTCTGGGACTCCCTGTCTCTCCAGTCTCTCCAAGGGAGATGGCTACGCAGAAGAGTGGTCTGACTGCAGACTGTCCAACACGGCGGCATCCAGACCCTGTGATGGTAGTGCATGCGCCACCCTCTCCAGGCAGGGCAGCAGCAGGCTCAGAGAGGGGCATGGTGGAGGGTGCTGGAAGCTTCTCACACAGAGCCTGTGAGCTCCACCAGCACAGAGAGGCCCAGCGTGCAGGCCACACAGGCTCTGCCTTTGACAGACAGCTGCCAGACCACAGGTGATGTCTGAGAGGGGCTGCCCAGGGATTTCTCCCTCTGTCAGGCAAGGAGCTTTCGGGCAGTCGGGTGGCCGGGAGTGGGCTATGCCCTGTTCTTGTCTGAGTGCTGACAGGGACAGTTTAGAAAGGAGACATTATGGCTGAGTGGGGCCATGGGAAGAGTGTGGGATGGACTCAGGCTAAACTTGCTACAATTCCTGTTCCGCTGGATGCCATTTTTGAGCAAACCATCACCTTAGCCTCAGTGTCCCCTCTGTAACAACAAATGCCATCTCAGATGCTGTTGAAAGCACTAAAATGCTGATTTATAGTGTCTGGCATATTTTAGGTCCCCCCCCCCTTGTTTTTGCCAGCCAGGCGGATCTGTCCTCACATGGACGGCTCACTCTGCCGTTTGACACATTGCTGACTTAGGACCTCACGGTGCACCTTATGCTGCAGATAGCTCTTTCATGAGCCTCAGAGCGGTCTGGGGGATGGCAGGGCAGTGCTGGCATCTGATGTCATTGATTCATCCACCCAGCACGTATGGAGTAAGTCCTACTGTGTGCTGGGCACCACCACGGGTGCCAGGGACACAGCAGAGAACAAGACGAGGCCGGTGCCCTAGGAACCTCCCCTCCAGTTGAAGTTGGGGAAGGCAGAAAACCAACAAATAGGTGAACACACATTTATATGTCACAGTGCATACTGTGGGCCCTGACAAGAGAGACACCTGGTTTCAGCTCGGTGGGTAGGCATGCCCTCCAAAGGAAAGTGACTTTTGACCTGAGACTAGGGGTGGGGGGTGGACAGAAGGGACAGCTGAGGCAGGATGAGAAGGGCTCCCAAGCCACATGGCTGCAGCACTGGAGCCCTTAAGGGGGAAAGAATCGTTGGGTGTTGGAGTTGTGTACGTGGAGTTTGCTGAGGGAAGGGAGAGTGGCCTTAATGAAGGTGGAAGGGGACAGACCACAGAGGGGCTTGGAGGCTATAGGGGCCATTTTGGATCTTGGAATCTACTGCAGGCTTTCTGCCTGACACGCACATGTCAGGTGCATGACAGAGGGCAGACAGGTGGGGGTGCGGGACAGGAGGACATTCAGGAGTCTACTGCCATGGTCCAAGTGGCAAGAAAGCACCAGGACTGTAGAGGTGGCGTGGAAGGGTGAGAGTGGTCAGTCAGGTTGTACGGTGAAGCTGAAGCCGATGAGATCTGCTGACTTTTGGGTCCAGGGCTTGAGGAAAGGGAGGAAAGGCCAAGGGTAGTTCTGATGCTTCCTGTGTTTTTTGGCTTTCCGTGACACTGGGCATGGGGCAGAACCATTTCCATAGCCAGGTAACACAAGCAAGGCACCACGTCTGGGAAGGTGATGTTGAGGGAGCTTGGAAAGAGAAGAGGGAGGGTTTGAGAAATACTGTGAAAGTAACCCGGTAGATCTGGTAAGGTATTGGATGGGAGACAAGAAGGAAATGAAAGGTCAAGACAGACTCCCAGAGTGTCAGAGCGCTGAGGCTTGTCTGAGGCTGCCCAGCCAGTTAGTGGAGGAGGATGACCCCAGACGTGGGTATTCCTGACACAGAAGCAGGTATTCGGCTCCCTCATATGAAGCGTCTTTTTCGCCGAGAGTAGGCCAACACCGTGCTCATGCTAGTAAACATTTCCCGAGCACCTACAAGATCCAGGTGCCACCGAAGTAGGTGAGAAGTCTCAGCCCAAGGTTGTCCACAGAGTGACCAGCTAAGGAGAGAGGTCCCACAGAAGGCGTGGTTTTGCAGAGGCATTCACCAGAGGCCACACTGTGGAGGAGAAACCAAGACAAAGCTGAAGAACTCAGTGAGAAAGCTAATTTCTTTAGCCATCCAAGAGGGCAGCAAGCTGGCGGTTCAGGTCCCCTGTCATCGTAGTGATCCATGATTTTGAGTCAATTTAGCACATTAAGGAATGAGCCAGTGTGATGGAAAAGGTTAGAGAGTCTCACGGATCTGTATTAAATTCTACAATTTATAGCTATTGAGTCTTGGAAACGTCACTTGAACCCTGCTAAGCTTGATTCGAGAACAAGAAGAATCTGGTGCTTACGAGACGAGGTTGCTGTGACGACTAGAGATTGTGTACGAAACATCCGGATCATAGAACTGGGCCTTCGGCAACTGATTACCCAATGGGTATGGACAGCAGTGATGATGCTGTAACAGCAGTGATGATGTTGATCTTGAGGACGATGGTGGCAGCGGTGATGGTTATGACGGTGATGCTGATGGTGGTGGCGGTGATGACGTGGTGACGTTGGCGGTGATGATGGTGACGGCGATAAAAGTAGCGATGAGGGCGATGAAGGTGACGAAGTTAACGAGAATGGACACTAGTCAGCAAGCACATCCTATCCCCAGGAAGATGGTACATCAGTCCTAACATTTACTGGGGCCAATGCCTCTTCATAATGTGAAGGGTGTTTTACACTTACCCGCGTTGCCGTTGTCTTGGGTGTGAATTTTCCGCCTGATGCCAAACATCTTAGCGAACATTGAAAATGCAGTCAAACATCGGGACGTACTCAGACGTCCAGATGCAGTGATACTCTGCCCACCGAGCACAAGTATATGCGACGGTTATTTTTTCCAGTTTTCCTTCCGTCGTTTGGCATCGGACTGACTTGGGCACTGTAATAATAGCTATCAAGAGGTATGAATGTGTCGCAGACACTTGAAAAGAATTCAAAGAGAATGGCATATTGTTGTTGGAATCAGATACATTAGGAATAAATGCAGGCGGGCTGCTGCTCTCGCATCAGGCTAAGTGGTAGTTGGAGGGAGGAAGAGCGCGTCTGCTTGGCACACGGTGTCTTTTCTGCACAGACTCTTAGGTGTGATACAGTCTAAAAATAGCTGTGCTCTGTGCTGGGCTGTCTGGGGAATAGATGTTGGACTCTCAGCTGCTGCAGCTACAAAAAGCAATCTGCTCTCCGGAAAGGTATTAGGCTGGGGCTTTGTTCTGCCCGTGTTGCTTCAAATTGTCTCTCCTGGAACAAACAGTGCCTGCCATTCTTTCCTCCCAATCGGCAGAGGAAGAGAGAAGGGGGTGAAGGCGGGGCTTCCAGGCGAACCTTGACTCCGAGCCACACACCTGCGAGGGGCACGTGCGCGCAGATCTGAGGGCAGGTGTGCGACTGGGCGCTCCGTCCGGAGGACCCGTGTGCATGCGCACACGCCTGGTAAGTGAAAATTCTACCTGTGACCTTCTGACTCATTTGTCCAAAATACGCAGGTAGTTGGGGCAAGTCTGTGATGGGTCCTGGACGATTCCTGCCGTTCGAAGATGCTTTTAAATGGCCATAGAGTGTGTTCCTCATTTTTAATAGAATGTTTTCACAGCAAAGCTTAAATGAAAACCCCTGAAACCATTGAAAATGAGATTCAGATTGAGGTACTTAAATAAGATACCATAAGCAAAGCTCTGAGCAGAGTCGCTGTCACGTAATAAGGACAGTAATGCTGGTTCCCATCATGCCCACCCCCACCCTCACCTCCCCCACCATCACCTCCACCACCATCACCTCCCCCACCATCATCATTACCCATCTAACAGAAACCAAGTCTATTCGAAGAGGACCAGTTATGTACCAGCCCAGCCTGAGTGTGCACACACACAACGCCCACATTGGGATCCTCGGCAAAAGACCGACTTGCGACTTCTCTGGAGCTTGGAGTCAACCAGGCCTCATGTGTGAGCAGGGAGGAGGGCTGGCCATGCTGACCACAGGCCGGGGGCTCGGGAAGCCCGGTGTGTCCTCACCAGATCGGTGGTCCTACTCACCAGAGCGGAAGCAAGGCGCGACTGATTGGCCAGGATTAATCGTCCTGCAGTCGGGGGACAGACAGGCTGATGGGAGGCTGAGTCTGCGAATCGTTTGCAGCTCTAATCTCTTCAACGTGAAACGAGTTTCTTTCATTTTTTTTTTTTAATTCCTCGCTGAATTGATGATCTGAGACGGGACACTCTTCCACAATTGCTTGGGCAGATTAGACAAAGCTGAGAGTTGACTTCTAATTGCCTTGAACCTGAGCCCGAGCCAGGCCATCGGCGAGGCTGACTGGTGCCACTGGTGAGGAGGGGGAGAGGCGAATGCCGAGGAGGAGCCCTTGGAATGGGCTGGGTGTTTCGGTGAGTTCTGAGCTCCCTTTCCTACTGAAGCCTCCGCTTGGCCTCACCTGAGGCTGCACACGGCCCATGTCATTTACGGTAGATGTCAGGGCCATCCCCGTCAACACACTGGGGTTCCAACCCCCGCTGCTGTGTGTCCCTGACCGTGCTGGCTCCACCTCGGCAATAGGACCCTCCCACCTTCCCGCTCCCAGGAGTGCTGAGAGGTTGGAGACACAAAGCCTTCTCTGGAGGATGCCCCCGGTTCTGGCCCCCCACCCACACCCCTTTGCAGAGGGTCTCCCCCCACCATGTGCTGCACGGGCTCCAAAGGGGAAGCCATCGCTGGAAGAGAGCTGCCCTCCGTCAGAGCCGTCACTCCGTCCTGGCTTCCTCGTTTACCTGGCTGACCTGGGCACCCAGTCCTGAGGCCTGAGTGGATCTTGCCCTGGGCTTCTTAAAACTTCCTACCATCATTCTGCCAGGGAAATCGTGGCTAACCCAGGGGACACCAGCCCTGCTCTCTGAATGACCGGGGCCTCAGGACCTGAGCCTGGCACTCGAAGTAGAACGGGACAGAATCCCATGACAAACCACCCCCGGTCCAGGCCCAAAGCACCACCTGCCTCTCGCTCATCTTCCCTGGGCCCGTTTCCATGAAGCGTCTAGTGAAAGGGTCTCACCTGGGCTGCTGCGGAGGGGTCCATGGCTCATCTTGTCACTGGCCAGAGCCCAGCCATGAGCCCACAGCCATTAGTGTGACTGCTGTGTCGCGAGCTGGGACCAGCACTGCTACCTGGAGGTGCATCCCGTGGTCCAGCCATTGGGCACATCTGTGGGCCGGCAGATCAATAAAGACATTTCCAGTGCTGTCCCAGCACCACTCAATTGCTGACGGCCGCCTTGGCAGGGCGAGAGTTCTGTTCCATCGAGCAGGGTTGTACTTGCTGCCTGAGTCATCCAGTTCTGCCCCCTACTCCTATGGTTTGGGAGACTCAAAGAGGGGTGTTGAGTACAACACGTTGATGGGGGTCCCCTATGCTCACATCCTGCAATGTCACTTTTTTTGTGCACGCAGAGCACACTGAGAAACAGGCAACGAGGTTCGGCAAGGTTGAGGGCCCTGGAACTGGAACCCAGTTTTCCCTTAGCCCAGGACTCCTTCTACTTTGTCCCAGTGTCCCCCCCCCCTCCAAGTCCGTACACTGGACTGTTCCGGAAATGTAGGTGAGAGTCCCTGGTGTGGAGGTCCTGCCTGTACTTGCTTACAGGAGGACTGGGCGAAGGTAGGCACCCATCCAAAAGGAAGGCGGTGTGGAGATCCTGGGCAGGCTCACTGTCCTTCCTGGTCACTCCGAGGTGAAGGCGTCTGTGATACTGAGATGGGATGAGAAATGTATATTTGGTCTTCGTCCCCGTTCCTGGAACAGAGCTCTTGACAATCTTGGGATTTCCTGAGTGATCGGGTGAGAAGGGGTGGCCTTGGTATTGACGATGAGCCCCCTTCAGCCACACCTGAGCTTATGCTAACGAGGTGACGCCAGGTGCGTCCTCAGGTAGCCACAGGATGCAGCTTGGGGAGCAACCAGGTGGTTTGAGGGGGAAGACTTTCCGCCCCAGCCGCCGATCTCTGGGGAGGGGAGAGGAGCTGGAGATCGAGTGGAGATTGAGTGGCCATTCGATCACAAATGGCCACTGATTTAGTCAGCCATGCCCACGTAGTGAAGCCTCCATAAACACCTGAGCAATGGGGTTTGGAGAGCTGGTGGGTCGGTGGCCACATCAGGTCTCGGGAAGGCGGTGAGCCTGGGGAGGACACGGAAGCTGGTTCCTGAGATGTACCCTGTAGAATGAACCAGTAATAGTGAGTTAACCGGGTCCCTGGGTTCTGTGACACGTTCTAGCAACTTATTACACCTGAGGAGGGGGTCACGGGGCCTCCAGTTTTGTAGCCGGTTGGTCAGAAGTACAGGCGGGAACCTGGAACTTGCAGCTGGCATCCGAGGTGAGGACAGTCTGTGGGACCGAGCCCGTACCCTGCGGGGTCTGGCTGACTCTGAGAGTTAGCCAGTGTGGGAATCGACCTGAACTGAACTGTAGGGCGCCCAGCTGGTGTCGGACAGATGGAGACCCGGTTGGTGGAGGAAAACCGCACGCGTTCGTTGTCAGAAGTGTTCTGGCATTGTAGGAGACAGGTCATAGCTGCCATGCTTTGGAGACACCTCCCGGGCAGCAGCACAGGTGACGCCAGCCTGTTGTCTGGGAAGGAAAACTCAGCCCTTGAGACCGCCCCTCCCTGCCCCTCCTTGCCCCTCTCACCCCCATGGGTCCCCAAGACGTCCCTGTGAGTCCACGCGGTTGGCATAGGATTCTGTGCCAGCCAGAGGCAGGGCAGGGCCAGGTGACAATTCCCTCACACAGTCACTAAAAATTGTCTTCGAGCCTGTCCCCACGCTGGACAGCGTCTGCTCGGCTAACAGTCACCGAGGGCCTGCGCCTGCCCGTCCCGCACTGCAGCGGGGATGAGGGGAGCTTCCCTCCCCGCCCTCTGGGAGCCCGAGTCAGGGGCGCCTCACCGAATTCAAACCAGCTTGGCCCGAGCGCACCATCCCTCAGCTAGTTTAGATTCCCCTTTTCTTTCTTTTCCGCCTCATTTTTTTTTTCTTTAATAAACAGAGTCTGGCTATTAATAGCCATGGAGAACATCACATATATTTACCGGCTTATAGTTAAAGAATGCTCCCACCACTACTCGCATAATGACTTCTAAGTTAAGCACAGTGTTCTGGAGAGAGAATGGATCTGTCCACAGGAATCCTGCTATAATTTCCTTCTGGTTCTACTGAAGATAATGTAAGATGTTATCGTTGTGGATGAACCGATATTTGGGGATGACGAGGAGGAGGAAGATGACGGTGTTAACACCAGCACTGCTGATCTGTGTCTATGGGCCTCCCTAAGCTTTCTGAGGATTTTCTATACCTTAGTTTCCTTCTTGTCCTGGGTGGGAGGACGCTGTGTTTGCACACACACCTCTGGTTCATCTAGTGTGTGCTCCGTGCCCTGTCCCCAAACAGGTCTTCTATCTGCATTAATTTCACTCCACTGTCTGCTCATCTTACAAGGGCGGGGGCAGAGCCTCCTCGAAGGATCGCGGCTTGGCCAGAGTCACGCCGCTGGTGGTGAATGTCGAGCCCAGATTTGGTGCCCAGAGCATGGATATCTTCTGGAATCACGTGAAGGTGTGCGGGAAGGACTGGGAGCCCCGCACACAGCCAGACCCTGGAGTCAGGCTTCGGGATCAGACCAGATGGACGGCCTCCCTCGTCTCCAAACCTTTGTGCAAACTGCTCCCTCGGCTGGGAGTGCCCTCACCCGCCGTGGTCAGAGTCAATGCCTGCTCCTTTGTGAGGGTCCATCTCAAACTTCAGGGCCTCCGTGAGCCTCCCCTGCACCTGTGGGTGGAATTAATCCCTTCCTATCTCCACGCACATGAGTTTACGTACGCTCTGTTTCTCTGCTGGGCACGGCCCATGGTGCTGAGCGCACAGTCTGCCTTTGGCTGTGTCCAGCTCTGTCAGCATCCTGAGAGCTGCCTCCTTCTCCCCGGTTCCCTGCCCAGGGCCTCATGTAAAGTCAGGGTCCAAGGATCTCTTGGCTGGCCGTGTGGATGCATGAATAAATGAAGAGGCAGGGGAAATCTTCAGAGAGCTTTAAGTGCCGGGCAGTGGAGTGTCATCTGTATTCAGCAGGCCATGGGGAGCCGTGTGAGGCTGAGGAAGGTTAGGAGAGCGGGCTTTGCGAAAGTGCAGAGAACCGGGACTGTGTTGTTGATGTGAAAGGGTGTGGAGGTGTCTGGGACCCATCAGAAGGCCACGGAATGAGCGCGGGGCCACATCCCAATTTGCTACCTCTCCCTGCATACCTGGATCCCAGCCCCCCGCGAGGCAGGGAGGCCCCAGGAGGGACCAGGGAACCGTGTGGATGCCTTCCCCGATGTGAGCGCTAGGTGGAGTCTGTGGTTGAGAAACCTTAGAAATTATGGGAAAAAAAAAATAGGATTGGGTGGTGACGGGAGGAGTGTCCCTGAAGACCATTACGAACCCTTATTAATGGGGTTTGAATCGGTAAAATAATGTTTGCATTATTGTTTGCACTGACCCTGACCGCGGGGGGTGAGGGCACTCCCAGCCGAGGGAGCAGTTTGCACAAAGGTTTGGAGACGAGGGAGGCCGTCCATCAGGCCTGATCATGTTTGCGCTGATCAAGCGATCAGTGACACCTAAATGCGCAACAGGGGTGCTGCCCACAAAATCTTCACTAGGGGCTGGGGCCCATTGGAAAATTTTCAGAAGCTCCTTCGTGACAGTTACACTAGGAAGCGTGCAAACCTGCTTAGCCTTGGTCGGGAAGGGGCTTCCAGACCCCGAGATTCCAGGCCCCTCTGTGGTTGGTGTTGCAAATCGCCCTGTCACTCGCTTGTGCCTCAACCGTGGGCCCTCATCGTGTCTTGGGGTCCGGCCTCTACCCGTCTTTGCCTACCTCCCTGTCAGGCCCGGGGTGTCCGGCCAGGCTTCAGCCTCCTCCCCGGGCTTCCTGTGTCAACCCGCGTCTCTCCTTTATCCCGCCCCCCCCCCCCCCCGCCAGCCCGTGGTCCTTTTGGAATCCTCGATATTTTTGTCATACCCAAAGGGCTGCACTGGCTCCTTCTGGAAAACAAACATCCTTGCGTATCGCAAAGACGGTACTTTGGGTTAGCGAGGTGCGTGACTGTTTCCTGCCAGGGAGACGCTCGTTCTGAGTAACGATTTACGTGCTCTGTACCCACAGACGCGCACCTGTGCGCGCACGTGTGAGTAGATGCCTGCCTGGGAGGCGACGCTATGCTTTCTGGCTGCGGGATGCTGGCAGGTGACACAGTGGGGAGATTGTCAGCCTGGCTGCCCAAAGACCCGGCTTCCGGTCCTGAGCCTGGCGCCCTCTGCCCACACTGGTGGCCAGTGTGAGCGCTCCCCTCGCGGATTCTGCGTGGCTCCCCTGGGCTTGTTAGGGACTTGGCGACCACAGGCACCAAGTGTGGGGTCGTGTCTAGAACACTGATGCTGGCAAAAGTAGCATTAATCCTTGTTACTTCCTGTGAGCATGCAGAGGTCATATTCTGGGTGTTCCAGCTCCTGGGTCCTCTGCACAGTGGCGAAGAGAACTCACGGCTACGTAAATATTTACAGCTCCCCACGGCCTGTGGATCCTCCCTGTGAACCCTGAGAGCCACCTTCCCCTTCATCCTGGGCTCCCCCAACCTCGGAACTCCGGGGCACTTCGCGGCCAGGCAGGCTCACCCACCACCAGCCGTGGGGCAGAGAGAGGAGGCATCTGGAAAAAGCCCTCAGAGCTTCGTGTCCTGTCCTCATCCCCCCTGGGCTGACTGAGCGGCAGGCCAGCACCAGGCAGGGCTGATAACCCAACCCTCAGTGCAGAGGATAAAAGGGCACTGTCCCTGTAAGAGGCAACAGTGGCCCAGAGACACTATTCTCTCCTCCTTTTGGATGTAGCCACTCTTTAGACAGTGGCCACTAACTGACTGCTTGGAGGAACGATGTCAGTGATTGTTATACCGGAGTCCCTCTGCTTGAACTTGGCATCTGGGCTTCTAGGCTAAATACACGCTAAATAAATACCCTCCCCACACGTGTAGATAAAGCACATTTACTTGAAGAAGAATATCAACATAAGCTCACTTTCCTTGTGAACTTCAGCCCGCATGGCGGGGCCCAGCACATCTGCTCTGAGCCCCGGGAGGCTCTGAGGCTGGTCCCCCCCCAGCCCCGCGACCCGCACATGTGCGTCCGGGCTGGAGGCACAGCTCTGCTCTCCAGAAGGGCACGAGGGCTCACCTCTGCCTCTGCAATGCCAGCGGGCACTCAGCACATCCTCCAGTGCGCAGGACTTTCACTGCCACCGCCCCCCCCCCCAGGATGGGGGCTGCAGGTGGCATGCTGTTTGACAGACTTACTGGTTGGGGAGGGCTTCCTCTCTTTCTCATGGTTTTCTTCTTCCTCCTCCTTCTCCCATCACATCCTCCTCCAACTTCTCCATCATGTCCTCCTCCAACTTCTCCATCACTTCCTTCTCTTCTTCCTCCAACTTCCCCATCACTTCCTCCTCCTCCTCCTTCTCCATCACTCCCTTCTTCTCCTCCTCCAACTTCTTCATGACCTCCTCCTCCATCTTCTCCATCACTTCCTTCTCCTGCTCCTCCAACTTTTTCATCAGCTCCTCCTCCAACTTCTCCATCACTTCCTCCTCCTCCTTCTCCATCACTCCCTTCTTCTCCTCCTCCATCTTCTCCATCACTTCCTTCTCCTCCTCCTCCTCCATCTTCTCCATCACTTCCTTCTCCTGCTCTTCCAACTTTTTCATCAGCTCCTTCTCCAACTTCTCCATCACTTCCTCCTCCTCCTCCTTCTCCATCACTCCCTTCTTCTCCTCCTCCATCTTCTCCATCACTTCCTTCTCTTCCTCCTCCTCCATCTTCTCCATCACTTCCTTCTCCTCCTCCTCCAACTTCTTCATCACCTCCCTCTCCTCCTCCTCCTCTGTCTTCTTCATCACCTCCTTATCCTTCTTCATCTTATCACTTTCACTTCTTCCTTCTTCATACCCTCTTTTTCTTCCTTGCCCCCTTAGGAATTCACCCTCAATCATTTAAAAAAAATAATTTTTACTCATATAATTAAAGCAGTAAAACAAATATTACAAGGAAGGTGCAGGGATCTGGTGATGGGTGTTGAGTAGATGAGGGACAGTCACGAGGGGATCCTTTCCCTGTTGGGGTCAACCTCATGTGGATGCTAATGTAAAGATTATTCATGATGCTTGTTAAAGATGGCAAGGCTGACTTCATTCAAAGGGGCCAGTGGGAGGGAGACACTGGGCTCAACTCCAAAAATGACAAAGAAAAGTAGGGACTTGTAGCAAAGGAACAGGGCTCGGGATGGGAAATTGCTAAGAGGAAAAAAATGGGGAATGGGAGAGATTTGGGCTAAACCAACATTACAAGGTTTTGCTGAAGACGGGTCGGATGGTCAGACCTTGCCTGGGGATATTGGGGATAAGAAGCCTGATCAGATAGCAAAGGTAGGGGGGTCTGAATAAACTGACTTAGCAGGGTTCTTTCTAAAATTGGACAATGCAGGGAAGAACACATAAGCCTCAAAGGTCAGGGTATCACTGGGAAGTGAGCTCAGAGGTGCCTGACTCAAGTCTGGTCTCAGAGAGACCCTGTCCGGAATGGGTGGTTTGGGCTTTTGTGGGCTCATATCTCTAGGGCAGGGGAAGGGCCTGTTCAGGCAGAGGCTGGACAGCCAACCTGGAGGATGGCCGTGGTATAGACGTGGGTCTGGGGTTTAGACCGCATGATCTCCAGGTCCACGTGAAGTCCAACTCTTAATGATTCTGAACTGAACTGGGAGACTGACCTAGGCCCAGCACGTGCCCAGAAGTTCTGCAAACAGATTCATTACTGAATGACTCCACTTCCCATCTCACGCCCGCAATGCAGATGGGCTTACCAAAGCTGGTTATCAGGGAAATCTAATTTAATTTCACTGTCTGATGAAGATGATGTCTAGATGGGCTCTATATTCTCGACTGGCTTTATTGAACGTACATTAATGTTAAGTGTCTTTGAATATTACATTCTCAGGTACTTTCAGGGGCTGTTCTCAGCTGAGAGTTTCAGATCTGAATATTAACTGCCGAGGTCCACTTTCGGACGCCAAAGGAGCTCTGTCACCCCAGAAAAGACCCTTCAGTCTCTCAGATGCAGTTTCCACACTTGAAAAAAATAGGCAAAGGAGACTTGGCCGTTTGCGGCCTTGCTTCAACTCATACATAACTGTAACCGCTGGACCCTGAAGGTAAGGATCATTGTCCACTTTTTATGTTGGGGGAAGTCTCTCTCCATATCCATGACACTGGTGTGAAAATGTTGCACGCTGTGGTGAGCGGTCAATGCTTTGTGGACAGGATTCTGCATCCTAAGGTCATTCCTCCTGGTCCTGCCCCCCAGGGATATGGTACATTATTTGGGGGCTATTTAGAAACTTATGCATTGGAAACTTAAACTTGGAAAGGGGACTGCCTGGGGTGGCTTGGTCAGTTAAGTGTCTGGCTCTTGATTTTGGCTCAGGTCATGATCTCACGGATCGTGGGTTCAAGTCTCACGTCGGGCTCTGCATTGACAGCGTGGAGCCTTCCTTGGATTCTCTCTCCCCCACTCTGTCTGCCCCTCTCTCTGCCCCCTCCCCCTCAAAGAAAAAAAGTTAACTTGGAGAATTATATGTGCCCATGACTGGGATCTATTTCTCTCTGTCTCATAGAAGGAGAAGAAAAATCAGGTGAAGGGGAAAGTTCACCCTGCTAGACCCTCCTTAGATGTGTCCTCAGCAAGGGATCATGAGTAAAGCCAAGAGGGTGCTGTGCTTGCCTGGAGGAGAGTGAGCCTGGATGGGGAGCCACTGGGAGGCTCTCAGGGTCAGTGCAGGGATGGAGCTTCCCGGGCTCAGGCCTCCTGGCTGTATCTGTCCTCTTTCAGCCTGGACAAGCTTTCTTGTAAATGCTCTAAATGCTCCCTCCTTGTATCTGTCTCATCACTTAGGAACACACTGAAACTCTGTCCCCTGTCTCCTGTCCAACCAGGCTGTGAGCTCTGGGGACTGGACTCTAAGTGGCTCCTCTTGCTTCCACTCCAACACCACCTGCTGAACTACATTGGGGGTCTACACAGTCCTTCCAAGGGTCACATCTGTATCCCATCTTTACTCAATCACCTTCTGGCTATTGGTGAGGAAAGTGGGGCTTTGTGTGGCAGTATGATCTTTGCAAGTCAAATGTCTAATAAGCAACAGAAGGAGTCTTAGATTTTCTGATTTAAGTCCTGTAGTTTGTGGTTGCCTTGAAGTTACCTCCATGGGAGAAATGACTGCTCTGTACCAGGGCGTCTCAACCTCAGGGACAGGGACAGTGGGGTCAGGCAATCTCTGTTGTAGGGGCCAACCTGGGCAGTGTGGGATGCTGAGCAGCAGCCTGGCTCCACCCACAAATGCCAGCAGTGTCCCTTCCAGGTTCAATGACCCAAGACGTCTCCAGACACTGTCAGATGTCACCTGGGACACAAAATTCACCCTGACTGAGAGCCACTCTCTATGATAATGATTTGCAAAATTGTTATTTACAGAAATACACTCACTGTAAGGGACACATTTTGAAAGTTTTAATAGACTATATGGGGAGCCTGGGAGGCTCAGTCCATTGAGCGTCTGACTCTTGATTTCAGCTCAGGTCATGATCTCGTGGTTTGCGAGATAAAGTCTCTTGTTGGGCTTTGTGCTGACAACGTGGAGCCTGCTTGAGATTCTCTCTCCCCCCCGCCCCCCCCCCCCGTCTTTCCACTGCAAGCTCTCTTTCTCTTTCTAAATAAATAAATAAAATTTAAAAATATATATTAAAAAGAAAGTTTTAATAGAATATAGGAAAAAGGCCTTGTTACCAGTTTCTTGCTTATAATCACAGAGGTAGTTTATATGCACGCACATGCACACACACACGTGTGCATATGTGCACACATGCTCACACACACACACACGGTCACTGCATTTCTCTCCTAAGACAGAAGTTTTTCTGTTTCCTTTTTTTCATTTAATGATTTTTTGATTAGATCAAAATCATGGTGACACACTGCCCAGTAACTAGTTGATGAAAAGTTCTACCTACTGGAAATGGAATTAAATATACTTACAAGGCTTTTCAGCATCTATGGAATTAATCCTACAGTTTTTCTCTTGTGACCCATTACTAGTAAGAGTTATATTATTTGATTTTCTTTTCTTTAAATGTTTATTTATTTTTGAGAGACAGAGAGACAGAGAGACAGAGAGAGAGAAAGTGAGAGAGAGAACAAGCGGGAGAGGGCAGAGAGAGAAGGAGACACAGAATCTGAAGCAGGCTCCAGGCTCTGAGCTGTCAGCACAGAGCCCAACGCAGGGCTCAAACTCACAAACGGTGAGACCTTGACCTGATCCGAAGTCGGACACCCAACCGACTGAGCCACCAGGCACCCCAACCCCTATTTGATTTTCTAAATAGTGAGTCATCACTGAATTTTCTGGAAGAAACTCCCCTGAGGTCATGGTGTGAGGTTCTTTCATTTTGTTCCTGGACCCTGTTCCCTAACACATGGGGGTTTTCTGACGTATTTTACAGTGATGTTACATTCTTAAGTGAGATTAGTATCTTCCTTGTGTTTCCTTTGTAATACTTCAATTTCACTAAGCTTCTACTATCGTGAAAACCATCTGGAAGCTTCCTTTTGCTCCGTGCCCCATGTTAGAATGCGTTGGGATGATCCACATTAAGGAGTGGACAGGACTTGTCCTTGAAACTGTCTGGACTCAGTGTCTTTTTATGGTTGATCTTTTACTTTATGTTTTTAATGATATATTTCTACTTATATCATCAGTCTCAAATCTTATGTTTGGAGTCCACCAACATGATATGGAAACACTGGAATGTACATTTTCTTTCTTTTTATTTTAGAGAGACAGAGAAAGAGCATGTGAGCGGGCGAGACGGGCAGAGGGAGAGAAGAGACTCTTAAGCAGGCTCCAGACTTAGCGTGGAGCCTGAAATGGGGCTCAATCCCACAACCCTGGGATCATGACCTGAGTCAAAATCAAGAGTGGTACGCTCAGGGCGCCTGGGTGGCTCAGTTGGTCAGTTAAGAACCCAACTCTTGGTTCTGGCTCAGGTCATGATCTCACAGTTCGTGGGTTTGAGCCCCGTGTTGAGTTTCTCACTGATAGCATAGAGCCTGCATGGGATTCTCTCTCCCTCCCACCCCAAATAAATAAAAAAAAAAAAATATGTAGTGAAACAGAGTGGGTTCTCACATCAGCCCTTTTGCTGCAGTGTCTCTCCTTTCTCATCAGAATTATATTCCTCGACTCTTTGAATATTCAGAACTATTTGTCTCTTGTTGTGAGATGTGAATGCTGGGCTAGTTGAGAAAACAGAAAGTCTCTGACGACTGCACAGGCAAGGTCTCTTTATCTCCTAGGACTGAACTCTTCTTCAGAGAGGGCCGGGTCTATGTGCAATTTTTCTCCCCTTCTGAGTATCTCTATGTGTTTTTGTGCATGTGCAAAGGACGCTTCTGGGATCAGCTAACAGTGGTGATTCCACGAGGCCCTGTCTTGGTGTGGATTGTTCTGTGTCCTCCTTTTCCCCTCCCCCCCTCCCCCCCGGAATACGGTGAGGCCTTGGTCTTTGGAATCAAGTCTCATCTTATTTTGTGAAACTCGTCTTGAGTTACGTCTGTCCTTCCCTCTGGTTTGGTTGTGCTGTTTAGGGACACCAATCACGCTCTTATCAGACCTTCCCACGTTCCCTATTATTCCCTCTTTAATCACCCTAAATTCTTTGCTCGGTTGTTTCATTGTCTTTTCTCAGCAATGCGCCTCACGCCTTCTCTCGGGAATGTCTGTTTGCTTTTCATGAGTGTTGCTTCCAAAGAGGCGCTCAATGCAGGGAGGAGAGGGTCTCTCTTTCACCCGCTTCCTCGTGCTGTCCCCATGTGACCCCCGCGCCCCCACAGCCTGGCTTATTCTTGCCACTCTGCCATCCAGGTCTCTGGATTCATGGTGACAGGTGGCTGCGGTTTTTTAATCTTGGGAGACAACTCCTCCTGACCTCCCAGACCCCCTCGCCCTTCGCTCGCCTGGCTGCTTACTTTTCCCTCATCTGCTTTAATTCCCTTTGTGATAACTGAGCGATTACAGATGTGGACACCATCTGTCCATCTGGCACTTGGTGCCCCACTCGCCCTCCTCTGCCTGGGTCTCTCCTGGATTTTGCACAGAGAACCCGCTGCCCTGGGTACGTCAGGGAAGCTGAGTCCGCTGGTCTCTCTGCAAGAGGCTGTGTAGAGCAGGGTCGAGCTTTACGAGCTGGGGTCCCTCCTGGCTCGAAGCCAGCACTTGGGAGCGAGGTTGAGGTGCTCTGCCCTGCCTCTTGTGGGGACCCCAGGTTCCCAAGCCCCACATCCCATCTATTTGTTTCTTCATCCCCCCCCCTTTTTTTTGGTGGGAAAACTAGTTTTTACAGCATCAATCTTTCTTCCTAAATTAACAGCATCCATATGTTTTTTTTTTTGTACTTAAAATATGCCGGTTCTTACAACTCCAAAAGACATTTTTAAAAAAGATTTTTGATATTTACTATGGTTTAAACTTTTTTTTTTAAATGTAAGTTATAAAAATCCCTACTTCTCGCCTCTGATGGTCAATGTCCCAGAATTTTGGACCTCTAAATTTCCTTCTCGTGGGGATTTGCCTACCCTGCTCGTTTATACCCAAGGAAAGGTCAAGGAGGCCAAGTATGGCCTACGTGAAGGGTGAGGGGGCGGCCGTGATGGTCCTGTGGCCTGAGATGGTGACCAAGTGATGGGCATAGATAGCAATCTAACACACGGTGGCAACGATGATGCTGAATCTGGAGTCAAGGGTGCTGAAGGTGCAGGGGTCAAATCCTAACATGCATCTTTAAGTTGGGCCACCTCTGAGGGAAGTCCTGTGACTGCCCAGGAGAAGGATGAAAGAAAAAGCAGACCTCTGCCAAGGTCACCAACAGGAAGCGGCCATCCCCTTCATCACAGGGCATGGAGGGCCCTGTGTTATCTTGGAAGCCCTAACTCGGTTTAATTATAAGCAGGGATTAACCTGCGGCAGGAGCCCTATCTCTCACAGCTAATGAGCAGGCAGCCGTAAACTATTCTTTATAAATCAATATGCAAGGAATTAAATATGATTGCCTGGTTGAGTTTGGCCCCATAGCTAATGAAGCCATAAAACATGTGATTGATTAGAGGAAAGTTTGCAGAAGGTTGATGAGTTTGTTTTTCTTTTGTAATCAGCTGTGGCGATCAGGGACCTGAGGAGAAGCACCAGCTGAGCCACTTGGTTCCCCAAAGACCTTGGCTTTGGAGCGCTTCACCTCCAATATGCAAAAACACAGAACTGGGCGTCTGCTACCTTGCGAGTGACCCACTGTCACGAGGGAAGTGAGCTTCCTTCTAATATTCATACATCCTAAAATATGTCCAGTTTTGGGAGGGATGATGGGGCGTGCGTGTGATGCATGGCCAGCACACTCGGGGAACTCTGCGAGACGTTCGGGGCAAAGGACACAACTGTATGGAAGAAGGGACAATGTCCGCTTGCCTCGGGTGATGAGTGGAAAGCTGAGAATAAGCCGGCCAGTGTTGGCCTAGGAATTCATAATTACCAAATCCAAGGCCACTCCTGTACTGTTTCCTGAATGTTCACTTTGGACGAAGAATGAGGCCAAGAGCTCTCCTGTCATAATGGAAGTCACTGAGGCCAATGGCTCTCCTGTCAGCTCTAGGGTGAGCCCCAGCTCCTGGGTGAGGGAACCACAGCAAAGATGAATCAATGTCCTTGTGCCACCGAGCTCTCAAGTCATGGAACTGATGGTCAAAATGCGTCAACAGGGGGCTGCCCTGGGAGCTCGTTTGAGGGTGTCCAGAGCAGCTGACCTGGTCGTGACCTTTCACAGCCCACCTGCTACAGGGTCCTCATCGGGGACAGGCAGGAGGTCAGATGAGCTGAGGTGGAGATTAGGAGCAGCTGATGACGGAGAAGCTCAAATGGCAGCTTCTTCTCCCTGTGGCCATAGCGGGGGCCACTGTGATTTTCATCTTTCTGTTGTTGGTGCCAGGGAGGGAATAATCTAGAAAGGTGGAGACCGTGGAGATGAAACCAGTGTGTATGAGTAACAGAGGCGGGAACGCGAGGTGGGGGCAGGAGCCACCAAGTAAGTGTAGTAAGTGTGGGTGTTCACGTCCCTGGTGGAACACAGCAGAGTGCCCACGTAAAGACAAAAATAAATGCGCAGATAGGAAAGGTCGGAGCATGGAGATAATTACACGAGAAAAGCCAGGAATGTACAAGAAGAGTCTGTGCGTCGGCTAACGGCGGGTTCGCTATGGAGAAGTGAGAGATTAGCAGGTGTCCACCCTAAAACCTGAAAGAAAGCAGGTCGAGAAAGCTCACGCCTTCAATGAGTTGGCCATCTGACCGTCCGTCTTCAGGCACGTGAAGCGGAAATGTCGGAGACGGTAACTCCAGGCGGAGGTCACTGAGATTCTCTGATGTTGACGGGTGCCGGTGTGTCACAAAATGAATTTCAAACCTCCGGTGCACGTGACCACCCTGGTTCCCGCACTCAGGAGACTCGTAATCTGGAGAGAAGACAAAGCCACCACATCAGCAGGAATGACAAGCAACTTCTTGCCAAGAAGACTGGTTCCACCGTGCCTGGTCTCCTGGCACCTGGTCTGTATGCAGGGTGGGGGAGCACAGATTGTCACGGGCAGCTGGATGGGCTGATGACAGGGCACAGGAGCTGCAGGGTGTGGAGTCCACAGAGTGGCCGCAAACCCATCTCTCCCGCCAGCAATTCTGACCCACTTCACAGGCTCCAGGGAGCATACAATCCTCCAAATCTTACATTCTGAGTCCTCTGTCCATCAGAGTATCAGGACTTTTCCGAGGAGGATAGGTGGCCGACACTCACACACACTCCCAGGGCTGCGTGGATGTGCACCTGATGGGCACGGGATCCCATCGTCCCGTGGGGGGCTGGGTGAGGCCATCACTCATCATAGTGGAGGCAGGTCGTCCACACAGAGCCCCAGACACTGCCCCTCACTTTCTAGTCGTCTTGAACCCTTTGCTCTGGCCACGCACAGGCCACTGAGTCTTGGCTCACCCAGATGCAATGTCCTGCCCTGTTTATTTTCATTTTTTTAAACGTTTATTTATTTTTGAGACAGAGAGGGACAGAGCGTGAACGGGGGAGGGGCGGAGAGACAGGGAGACACAGAGTCTGAAGCAGGCTCCAGTCTCCAAGCTGTCAGCACAGAGCCTGACGCGGGGCTCGAACTCACAGACCGCGAGATCATGACCTGAGCCGAAGTCGGATGCTTAACCAACTGAGCCACCCAGGCACCCCTGTCCTGCCCTGTTTAAAATTTTTTTTTTCAACGTTTTATTTTATTTTTGAGACAGAGAGAGACAGAGCATGAACGGGGGAGGGGCAGAGAGAGAGGGAGACACAGAATCGGAAACAGGCTCCAGGCTCTGAGCCATCAGCCCAGAGCCCGACGCGGGGCTCGAACTCACGGACCGCGAGATCGTGACCTGGCTGAAGTCGGACGCTTAACCGACTGTGCCACCCAGGCGCCCCTGTCCTGCCCTGTTTAAAGGGTGGGGGTTTTGTCTGCACTTTTCTTTTCTTTTTTAATGTTTATTTATTTATTTTGAGAGAGAGAGTGTGCAAGTAGGGAGAGGCAGATAGAGAGAGAGAGAGAGAGAGAGAGAGTCCCAAGCAGGCTCTGCATTGTTAGTGCAGAGCTCGACATGGGGCTCAAACCCATGAACCACGAGATCGTGACCTGAGCTGAAATCAAGAGTCAGACACTTAACTTACTGAGCCACCCGGGTGCCCCTTGTCTGCACTTTTCTACACCGTATAACTACCTGGTCTTTAACTCATTAAGAGTCTCGTCATGCCCTCCCCCCCCTCCCAGCCACAGCACTGGGCAATCAGACCAGTCTTTCATCAACGTCTGGGTCCTGTCTTTGCTCCTCATGTGGTTTGGGGTCCCTGAAGTGTGGAGTTTGGTGCCCAAAGTGGGGGAGCCCCGCTGCCTGGATGCCCGTGCCAGGATCTATGATGAGGCCCAATGGTGACGACGCTTTCTGGGTGCTGACCAGGTTCATGCTTCCCACCCATCTTTGGCAGTTCATGTTCTTGGAGTGGAGAGTGGCCATTTACACAAAGCAGCCTGGGGGTGACCCGGAAGATGCCCAAGCTCCCAGCTGCTTGGTAAACTTCCACTGTGTCGCGAAGCTATGCCTCTGGGATCTGGTGTTTCTTCTGAACTGGATTATGGTGTATGTACTGGTCAAGAAGGTCTTTTCCTCTGGCATGAGTGTGGGGATGTTCAAGTTTAAGGCTGTGTGACCAGGGAGCAAGGTGTGTCCCTCCACAGTATAATAGATGGCACTCATCCCTTTGTCCCAGGGCGTGACCCTAGCGCCTCTGTATTTCCAGCCCTTCCACGGCAGCAGGGATTCTGGGATGGAGCGGATTTACCCAAAGTGGCCATAACCAGAAAGGATGGCCTTGCTGTGTCCAGCTAAGCACATCACATGGCTTGTGACACGGGGAACCTGGCAGTACAGTTATTCCTTCTGAGTCTGCCTTCAGTTATAATAGAGCATTCTTCTTCAAGGAACTGATCCTCATGTGAACACACTGGGGGCCACGTCCCCTGGCTGGAGATTTCCTTCTTTGAAAGATGACGGGCTCCCTTCTGGTTCAGGCACCCTTGATGGTCTCTGGTTTGCATGAATGTAGCTGGCATCTCACTGGTGTGCTTGGCTAAAGAACCCTGGTTTATAACCCACTGTACATGGCACGGTTGTTTTGTTTTTTGGGAACTGGGAGGAGTGTTGGCAGTTGAATCTGTCAGGGTTCAGTAAAGAGAACAGAAGAGGCCTGAGGTGTTTCAAGCAGGGTGTTTGAATCGGGATGTCAGATGCTTCTGAAGCCGTCGGAAGGGCTGGGCGTCTGAAGTTCAGGGGGAGACCCCACGGCTACCAGCAGCTCCAGGGGTGAAGCTGCCATCATCTGTGGCCTCCGCTGCCTTTCGCGCCTAGGCCGGAACTCACAGAAGTTTCCCTTGAATCTGCCTGGCTCCGCCTGAGGAAGATAACGGCGTCTCTGTCTGCTTTCCCATCTCACCTGACTATCCCTCAACAGCGGACTCTTGCAAGCTTGCTGGCAAGGAAGTCTGGGAGTTGTGGCTTCCAGGGTGGCCCTGGGCCACACGCACACAGAAGGGACTCGGGAGCTGGGAGGACCCGGGTGTCTGTGGAAAACACCGGCCACAGTAGGGAGCCCCTTCTCTTCCTGCGTGAGTTGGCAAAGCATTGGTTCCAGGAAGTCCTTGCTAAGATGTCCCACGGTCCGTCTCAAGGTAAAGCTGTCCTCTGGCCATAGGGACACATGGAAGGTAAGGCCTCAAATGCAAAATGTTCATCAGTTAATCACCCCTCCCACTTGAGACAAAGCGTGTCCCCAGTGATCCTAAGGGAGGAGGGGGTACCTGTCGTCACCATCGTCACCACCCACCTCCTGTGTGCCTGTCTGCTCGGTGTCATCTGGGTGTGTGTGTCGTTGATCCCAAAGGGTCACCGGTTGTGGACGACACCCACACCGACCGTGTTTACCCAGCGGTCCATCTGCCCCCCACCGACCCCCCATGTCATGATTAGGATGCTAACAGCCTACAGCTGCGGCTCTTTGCCCTCGGCTTACAGAGGCCACCTCCCAGGAAGCAGATTGTGAGGATGTGATGGCTGCCACCGCCATCACCCTCCGGCTGGTTGGCAAGGCAGACCCTGCTGCCGAGGACGCGGAGAGTCACCGGTCCCCAGCGTGGGGGGCTTTCAGCCGAAAGAGTCTCCACCTCTGGGAACAGGGATCCGGGCAGGTGGAAGGGGAGTCTACACTGGCTCGTGGAATGTCTTCACCCAGGCTGAGCCTGATGGGGCGGGAGTAGGACCCTAGGACTCGGATGGGAGATGGGCCAGATGCAGTTCCCCTCCACTCTCGGGACCCTCAAGTCATCACTCCCCTTTTAGGAAGATAGAGTGGGGACCTCACCTGAGTAGCTGTTTTATGTGTGGGGTTACCAGATGTCCTAAAGAAAGGATGTCCAGTTAAACTTGACTTTCTGATACTCTGCATTACTTACTTAGTGCCAGTGAGTCCTATTTTGGGGTGGTCAGAGTCAGGGTTGGTGGGCTGGTTCCCCTTCCCCAGGCGGCTATCAGGACCATTCCAGAACCCCGTTTAAGGTAACAGATCCTTCTTAAGAAAATAAAAAGGTAAAACTTAGTTCATTGCGATAAGTAGTAGGCGTTCGATTACTACTGAAGACGTTATAGGTGTAGGTATTACCAAAATGTGTATTATGTAGACATATAATGTATGTATATACATGTATATATGTAAGAATTACTATACATATATTTTGGTATTATATTACATGTTTATATCATATATAGTTTTTGGTAATCCTTCCTTTTCCTCGTACGAGCTACCAGAGCATTCCTCCTTATTCATACTGCAGTTGGAGTTGCTATTTTATTTTCTTGTTGGTTGCAAGAGCACTTTATATATTGAGGGCATTAACTCTCATGTATTGTTGTGAATTTGTGTTGCTTCTTTTCCGGATTATGTCTGTTAATGCATTCCGGTATACAAATCTTTTCTGGGAATTTAATCCTTTTTTATCTCCTAGAGATCTGGCTGGGTAACCATCTCCTGTATTTTGCTCTATTATAAGTTTCATTATTTCGGTTTGCTTCTTCCTGTCAAGCCTTCCAAGCCTCTATGTTTATTTTGGTGTATGTTACGGCAGAGGGGTTGGCTTCGTTGGTGTGGAATTGGCTGCACGTCAGACTTTCTTGGCCCCTTCGCACGTTGCTCACCTTCCCCCCTTGAAATTCCCCTTCTCTTCATATCTGTTTCTGGAAGTTTTCTTTCTTTCTATGGAAGGCCCCGCTGCCACACCGCTTTAATTGTTTTGAATAATAATACTGCCTCCGACTTGACTTGAGAATCTCTTTTCCGTTAATCTCCCTTCTTCCAGTATTCATTGGCTATTCTTAGCTACTTATTTCCCCCCCCCCCCCCCGGAAATCTGAGAATCTGGCAAGCTGTACAAATGCTCTAATGGGATTTGGGTGGGAAGTACATCAAATGTGTGAGGGAACTTGGGGAGAAGGTACCAGAGCTGGGTCAGGGGGCTTCTCTGTGGTCTGTGGGATTTCTTCCATGCTTGGCTCTGCTATCCGGGGATCTCCGGGGCAGATGGCACCCCCTTCTTTCTACTTCTGGGACCATCAGGGGCCCCTGACATCGGGTGCTTCCGTCCGCGTGAGCCCTGGACTCCGAGGCTCCCGGGAACCTAGGGCAGGTGCTACCCTGTGGGCTCCTTCCCCTTGCAGCCTCTGCCCTTGTCCCTGGATGCGGGGCCGGGTGGGTGAGCGGTTGATCTGGGCTCATTTTCTTATCTTTCATGAAAGTGGTGGGGAGCTGGGGAGCGCTAGTTACCAGTTCATCCAGGGGGCCCTCCTGCCAGGGAGCTGGTAACCCGTGGCAACTGACAAGAAACCAGAGGGGAGAAGGCCTTCTGAGCCCCCAGGTCAGCTGGCTGGCTGGCAGTAAGGTGGCCAGGACCTAGGCCCCGCCTGCTCCCTCTGAGAACGTCCCTTCCTCCACTACAGGCCGTGCCTTGGCTGACACCGCGAGCTGGGCCACGCGGAGTCAAAGCCGCTGCTGTAGAAACCCGGCACTCAGCGCTGTGCGCTCACCTGCGAGATCCGGGCTGGCTGCGCTCCCGGCACTTGACTGCTCTCTTTTCGCAAACTGAGCGAACCGATTTCCCTCGGGCTTTGTAGCTCAGCTGACATCCAGAAAGTGTCCTCGCTCCAGCTGAATTGTCCCACCGGCAAATTAACACCCTGGCAACTTTTTACAGCAGGTGACAGCTGGCCAGGCTCACTCTCGCTGTGCATTCTTGCCCAGCTGTGCCTCGGTTCCCCACGCCCCCCCACCCGCCACCCCTGCAGCCCGGGACCGGCTGAGGGCTGGCGCCCAGCGATGTACCGTCCTGACCTCTGAGGTCTCTGCTTCCCCAGAGAGCAGGCCAGCTGCCCTTTCTGCGCGAAGGCCTCATCGAGTCGGAAGGAATCTCTCCGTCTTCCCGGAAGATACTTATTAGCACGTCTTCAAAACCCAATTTTCATCTTTACCCTCACTTCTCCTTTTTCCCTGGGAGACTTTGAAACGCTAGAGCTTTGAAGAAGAAAGCTGCCTGTTTCTCGGGGAGAAAATTCCTTAATCTGAGCCCACGTGCATCTTCCCGGAGACACTCTGACACATTTTTGATCGCCGCGGTGATGCTAAGTATCCAGTGCAGTGATCCTTCAGATTTTTATTGACTTTCCTCCTCGGTTTGAAGGAGGCGTCCGAGTGGGTGTGGGGGTGGAGGTGGGGTGCTTTTCCAGGACGGATGAACCTGACTTTGAGCCGGCTTCTGCATTGATAAGCTCACAGCTAGAAATTGGCATCCAGTCCCCCGCAGTCGCCAATCATTGCTATGCAAATTTGATAGAAAAGCACCACAGGTGTCCTCAGCAGCTGGAAATCAGTCTGCATTGAAATGGGAATAGATGCCATCACTGGGTATTAGAAAAGCCAGCATCCGGGCCTAGGAGCAGGGAAAAACCCCTTCTCTGTCAAAACTGTCAAATTACTCACCCAAGGGGAGGCGCCAGGCTCCCAGCTCCCCTCTTCCATTATCTGCAGGGGCAGGCGGCCAGTTGTTCTGGATGCGGCCCACCTGTCCGCTGCTCGCTGGGCAGACCCTGCCAGGAACAGGTGCCCAGGCTGGCTGAGGCCCCTTTCAGGGAAGGAGGGGTGCAAGAACAGCGTTCCGCCCCGACGGCCCTGAAAGCTTCCGCTCACTGGCCTCTCCAGTCAACGCTGATAGAAAGGAGGCTTCCTCTGCTGGGCTCGCCCCATGAATAAACATGAGCCGAAGGATGATTTCATCCCATCAGCTGTGGCTTCTGCAACTTCTGACGAATGTGACTCTGGTTCTGACGGGGGAGTTTTTGCTTTGTTTTTTGAATTTCACATCGTTAATGTTTCTCCCTTCTAAACTTAGTGTCACTGAGTGTCTGGATGTTCAAAGATTTGTCTGCGGATCAATTTCTGGCACATAGAATGCCACCAGAGACTCTGGGGGCTGGGAGACGCATCTGGACTCCCCCAGTCCTCTCCTGCAGTTCACAGGTGGGAAAACTGAGGCCCAAAGTGAGGATGAGGTCTGCCCAAGGTCGCTTGGTGACCCTACAGGCTAAGTTGCAGCTTTGCAGAACTCCTCAAGTAAAAGGCGAGGAAGACTTTCTGATTAATGGTGCTTCCACGAATTCATTCATTCATTCACTCATGCACGCATTCATTCATTCATTCATTCATGTACACCTTCCTTCATTCATTTGCATGCATTCATTCATTCACGTACACGTGCATTCATTCATTCATTCACCCATTCATTCACTCATGCATGCATTCATTCATGTACACCTTCCCTCATTCATTCATTTGTACTCATTCATTCATTCATTCATTCAATTGGCAATCAGCCTGGGAGAGCTCTGCCTCCCTGTGTTGGATTATGGACCAAAATAAGCACTTAGCCATATTCTCTTCCCTCAGGGTTGCGGGGACTTCAGAGGGAGGGCAGGTGAAGGCCACGGAGCTGGAAACCCTTCGCTTGAAGAGGGAGTATGAAAAGCAGGGTGGTCCCTGCACTGTGGGCACAGGTCTCACATGGACGGGACGCAGTTGGAGAAAAATGCCACTTGAGTGAGGAGGTCAGAGGGTGGGCACTGGTCTGAGAAAGCTGAGGGCAGAGGTGACTTTGAGGTACAGCTTGGAGAGGCCGGGGCCCACAGGGGAGCAAGGGCAGCAGCGGCTGAGAGTGGAGCACATACCTTGAAAGCTAAAAATGCGGCTCATGCAAATACGGAGTGAGCTCTAGTCCAAGGTGGGCTTACCTGGGTGAACGGGGAGCCAAGACTGAACCTGATTCAAAGGCCAGTCTGAGGAACAGAGGCTTAGCCGCTGAGTTCGGGAAAGGTGCACTGAAATCGGGTCGTTTGTGCCCCCGGGGGTGACGAAGGCCTAACCTGTGGGTTATGCTCTCGAGCAGCCAGAAGACATTTGCCAACCTGCTGGGCAGAAGCATACAGGCTGGCCAGTGGTTCCAGAGTCCGAGTCCTAATCGGTGGTAAAAAACAGGCCCGACAAAGTGCCTCCTTAAAGCTAATTCACACCTGTGTGGCCCTAGGTTGGAGGTTATCCTTTGGCTCTGTATGTTTTCTCTAAACTGAGGCTGACTCCGGAGTCCGACTGCCGTGCTCACGCCCCAGCCTTCCCGCTAACCCTGGGACCGTGGGTGCACGCTGTCGCCCTGTTCTGCAAGTCGGGTTCTTCACCGGAGGGGACGGGGAAGCTATCTGCACGCATCACAGATGCCCCCGAAGATTCAGCACATGTACGTAGGAAGCGGTCCCTCAGTAAGCATCACTGATGCTAAGGACATCATTGGAATATGAACACAGGGAGGTCTGAGCACCTCAAAGGCTCTGAGTAGCCGCTGGGTCGGAGAGAAGCTGGAGGGAGGCACACTGCGGTGTGAATCAGCGGTAGTGGGGGTCTGGCCTGGGGGCAGCTGGATTCCAGCTCGGGGACCTGAACTTGTTTGGGGCGACGGATGCCTTGTGAGGTCTGTGAGCAGGTCCGCGTGGACGGGAATCAGCAGACATCAGGCAGACGCGATAAGGCTGTAATCCAAACAGTGTTGGGGGGCAGGCAGGCTAGACATCAGGAAGAAACTCCAAAAGGACATGTGAGGTTCGGGAGCCTCGCTGCGACCCAGCATGAGAGCATGTAGGGCTAGGGCAGCTGAGGGCCAGGGCTACTCTGGTGACCAGCAGGGACCCCTCGGGGATGCTGAGTCTCCCACCAGCACCGGCCCCCAGATGTGCCTCTGAGACGGTCAGACCCCACACTGTGGCCCGGCACGGGGACGCGTGAGGACCCAGGTGCTTTCCGGGGGACGTGCATCCTTGAGCACGCCCTGACGCGGACCATTCCCAGTCTCCTGCCGGTGTGCCAGCAACCTGCTCCCTCACCCTTTTGCCAGCCGTGCTCTGCTTTAGGCAACTTTGAGGCTTTATGGGGTGAGTTTCATTTTAGACAAAGGAGAGGACATACCCGCCCCTCCCCCCAAAGGCCCGCCCCTCCCCTAGAGCCATTCTTTCCAGTAAGAGCAGGTTCTGTGCTGGGCTCGGGGTCTACTGCTGTGTGTGGGCTGTGGCTCTGCTCAGCTGGGGGTGACAGGTGCAGAGACTTCTCCTGTCTCTACCCCCCTCCTGGGCAGGACCCAGCCTGGCGCGGCTGATAAACCCCTGAACTTAAATAACCTTCTACTGAACCCGGGAGCTTTCCTCGGCACCCACAATCCCCCGTCCCTCGGTTCCAAGCATTTGTGACTGCCCAGCAGATAGGGGCAGGGGACGACTGCTGCACTGCACCCCTCAGTTCTTAGACCCTGTGAGATCCTGGGCGTGCAGGGCAAGGCTGTACCTCCCCTGTTCCAGCCTCAGCTCACCCCGGAGAAGGCTTGTGGTCCCCCAAGGCCACCCGGTCACCAGCTCCCTATCCCTCCTCCCTGAAAGGTCCTTTAGCTGTGAGCAAGTGTTTGCTGATCCTTGAGCCTAGGCTTTTCTGCCAGACACTTCGTAAAGGGGTGAGGGCTTTGGGGTTTGATTATTTTGTTTGTTTCTCTGAAAAAACAAGGCGCTTCCCTCCTGGATTCCCACTCTCCACATGCTGATGGGCTGAGCAGCTTGACGGCAGGGCCACATCAGCAGGGGGAGAGGGAGCTTTGCTGAGCAGGTGCCAGGCCCTCGGGGGCCAGGGTGGGCACCCTCTGCCGCCTGAGTCAGCCCTGGGAGGCAGGCACTCGGCCCTGCAGGGAGGGGCACGGATGGGCGTAGATAATGTGTCCAAGACCTCGTGGCTACTCCCAGCCAACTCTAGCCTGGTTCTCTGCCCCTTCCGGGTTTCCCGCGGTGTTGGCAGGGGAGAGGGAGGGGAATGCTGGAACAACCTGGTACCTGATGTGAACAAAACTGGGTTCTCGGGGGGATGAAACCGTGCGCAGAATGCTTCTCGAGCGCTCGCAGGGTCCCGTCCAGCCCAACGTGCTGGCAGACAAGGCAGCAGGAGGAGCTGGGACAGGCTGGAAGCTGGCCCTGTGTGACCGTGACCTCTGAGGCTCACTGGGTCCCTCTGGCCCATTTTCTCTTCTGCAAAATCAGGCGACTGGGTGACGAGGCCTTCAGGGCTTCCGGCTGTAAAGCTCTGTAAGGTGGACCCGCCCAGGCATGGCGCCTGCAGCAGCCCGCAGGCAGGCCCGTGCAAATCCCCGTGGTGGAGCTTGATGGGACCAACAGATGACAGTTTCTTCCGAGGGGCTGGGCATGGCTGCCAAAAGGGGCTCCTGCAAGGGCCTCCAGGGGCCCGTCCCCAGAGTTCAGTGTGGGTCAGGCAGACTCAGCTCCTCGCTGGCAGGTGCTGTGTGCCATAGGCTGGAGGTGCAGGGCGCTTCCAGTTCCCGGGCCAGAGGGTGGAGGCGGGGTTCAGGGTAGAGGTGGAGCCAGAGGGTGGAGGCGGGGCTTAGGGTGGAGGTGAGGCCAGAGGGTGGAGGCGGGGCTTAGGGTGGAGGTGAGGCCAGAGGGTGGAGGCGGGGCTTAGGGTGGAGGCGGGACTCAGGGTAGAGGTGGGGCCAGAGGGTAGAGGCGGGACCAGAGGCTGGAGGCGGGGCTCAGGGTGGAGGTCGTGCCACAGGGTGGAGGTGGTGCCACAGGGTGGAGGCGGGGCTCGGGGTGGAGGTGGTCCCACAGGGTGGAGGCGGGGCCAGGGGCTGGAGGCGGGGCTCAGGGTGGAGGTGGTCCCACAGGGTGGAGGCGGGGCTCAAGGTGGAGGTGGGGCCAGAGGGTGGAGGCGGGGCTCAGGGTGGAGGTGGGGCCAGAGGATGGAGGCGGGGCTCAGGGTGGAGGAGGGGCCAGAGGATGGAGGCGGGGCTCAGGGTAGAGGTGGGGCCAGAGGGTGGAGGTGGGGCCGGAGGGTGGAGGCGGGACTCAGGGTAGAGGTGGGGCCAGAGGGTGGAGGCTGGGCTCAGGGTGGAGGTGGTGCCACAGGGTGGAGGTGGTGCCACAGGGTGGAGGCGGGGCTCGGGGTGGAGGCGGGGCTCCGGGTGGAGGCGGGGCCAGTGGGTGGAGGCAGGGCTCAGGGTGGAGGTGGTGCCACAGGGTGGAGGCAGGCCTCAGGGTGGAGGCGGGGCCAGAGGGTGGAGGCGAGTCCAGGGGGTGGAGGCGGGGCTCAGGGTAGAGGTAGGGGCATAGTGGGGAGGTCGGGCCAGAGAGTGGAGGTGGGGCTCAGGGTGGAGGCAGGGCCAGAGGATAGAGGCGATCCAGGGAGTGGAGGTGGGGCTTAGGGTAGAGGTGGGGGCAGAGGGTGGAGGCGGGGCTCAGGGTGGAGGTTGTCCCACAGGGTGGAGGCGGGGCCAGGGGCTGGAGGCGGGGCTCAGGGTGGAGGTGGTCCCACAGGGTGGAGGCGGGGCTCAAGGTGGAGGCGGGGCCAGAGGGTGGAGGCGGGGCTCAGGGTGGAGGTGGGGCCAGAGGATGGAGGCGGGGCTCAGGGTGGAGGAGGGGCCAGAGGGTGGAGGCGGGGCCAGAGGGTGGAGGCAGGACCAGAGGCTGGAGGCGGGGCTCAGGGTGGAGGTGGTGCCACAGGGTGGAGGCGGGGCTCAGGGTGGAGGCGGGACTCTGGGTGGAGGCGGGGCCAGTGGATGGAGGCAGGGCTCAGGGTGGAGGTGGTGCCACAGGGTGGAGGCAGGCCTAGGGTGGAGGCGGGGCCAGGGGTGGAGGCGAGTCCAGGGGGTGGAGGCGGGGCTCAGGGTAGAGGTAGGGGCATAGTGGGGAGGTCGGGCCAGAGAGTGGAGGTGGGGCTCAGGGTGGAGGCGGGGGCAGAGGGTGGAGGCGGGGCCACAGGGTGGAGGCGGGGCTCAGGGTAGAGGTGGTGCCACAGGGTGGAGGTGGGGCCAGAGGCTGGAGGCGGGGCTCAGGGTGGAGGCGGGGCCAGAGGGTGGAGGCAGGGCTCAGGGTGGAGGCAGTGCCACAAGGTGGAGGTGCGGAGAAGCTCCCTCTCCTACCTTTCTGGAGGGATGTGGGGGCCCGTGCCCTCTGTGGACCCCTTGTGATCTTGGATTTATTCACCTGTCTTCACCCAGACCTGCTGCTGTCAGCTGTGTGCTCCAGATTGGACGCCGAGGCTGCCCTGCTCCCGCACCGGGAGTTGGGCTAGAGGGCAGGACCAAGGGACCCGTGGGCAGGTGTCCCCTCTGAGATCAGGCAGATGCTTCTCTGCCCCCTCCCATGTTTCCTTGCGCCCCTCTTAGCAGAGACTTCATGGTCACCCTGTCTTCTTATGAAAGGGATGCTCTTTCTCCATCTCCAAACTTCAGGACTGTTCAAGGTATTCTGAGATATTCAGAACCTACCCACCCAGGAACACAGATCCGAAGCCTAGCCTTGCCCTGAACTGGGAAGCTGGGGTCACTTCTCCTAAGGGCTCCACATCCCCCAGGGGAGGGTAAGTGCAAGTGGTCACCTGCGTCTCACCCTTGAGAGACACGAGCAGTCAACCAGGCACCTGCCTCCCAGGGGTGGCCTGTGCCGCTTGGGACCCCAGGACTCCTGGGTGTCAGCACCTGCACAGGAACCACTTCTCCACACCTCAGCTGGACGGCTTCCTTCCCAGTAAAGTTTAGATGGTCTTGGAGATGGGTCATAGGGACTCAACTATTTTGAGATAACCATTGCGTGGCCCTTCTGATTGTTTTTCTTCCTCCGTGATGAGGTTTTGAAAGTAAGAAAGGAAGGTGCCCTGAGGAACGAGATAAAAGGATTAAAACGAAGGCAGACACGACAGCCAGGCAATGTTTCCGAGATGCCCCTGACGACCTGCAGGAAAATCCTTCCTTGTAATTGTCACTAAAGGGTTTATACAATTTCCTGCCCAGATTGGCGGTGTTGTGACCAGCAGTGCATAATTAAAGTGCGTTCCAAAGGGAAAGACAGTGACTCAGGTAGGCCTGGGAGAGAATCCCATTTGCGCAGTCTGGTGGCATCCTTATCTGTGGGCTGGGAGACCCAGCCGGGGCCTCGGGACCGGGAGTAATTAAAATACCTTTAATTGGAAGATTCCATAATGTCTCTGCACGGTGGCGCATAATTACTAGTCTGCTCCCCCAGCGTCCTATGGGGAGCCACAGAGAACGCTGGAGCTCTCCTCAGCTGGGAGAGGGTTTCCAAGATGGAGGGGACGGTGGCTATGTCTACACTCGCAGCCTAGGAGAGGTTCCCGAACCTCGAGGCCGGAGTGGAGAGGAGAGGTGGGCGGGAAGGCGGCAGTGGTAGGAAGCTCAGACTGGGCAGTGGGGCCTCAGGCCGTGTTTGGAGATCCCGTTGAGACCGCACTGCTGTTGTGAGAGATCCCCACGACCGAGTGGTTTATCACAGCTCCAGGGACCAACGTCCCCACTGGGCAGGCAGGGCTGCGCTCCTTCTGAGGCCTTGGCACGGGGACTTTGCTGTGTCTTCAAAGCCAGCAGCATGGCACCTGCCGGTGTATCTCAGAGCGTCTCACTTGTGCTTCTGCTGTGACACCTTCTCTGACCTGAAGATCCTCTTTTAGGGGATGCTGATGATTACCATGGACCCGCCAGACGAGCCGGGGTTGTCTCTGACTTCAGAACTTAACCACATCTTCAGAGTCCCTTTGGCCCGGTAAGGTCACACTCACAGGTTTTGGGCATTGAGACGTGGACATCCTTGGCGGGGGGAGGTCACGATTCTGCCCACCCCAAGCCCCAGGGAAGAGCCAGCAATGAAGAAGTCACAGAATCATGTTTAAAGGGAGACTCTGGGATGGAGGAGGAAGGAAACGTCACCTCCGGAGCCCAGCTGTGCTCCTTTTTAAAATTTGTGATAAAACGCGCGTAACGTAAAATTGACGATACTGATCATTTTGAACCGGCTTAATTTAGTGCCATTAAGTACATTCGTTCACAACGTTGTGCGGCCATCAGCAACATTAATTTCAGAATATTTTCACTTCTCCAAAAAGGAACGCATGCCCATTAAGCCCCCCTCCCTCCTCTCCCCTCCCCCAGCCCCTGATGGCCACCCCTCCACTCTCTGTGTCCACAGATTTGTCTGTTCTGGACGTTTCAAATACGGGGAATCACACGATACGTGGCCTTTTGTGTGTGGCCTTCTTTCACTCCGCATGGTGCTTTAATGTTCATCACGTTGTATGTGAGTCGGGCCTTCACTCCTTTTATGGCTAAGTGCTATGCCGTTGTGTGGTTAGGCCACGTGGTGTATATCTGTGCATCTGTCGATGGACACCTGGGCTGTTCCCACGTTTTGGCTTCTGTGAACATTCCAAACAAGTGTTTGTCTGAACATCTGTTTTCATTTCTCAGGTTTATCCCCAGGCTGGAATCACCGATCCTATGGTCACCCCACAGTTCACATATTAAGAAAACTTTGTTGTTCTGAGAACAGCCCTGCGAGGTGAGTGTGGCTGTCCCTGATGTTTGGGGGTGCCCCCACAAAGATGACACGTCCCCTGGAGAACAGCAGATGGGGCGCTTCTTCCCAAGGACCCAGGTGTTGAAGACGAACAGATCCGAGGTGGGAACAGCAGGACGTGGAAGGAGCCCAGGCTGACGGGGGCGGGAGGGAGGCCCAGGAGTGGGCGTCCCTGCTCTGTCCCCCCACCGCCGATCCCTGGGGACCTGAGGATTGTGGTGACAAGTCCGCCTTCCTTCCTAGGGACCATGGTGGTTCAGTGGCAACTGTGGGGAGCCCGGGCGGTACCCCAGGTGGCTTGGCTGGAGAACCACATTGGAGAGGATAGTGGGGTGGACCGCGCTGACCCCACATGGGAGTGACAAGGACCATGACGAGGACAAGCGGAGTTAGAATGATAACAATGAGGACATTGCCATTCCTGTCTTGTGTGACAACAGGGTCCCCGGACCACATCACATGGAATCAACACGAGGTGTCCTGTGTCCTGTGTCCTGGCAAACTGCTCGCCCCCACAGAGAAAGTGACTCATGGACCACTTGGGTCTTCGGCTTTTAAAATTATGATTCAATTTATCAAAATCCCACTTAAAAATAACTTAAAATTTTTTTTTAACGTTTATTTATTTTTGAGACAGAGAGAGACAGAGCATGAACAGGGGAGGGGCAGAGAGAGAGGGAGACACAGAATCGGAAGCAGGCTCCAGGCTCCGGGCCGTCAGCCCAGAGCCCGACGAGGGGCTCGAACTCACGGACCGTGAGATCATGACCTGAGCCAAAGTCGGACGCCCAACCGACTGAGCCACCCAGGCGCCCCTAAAAATAACTTTTTTATCCTTTCAGATTCAACTTTGATTAACGTTTGATCTTATTATAAACTTAGACGATTAAATTCCCTGAAGTATTTTATATGGAATGAATGTATCGAATATATTTGATTTTCTTTCTTTTTTCTTTTTTTTTTTTTTCCACTGTGTTTCAATTGTCTAGCTAGCAAACAAATCTCCCAAGCATTTAAATAACGCGTGTAAATCTATTAAGTTAAGCTAACAAATTCGGAGCATCTTTGATTCTCTGTCGCAATACACTTGAACTTGGTAAACATTCTCGCGCTCCTCCTAAGAGAATTATCTTTTTATTATTGGAGACTAATGGTAAACAGTGCCATCTAAAGTGCCGTATACGCTCGTGTTGCCGACACAAAGATAACATGCCCGCCCATGACTCCCCCTGGCCCTCCCCACTGTCCCCCTCCCCAAGTTACTGCTACTGTTACTTCGTTTCTCCCGAAGTTTATATGCACTGCCTTGCTTCTTGGAGTCTGGCATCATTCAGACACATGTTATGGCGGCAACACTCATCCACGTTGCTGGATGCGCCCGTGGCTCCTTCCCTTCCCCGCCAGAGTCTCCGTGGGAACCTAGCATGCATAGTCACCTGTCCTATTGCTGAGGGACACGTGATGGTTGCCAGCCACCAAGTCTTAATTGACTAAGACAACGCTGCCCCCATGATGCCGGTGTCTTGGCACCCGTGCGTGCACGCATTTCTGTGGGGTGCATGCCTCACTGGAGGATGGCGGGGTTGCGCCATGGGCACGCATCCATTTCTGGTGGCCAATGTCGAACACCTTCCTGAAGTTCTGTACCAATCTCTACTTTCAACAGCGCTGTCTGGGAATGTCTGTTGATCTACCTGGCTCAGGTGGTTTTTAAAATTTTACTTGATTACTTGGTGACTGATAAAATAGGCATCTCTTCATTTTTGTTGGCCATCTTGATGTACTATTTTGCGTAGTATCTGTTCAGGTCTTTTTCCCACTTTTTATTACCTGTAATAGTCTTTTTTGTTCTTTTTTGAGCATGAGCGGGGGAGGGGGCGGAGAGAGGGAGAGAGAGAATCCCAAGCAGGCTCCACGCTGTCAGCACAGGGCCCGATGCGGGGCTCGAACTCACGAACCGTGAGATCGTGACCTGAGCCGAAGTCGGATGCTCAACCGACTGAGCCCCCCAGGCGCCCCTTGGCTGTCTTACTGTATTAAGAAATTGGTTAGACTCCTTTTTATGTATTGGCCGCACAGGTTGCAACACACTGCAAATACCTCCTCCTTGTCTGCGGCTTTATCACTGTTCTCTTTTGAAGTTACTCTTTGATTAAAGAGGCTCTTAGTTTGGTCCTTGAAAGTCTCTAATTTTGGTGAAGCCCCTGTTTGTCTATCTTTACAAGGGTTAGTATTTTCTGTGTCCTGTTTCTCACCCTGCTTCTCATTCATACCAGCTTATCCTCAATCACAGGGAACTCTCAGGTCTGTCCCCAGCCGTTTCAGGTTGATGGCACAAAATCACATTTTTATACATTGCGCATCCAAAAGCAGGAATAGATTTCTAGCTCATCACCCTGTTGAATCAGGTAGCAAACCAGGAGTCTCCCTTTCCTGAGACCTTGATTTCTCAGCCCGACTGTCAGGTGCTGCTGACACCCTCCCTTCTCCCGCAGGATTCTGGGAGCTCGGAGGCGGGGCCCCGCTCCGTGTAGCCGCCAACACCGTCATTTCCCCACTTTTGAGTGCATTGAGGGTTCCTGGTGGGCTGTCTTCCCTTGGGCACTTGGGGCGGCTCAGTCCGCGGCCGTCGGCCCCTCCCGTCCTCCCTTCTGCTGATCTCCGTCATCACGGGCGATGCCCCACTTTGTCTACGGTAACCGTGTCAGCTCTCTGTGGAGCAGCCTTCGCGTGCTGGAACTTTCCCAGCATTTGTAGTCAACTTCCTCGTGTCTGCGTCTTTTTTTTTTTTTTTAATTTTTTTTTTCAACGTTTTTTATTTCATTTTTGGGACAGAGAGAGACAGAGCATGAACGGGGGAGGGGCAGAGAGAGAGGGAGACACAGAATCGGAAACAGGCTCCAGGCTCTGAGCCATCAGCCCAGAGCCTGACGCGGGGCTCGAACTCACGGACCGCGAGATCGTGACCTGGCTGAAGTCGGAGGCTTAACCGACTGCGCCACCCAGGCGCCCCTAGTGTCTGCGTCTTTAACACGCACCTTTGCTAAGAGGCAGACATGTGAGTGTCCTTCTACCACCGAGCGTGACAATCTTGCCCTTTATTTGGAGGACACGGCCCCGTTACGTTCAGCACAGCGGCTGACGTAGGATGTCATCAACGCTACCGCTTCCTTACTCCTTTGCCCGGTTCTTGTTTCCCAGTGTCAGGCTGACGTCCTTTCCGAAACGTGGTCACAGCGCGTTTCATCACGCCTTCCTTCTTGTGCTTCATTGGTTGCGCTGTGGCCACTATGTCAGAGAAGCCATCTCAGGTTAGTACCTTCAGGACAGCGTGAGGACCTGACGTGGCTGGGTCTGGCCGACGACAGTGTGGATGACACCGGCTGGCAGTGTGTGTGTGCAGGTGTGTGGATGGCTGTGGGCCACAGCGTGGACGTCGGTGCGTGTGGGTGCGTGGAGGGTCCAGGGCAGGCTGGCCGTCTCCGCACGGCTTCTCCTCTCCTGTCTGCAGCTGGCAGACGGGGCTTTGCTCACCGGCTCTGCCGCCCGGCCCAGGCCCCCTGGCGCGGAGCTCTTCCCGGAGGGTGTCGTTCACTGCTCGCGCTCCCCCCAGGAGACAGGCTTCGTTATCTTGTTGGAGCAAGGGGGGCACCACTCCGACGAAACGCTGAAGCCGACAGCCGAGTGTACTTCCTGCCGAGTGAGGGTCGCCCTGAACAGAGTGCTCACGGCACGGGGAGATTGGCGCGCTCTGGAAGAGGGCGGATTTGGGGACTGGGTGACCGTGGCCGTGGATGCCTGGTTAGCGGAACGAGGCCGCCACTGGTGGCCGTCACTCAGATGTGTGCCCGCTGAGGGAAACTGTCCTCGGTTTGGGGACTGGCTTCAACCTTTGGACATTTGGACATTACCTGCTGCAGCGACGAAAGAGCCAGCCGCCTTGTCTTCCTTGAATTTGGAGCGTGGGACTCTCATTCCCGTTTTCGTCACACGCTCGAGGACGCCAAGGCTCAGACAGGTGAGGACTTTCCTAAGGTTGCGTGCCGCCCGGGAGCGTGTAAGTCTTGGGCTCAGGTCTACCCGAAGGACGTGCCTCTACTTACACACCGTTATCAGTTGTGTTTTTGGTTCTCACGCCCCGCTCCTCGGTCCCGTCTCCATCAGCCCCTGTGGCTCCTCTGTCGTCTGATTCTGTTTGCCTTTCATCCCAGATCCTGAGTCCGATCCCCCAACCCCTCCCGCTCGATAGAGTCACTCTTTTCTAACGTACTTTACCTGTCCTCAAATATTTGCGCAGCTGGGAACAACTAATGTTCGGGAGTTACGTGTTTATCTCAAACTCGCATCATTCCGTATCTTTTTTTCTCTCAACACTATGCCTTAAAGATGCGCCCACATTTCTGCACGGACCTCTCACCTTTGATTCATAGCAGCCAGTATCTCCTGCCCATTCCCTTCCCCTGGCCACAGACACCCGGGGTGTCCCCCCGCGTCCCCCCGCGCCTGCCCCCAAGTGCTGCAACTTCATCGTGCGTGAGCCTCTGTGGTTTCCCTGGGTTTTCGCTCTGCCGTCGTTGGGGTGAAACGAGGGGACGGCTGTCACTGTCCAGCCAGCGGTGCTCGGGGCTCACCGACACCTCCATACCCTTTGGAAGCTTTGCCAATCGGAGGGATGGGTGCAGGGTGTCACATCATCATTGTGTTACCCGCGTCCCTACCAGCCCTAATGGCGTCACCATCTCTTTGCCATGCAGTATCACTGAGCACCCCCTTCTACGAAGTGCCTGTCAGCACACCACACTCGGTTTTAAAATGTTGTCTTCATCTTGCTGGTTTTCAACAATCCTATTCTATTTTTAACTTTTTGTTTTAATATTTATTTATTTTTTTTTAATTTTTTTTTCAACGTTTTTTATTTATTTTTGGGACAGAGAGAGACAGAGCATGAACGGGGGAGGGGCAGAGAGAGGGAGACACAGAGTCGGAAACAGGCTCCAGGCTCCAAGCCATCAGCCCAGAGCCTGACGCGGGGCTCGAACTCATGGACCGCGAGATCGTGACCTGGCTGAAGCCGGACGCTTAACCGACTGCGCCACCCAGGCGCCCCAATATTTATTTATTTTTGAGTGAAAGAGAGACAGAGAGGCGAGCTGGGGAGGAGCAGAGAGAGGGAGACACAGAATCTGAAGCAGGCTCCAGGCTCCGAGCTGTCAGCACAGAGCCCAACACGGGACTCAAACCCACAAGCCATGAATGAGTTCATGACCTGAGCTGAAGTCGGATGTTTACCCAACTGAGCCCCATCCAGGTGCCCCTCAATCCTATTCTAGATGTCAATTTCTTGTTGTTGTTGTTTTTTTAAACTTTTTTTTTAGGTTTATTTGTTTATTTTGAGACAGAGAGAGAGAGAGAGAGAGAGAGCAGGGGAAGGGCAGAGAGAGAGGGAGAGAGAATCCCAAAGAGGCTCTGCTCTGCCAGTGTGGAGCCTGATGTGGGGCCTGAACTCACAAACCGTGAGATCATGACCTGAGCTGAAACCAAGAGCAGGACAGTTAACCGGTGGAGCCCCCCCAGGAGCCCCTATTGTGTTTTTTTAAGAGGTAAACTTTTCCCTCAATCTGTCACCTATCTGTCCTTTCTTTTTTTTTTTTAATTTTTTTAAATGTTTATTTACTTTTGAGACAGAGAGAGACAGAGCATGAATGGGGGAGGGGCAGAGACAGGGAGACAGAGAATCCAAAACAGGCTCCAGGCTCCGAGCTGTCAGCACAGAGCCCGACGCGGGGCTCGAACTTACGAACCGAGAGATCATGACCCGAAGTCATGACCCTGATCATGATCCTGAAGTCGGACGCTCGACCGACTGAGCCACCCAGGCACCTCTCCTATCTGTTCTTTCTAATGGTGTCATTCTACCCTGAACCCAAGCCTTTAAGATTGTTATGCTGAAATCCATTTATTTTTGCCCTAGACTTCATACTTTTTGAGTATTTGTAAGAACCACACAGTCAATTCAAGATAAAGTTTTCTCCCACAATTTATTCTGTTAGCCTTAGCATTACACTTTTTTTGCATTTAGTTTTTTAACCAACCTAGACATCATCGTCCTCAGCATGTGAGGAAGAGTGACAATTTTGTTTTACCCCCAAGGGGGGGCCACTCACATTCAGAATCACCTGTCACGAAACTGAGCCCTTTCTCACTGACGAGTGATGTCACCTGTCTTACACACATGGGTCTGTTGTTCAACTTTCAGACTTCTTCCGTGTATGTACTTAATATTTCTATACCAATGCCACATTAAAAAAAAAAAAACTATCATCTTGTCAAATTGTTTCACATCTTGCTAATCAGGTCCCTTTTCCTTCTCTCTCTTCCCAAAATTGATTTATTTTCTGCACGGACCTTTTTTGTTTCTGTATAAGTGTTAGAAGAAGATCGTTGACATTTACAAAAACCACAAGATTTTATCGGAAGCTCATTAAAAAATGGCTTTTGTGGAGAATTATAGTTGCCATTTCTCTAAATGTTGATCTATCCCATCATTGGAATTGGAATATTTTCCCTTTTTCTAATCTTCCTTTGTATCCTTTCAATAACTTTAAAACTTTCTTTATAAGGGTTTCATAAATTCTTTCTTAGATTGACTCTTGGAAACACGGTAGTTTTTCTAGCCCTTGTGTTATATCGTTTGTTTTCCGGTTTGTTTCTGTTAGAGATTACCAGCCTGAAGACACACAGTGCACCTGTCAATTTCGTGGGACTGTCGTTGATTCCAATATTTTGACTACTGTTTCTGATGAGTTTTCTATCCAGGTGGCCATATTGATGAAGTTTTGGGGTGACGGGGGGGGGTGTCTGGAGCCGATGGCCAAGGAAAAATTCTTGAAGCTGTCTTTGGTGCAAAAAGGTGATTTTATTAAAGCACAGGGACAGGACCTGTGAGCAGAAAGAGGTGCACTGGGGTCGTGATGGGTAACTGATTATCCACCTTCAAGTTGGGAGGCGGTCAGGAATAGAGTAAGTCTCTCTAATAAACTTTGGAAGCAAGGTTTCCAGGACCTTGAGGGACTAGTTGTTGCTAGGGAAACACTGTTTATTACCGTTTAATTAAACCTCAGTCATGAGACACTTCAGATGTGTATCAGGGGGGACATAAGTATGATTGCCAGCACATATCTCGGAGGTTGAGATAAAGGAAGTTGACTTACAGGGTCCTCGAGGTTGGGATAATGATAAGCCAAGATTCCCTTTCGCCCCCAGCCAAGTGTCATCATCGGGGCAGCTGAGCTCCTAGAGGGAGGGCACTCTGCCGGTTTCAAGGACTTGTCAGTGGGCTGCAGGCAGTAAGACAATTTTAATGTCTTGTTTGCCTTAGCTTCCCACATCTCCGTGGCAAGCACTTAACCCCTGTCCTTGGTTGTTGGGTGGCCAGGAGTGTCCGAGGAATATCACACAGATGCCACCTGAGGGCGGGGGGGTCCCAGCCTGTGTTTTGCCCTCAGTCCACCCCACGTTCCCTCATCAATATCACCTGCAAATAACAGCTTTCACTTTTCTTGATAGATCCTTCCAGCCCTTGGAGATCTTTCTCTCAACCGTTCCCTCCGCCCAGGGATTGCCAGGAACAGGTGTGTTTCTCTCGCTCCTGTCTTCCAGGAAGCACGTTTCAAACTAGTCCACCGAATACGGTGTGTGCTGTAGAGAAAGTCTCTCTTTGTTTCCAGCTTTCTGAGATTTCATTGAAAAATATGTTGGGTATTTCCAAGCACATTTTTTTTTCGCTTCTACTGACCTAGTCCATATGATGTGGGAACAAAGGCAGAGGGAAATGGCAGATAGAACTCAATTTCCTTCTAGGCTGCAGCCCCTTGGCAGATACTGGGGCAGCAGAGTAACACGTTTCTGCGGGATTCCCTGCTGTCTCAGCCCTGATGCTTTGCTGGAGGGAAAAACCATCCTGTCTTGACAAGAGCTAGGCCTCCGGTGCCCTGGGAATCTTTAGCAGGTGAAAACGTCCCTGGAAACTTCCCCCGGACTTTACCTCCCCCGACCCCACAGTATATAACCAGCCTCTCCTCATGGTCCCCGGACAGCTCTTCCTGCCCATGGGTCCTGTCCCCGGGCTTTAATAAAATTGCCTTTTTGCACCAAAGACGTCTTCAAGAATTCCTTCTTGGCCCTCAACTCTGAACCCCACGAACCCCCTTCACCCCCAAAAACCTCATCAAATATATATATATATATATATATATATATATATATATATATATTTATTTAGCTTGGAACCTTGAGGTGGTAAGTTACATTCATGGATTTTCTGATGCTAAAACTTGTTTTCATACCTTTGATAAACTTCATTTAAAAAAACTTTTTTTAATGTTTATTTATTTTTGACACAGAGAGAGACAGAGCATGAGCGGGGGAAGGGCAGAAAGAGAGGGAGACACAGAATCGGAAGCAGGCTCCAGGCTCCCAGCTGTCAGCACAGAGCCCGACCTGGGGCTCGAACTCATCAACTGCGAGATCATGACTTGAGCTGAAGTCGGACGCTCAACTGACTGAGCCACCCAGGCGCCCCTAAACTTCATTTATAATATTATTTTTAACACAATGTTCAAGTCAATTAGCAAATATGTAAATGAGACTATTCATAAGTGAAATGAGCCTATACTTTGGTTTTTGAAGTGTTTGTTTTTTTTTGCCAGCTTTGAAAACGCACTAGACATTTAACATTAAAAGAACTGCTCTCTCTCTCTCTCTCTGTCTCTCGCTCTCTCTCTCTCTCGTTATCTGGAACAGCTTGCAGCGTGTGTAGACAGGAATTCTCTCTTCCTTGAACCTTTGCTGTCACTTTCCTGTGGGTTTGTTAGTCCTGATTCTGTTTCTGTTTTGTTTTGTTTCCTTCCCCCTTGGCGAGGTTTAATTACCCTTGCAAATTTTATATTTAAAAATTTCCACTTCTCGGGGCGCCTGGGTGGCTCAGTGGGTGTAGTGTCCAACTTTGGCTCGGGTCATGGTCCCGCCGTTCATGGGTTCAAGCCTCTTGTCGGGCTCTGTGCTGACAGCTCGGAGCCTGGAGCCTGGTTCGGATTCTGTGTCTCCCTCTCCCTCCGTCCCTCCCCTGCTCTCACTCTGTCTCTCTCTCTCAAAAATAAGTAAACATTAAAAGGATTTTTTTTTAATTTTCCACTTCCTGCTCCAATTGGGAATATTCTGCTTTTCCAGAAATGTATCCATTTTGCCTCTATTTTGAAACGTGTGCCTTTATTCTAACAAATAGAATTTGTTCTTTGGGTTCTTTTTTTTTTAAATTTTTTTTTTCAACGTTTATTTATTTTTGGGACAGAGAGAGACAGAGCATGAACGGGGGAGGGGCAGAGAGAGAGGGAGACACAGAATCGGAAACAGGCTCCAGGCTCTGAGCCGTCAGCCCAGAGCCTGATGCGGGGCTCGAACTCACGGACCGCGAGATCATGACCTGGTTGAAGTCGGACGCCTAACCGACTGCGCCACCCGGGCACCCCATGTTCTTTGGGTTCTGTGATTTGTAACATTGCATCTTCCCTTCATTTTACTGATCAGACTTGCCTGCGGTTTGTCTATCTTCCTAATCATTTAAAAAGACGGCTTTTGGTTTCGTTAACTTTATTCCACTGATTTCTGTACTCATCTGTGTATTTCCTTTCTTCTTATTTTTTTGAGTTACCTCTCTCTCTCCTTTTGTTTTCTTCTTGCGTTCAATGCGTAGCTCACTTCATTCTTTCTAACTTTTCTGGAATCTATTTAAACATATCAGCTGTCACTGCTGTGTGGCCCCTTGCTTTGTGTTTCTCTTACACTTAGTCTCTATCCTAAATCTTTGTAGCAGAATGATGCTTTTGTTTTGGGACATATGGCATTTTATTTATTTTTAATCATCTTTTGTAACAGATTTCTAATCTGGTTGCATTATGCCCAGAGAATACATTATGCCTGGAGGTATTGTCTTTGCTGCATTGTGGCTTCAGACCTGGTTCCGCCTCTGGGGCCGTGAAAGCCCCTTCACACACATGCACACGCACACACACACACACGCATGCACACACACACAGGACATACACACACAGGACACACACACAGCTACACACAGAAACGTACAGAAGACACACACACGCACAGACACACTCACATTTTTGCTTTTTATTAGTCTTGTCATTCAAATTCTATATCTAGTCCTGCTTTTCTGTTTTTTACTTTTCACCTTTTTCTTTTTTTGTCCCTCTGATCTACCACTTTCTAAGAGGGCTTTGGTAAGATCTTGGACCATAAATTTTGTTGTCTCTATTTTCCCTCGTAATTCTGTCAGTTGTTACTTTATAGATTGTGATGTGATATTTTAAAGGGTGTATATATTCACAACCACTGTATCTTCTTGATCTATTATTCTGTTTTGTCAGAATCTCACATCGCTCTTTGTCATTATGATGCTTTTCACCTTAAAATCTATTTAGTCTAATAATGGAAAGTGTTACCTTGTGTTTTTACAAAATTTCTCATTGCAGCAACCTTCGTAGACTACCGGCGCCAACAACCTTTTCATGAATCCATTCATCAGCTCAAGTAGGTCATTCTATCCATTTCTAATTCTCATTATCAATCGATAAATCTGGGAGTCAGCTGTGATGGCGAATGACAACTGGACTTTCCGTGGGACATACACACGTCAACTTATAACGTTGTACAACTGAAACCTACATAATGTCATTTTCCAATTTTACTGCAACTAAAACAAAAAAAAAAATCAGCATCCTGGATTCGCTCTTGGAAGGGACCGTGTTTCCTTCAGGAAAAGAGCCCCTGTCTTTCTCGCCAGGGACCAGGTGACAGGACCCTTTGGTGGCCTTCCTGCCTTCTCTCCTCCCCTGTTCTTTCTCTCCCACTTCTTACTTGACTTTGCCTTTCCCCCGGAACTACACAACAGATCCACAGTCAAGGGCACAGAGCAGATGCACAGGGTGATGAGTAGGTAGGGAGGGGCTTCCCTAACTCCCGCCTACAGCCCCTCCCCCCACCCCGGGGCTCTGCGCACTGTTAAGGCCCCACCGTGGCGCTGACTCTGATATCGCCAGACTTTATGAAAGCATCCATCACTATGTGCGCAGGTTTATCTATTTATTATTATTTTTTAATTTAAGTCTATTTATTTATTTACAGAGAGACAGAGACACCGTGAGCAGGGGAGGGGCAGAGAGAGAGGGAGACAGAATCCCAAGCAAGCTCAGCACTGTCAGCACAGAGCCCGTCGCCGAGCCGGACGTGGGGCTTGAACTCACCGTATGGTGAGACCACGGCCTCAGCCGAAACCGAGAGTCGGACGCTTACCCAACTGAGCCACGCAGGCACCCACGTCTGCAGTTTTAAACCTACTTCTCAATCTAGGGGGCATGTGCTGGCAAGGTTTTATCTTGCATTTTCCCGATTACTAATGAGAGCATTTTTGTGGTGGGTGTGAGCCATTTTGGTGCTCTCTGCTGAGGTTTCTGGTCCTGTCTTTTGCCCCCTTCCTTTTGGGGTGTCTTTTACACTGATGGGTATGGGGTTTTATTTTTAAAATAATACACATTGCATATACATTCTTATTATTTTTATTATTTTTTATTTTTTTGTTTACAGGTGCTGCAAAATCTGTTCCTCTCCTGAGTCTTGTTTCCCCCCTTACAGTGGTGACAGGAGCTCCTAATTCCAGTGTGGCCAAATTCATCAGTGTCTCTACATACCTGGGAAAATCGTGTCTTGTCCTAGCACTAAATCTTAGATTAGCTTGACATGACACGTGGGACATAATTTTCCCTTTCATATTTAAAAATTATTACACTACTGCCCGGCTTGAGGTATTGACAGGTGTGGTACCAACTTAACTCATTCATATTGGCAGGAATAATTTAAAATATTTTTTTTTTCTGGGGCGCCTGGGTGGTTCAGTCCGTTAAGCATCTGACTTCCACTCAGGTCATGATCTCGCAGTTTGTTAAGTTCAAGCCCCGCATCGGGCTTTATGCTGACAGCTCGGAACCTGGAACCTGCTTTGGATTCTGTGTCTCCCTCTCCCTTTGCCCCTCCCCTGCTCATGCTCTGTCTGTCTGTCTCTCTCTCTCTCAAAAATAAATCAACATAAAAAATTAAAAATAAGGGCGCCTGGGTGGTTCGGTCTGTTAAGTGTCTGACTTCGGCTCAGGTCGTGACCTCGCAGTTTGTGGGTTCGAGCCCCACGTCGGGCTCTGTACGACAGCTCAGAGCCTGGAGCTGCTTCGGATTCTGTGTCCCCACCCTCTGCCCCTCCCCTGCTCACGCTCTCTCTCTCTCTCTCTCAAAAAAGTAAACGTTAAAAAAATTGAAAAAGTCGTATTTTTATTTCTGAGAGCCATTAGATTTTTTTGCTTTATCTTCTGTGTTTTAAAATCGACTTTAATTTTGTCTGTTTTTGGTTTCATCCCTATTTGGAAGTTTTGTTCACTTTGGGTTCTTGGAATTCACTGTCTACATGTTTTTCTGTTTCTTGCTAACTTTTGCTTGTGAATCTTAAAGACTTTTCCCCGCCCCACGCATCCTCCGGTCTCTCTGGTGTCCTACCGTGCCTTCGCCCTCTGCCTCCCACGTCTGTCCTGCGTTTGCTCCTGGGCCGACTGCCCCGGGTCCAATTTGCTCCCTCTGTGCCCTTGGTAGTCCCTCCTCCCTGCGGTTTTTCCCCGAAGACTGGGGAGGGGGCAGAGGGCATCCCGTCCGCACTTTCTGAGTCTCAGAAATGACGTCACTGGGGTTTGCACCACCGGGAAAAGCCTGGCTGCTCCAGTTCAACAAACAGTTTTGGCCTCTGCACTCCAGGCCGGGCACGGGGGTAGACGAGGGACAGGACACTGGCCCTGCCTTTGTGGGAGGCCACTGGTTTGCAAATACCTGTCATTCATTACTCCTCTGAGGCACTGAAATAGCCAGTGGGCAAGACCCCAGCTTCTAGTTCAGCATCATCCAGGCTCAGGCACGCACACACGCACACACACAGACACACACACACACACACACAGACATGCACACACATCACACATGCATGCACACACTCAGGTGCTCACACGTGCACACCCGAACCCGTGTTTAGCCTCACTCTTGCGTGAACCAGTGCAAGGCTCCCCGTGTCCGGATGCTGCAGTCCCTAACCTGGCAAATAAAGTCCTTCCCCCTTTGCCCTCTGACGACCTGTTGAAGCCCAGCCTCCTGCCGCCCTCTCTCCCTGCGCTCCAAGAACACCAAGCCACACACAAGTCCCCGAACCCCACGTTCTTCCAGACGCCTGTGTCTCCTCCGAGTTCCCTGCAAACTCTTACTGGGGTCCCAAACCACGCCCACACACAGCCTGCTCGGCAGTGTCCTTGGACACACAGCGGCGAAGTCTGTTGACTCCCCACCCTGCACCCCTGCGGAAAGCTGCCGTTAGGTCCTAGATCCTAACTGATGTCTACTCCGGCTTGGTGGGCGGAGGCTTCTCCTGAGAAGCAGGCCCTCTGGTGCTGCGCCTGGTTCCCGAGGCGGCCTGCGCAGCGTCCTGTGGTCTGGCCAGGGGTGGGGGTCTGGGGGGAGCACCTGGCTCTCTGATCCCACACCTGGGTCAGTGTTCCTCCGTCGGGGGACGGACGGTGGGTCGGGCTGTCTGGGACACCACCGCCAGATCACTGATTCTCAGGATTCAAAAGCACAAACAACACACATGCACACAAACTTCCCCCAACCCAACGTGAGACACAAAATGGAACTCCTTTCCTGACTTCCTGCCCGGTGGGGGTGAAGCCCACCATCCACTGGAGGCCTCCTTACAGCCCCCTCCACCCCAGGGACAGAAATCCCAGCGCCCCGGCCCTGGGTCCCGGCCGGGCTGTGCAGGACCAGTGGCAGGGGACAGGATATGCAGTGGAGGACGGGTCCTTGGCTCCACATAGGCTCTTCCCTGTGTGCCCACCACCTCCGTGCAGACCGCAGAGCAGCCCCAGATTCAGTGTCTCTCCTCCCGGTGCATCCTCCACACAAGGACTAGGACCATCTAAAGGCAGGTGGGATGGGGTCCACCATGCTGACGGCCCTGCCCAGCCCGGCTCCTGCCCACCTCATCCCCCCTCTGCCCCCGGCTCACTCTCTCCCTGCCCAGCTCCTGCCTACCTCATCCTACCCAGCCCCCCCTCCGCCCCCAGCTCATGCTCTCCCTGGAGCCCCACCTCCCACCAGATGCCACCATTTGTGCCTTTCCCATCGTCTGCGGTGCAGAAACAGTCTTTTTCCGTTCATGAAAATTGAAAAATTACGGCAAAGAGAAATTACTTAAAAAAATGGAATCAAAAGGCATACAGAACAGACTCCACGCTTTTGTTATTAATTTCGACAGACATGAAATTACTCTGTCAGTTTGCTACAAACATTTCTAGATGCTCGCTCCCAATCCTTGTTTTGTTCTCCCCGTGGGCTGCGGCTGCCAGTCTGGGACCCGGCCGGTCTGGGGCCACCCCCAGGGAAGCACCGCTGGACAGTCGGTTGAACACCCCGCGCTGTCTCTCCAGCCCGGGTTTAAGTTTATTTATTTTGAGAGAGAGACAGAGAGAGAGAGAGAGAGAATGAGTGGGGGAGGGACAGAGAGAGGGGGAGACACAGAGTCCAAAGCAGGATCCAGGCTCCGAGCTGTCAGCACAGAGCCCGACGTGGGGCTCGAACTCACGGACCGCGAGATCATGACCTGAGCCGCAGTCGGACGCTCAACCGACTGAGCCACCCAGGCACCCAAGGGAATCTTTTCCCTTGTGACCCGGCCACGGACCCCGGAGAGCCTGAAAGGTGACTTAGGAAGACACATGGCACCAAGCGCCTACACTCCAGGAACTGATGTTGTGCTTTTGGTGTCCATTTGTTGACTCTGATGAACATTAATGTGATGGCCCTTAGCATATGGCGCATGTGACATTAAAACAGTTATTATGACTGTGATCCATATGCTGAAAAAGTTACATGGAAGCAGAGAAGATATGGACAGACACAAATTAAACTTCTGGAGACCCTGGAGAGTGCGCTGGAAGGTGGGAAGCGCAGAGTAGTCTCCGCGGTATTACCTAGAAGGTGTTTCCGCAGAAACGCTCCGGGCGGAAACATCCAGAGGCAAGAGAGAACTCTGACTGGGCTGCACCCACTGCTCATGGAGATACGGCACTTTCCTTGCCCGTCCAGCAGGTGATGGGCATTGAGCTGTCCCCAAAGCCACGGCCAAACCCTGAGGTGGAGGCTGCGGGTAGGTCTATGCTTTCGTTTTGCCTGGGTCAACATTGAGATGTGGGGTCTCTGGGATGCTGGCAGGCGTATGCTTTATTGTTTGAGAGATTGCCACTGTTTATAGAATGACGGTACCTTTTACAGTCCTGGCAGTTATGGGTGACGGCCCGGGGTCTCCCTCCTCTCCGGTCCCTGGCAGAGTCTCTCGTACGGATTGTGGCCATGCCCGCCCGCCCCTGTGAAGGGCTCCCACACTTTCCGGTCATCAATTGGCATTTTTAATACCTAATAACGATGCACATCTTTTCACGTGCATTAAACTATGTGCCTATCTTCATGGGTGAAGAGTCTATTCCGATTTTGGCCCATTAAAAAAAAAAACGGGTTGTTTGTCTTCTTTATTTTTTGGGTTGTGAAGGTTCTTTACAAATTCCAGATATAAGCTCTTCAGCAGGTATGTGATTTGCATATATTTCCCCGACTCTGGTTTGTCTTTTGATTTGCTTAATGGTCTCTTTCAGAGAGCACAAGTTTTTAGTTTTGATAGGACCCGATTTATCAAATCTGCTTTCCTGGATCATGCCTTTGGTGTCATATTTAAGAAATGTCGCCTCATCAGAGATCACAAAGACCGTCTTCTGTTTTCTTCCTGAAGTTTTAAAGTTATAATGATCACGATCAAGTCTGTGACACATTTGGAGTTAATTCTGCATGTGGAGTGACATGAAGGCCTAGGTTTTCTCCCCCCACTTTCCCTCCTCTTTCTTCCTCCTCCCCGCTCTTCCTCCTCCTCCCCGCCCCCTCCTCCTCCTCCCGCCTCCTCCCCTCTGGTCCTCCCTCCTCCTCCTCTTCTGCATATATCTCATTGTTTCAGCCCTATTTCTTGAAAAAAATCTGCCCTTTCCTGATTTAAATGTCTTGGCTCCTATTTTGAGAATCAATTGGCCATAAACGTTCAGATTCGTTTCTGGACTCTCAATTCTGTTCCAGTTGTCTACGTCTGCCCTAATGCCAATACCACATGCTCTTGATTTCTGTGGGTTTTGAATAAAGTTTGAAACTGGGATGTGTAAGTCCTTCAGCTTTCTTCTTTTACGAGGTCACTTTGCTGTCCCAGGGCAGGTACATTTGTGTCTATGGTTTGGGATCCGCGTCGCGTAATACAGAGAAAAGCCTGAGATTGTTTTATTTGGAATGGCATTGGGTCTGTGAGCCAGTCTGAGGGAGGATTACCATCTTAACATTACTGAGCCTTCCAGTCTATGAACATGGAATATCTTTGCGCTTAGTTAGATCTTTAATCTCTCTCAGCAGCTTTACAGCTTTTTGGTGTACACGTTTAGCACTTTATGCTCAATTTGCTCAAGTATTTTATTCTTTTTGATGCTTGCAGTGTGATTGTTTTCTTAATCTCATTTTCAGCTAGGTCACTACTAAGATGGGGAAATAAAATTAATTTTTATGTGTGGAAATTGTACCTTGTGACCTTTCTGAATGCATTTATTTTTTCTATGAGGTTCGGGCAACTCCTTAATATTTATCACAAATAGAATCATGTCGTTTATGAATTATATACGTGAAGCAGAAAGTGGCAAAACTAAAGGGAGAAATAGAGCCACAATCATATGTAGAAATTTTAACACACATATTTCCGTATGATTGAACAAATAGACACAAAACCACTAAGGATATGGAAGATTAAAAAAATCAGTAAGCGTGATTTGACATTTATAAAAATACTATATTCAATTATATGCTGAATATTGCAGGATACATATTCCTTTCTTCTGTAAAAGTTCACCACAACAGAATGACCACATGCTATGACATAATATAAGTCTCAGTAAATTGTGTAGGATTGAAATAATAAAGAATACATTCTAGGTGCACCTGGGTGGCTCAGTCGGTTAGGTGTTCAACTTCGGTTCAGGTCACGATCTCGCGGTTTGTGAGATCGAGCCCTGCAGTGGGCTCTGTGCTGACAGCTGGGAGTCTGGAGCCTGCTTTGGATTCTGTGTCTCCCTCTCTCTCTGCCCCTCCCCCGCTCATGCTGTGTCTCTCTCTGTCTTTCTCAAAAATAAACATTAAAAAAAATTAAAAGAAAAAGGAATACTTTCTCTGGTCATAATATAATTAAATAAAGGGAGAAGAAAATACTTTATAAAACATTTTATGATGCTGACATAACCATGCTACCAAAAACTGATTAAGACATTACAATTAAATTAGCAATTCATAACAGTAAAATACCCAAATACTTGGCAATTAAGGTACACACTTAAAAAATAACCCACAAGTCAAAGAACAAATCACAATGAAAATTAGAAAATATTTTTCAATGAATGAAAATGAAAGTACCACATAACAAAATTTATGAGCCGAGGTTGAAACCATGCTTAGAAAGAAATTTATAATAAATTTGAACGCATAATTAGAGGGGAAGAAAGTTTTCAAGTTAATGATCTACCTTAAAAAGCTACAAAAACAAGAGAAAATTAATCCCAAAGAAAGAGGTATAATAAAAACGAGATAAGAGAACAGAATTAAATGAGATAGAAAACCTGCAATTAAGAAATTAACAAAGCGGGGGCGCCTGGGTGGCGCAGTCGGTTAAGCGTCCGACTTCAGCCAGGTCACGATCTCGCAGTCCGTGAGTTCGAGCCCCGCGTCGGGCTCTGGGCTGATGGCTCAGAGCCTGGAGCCTGTTTCCGATTCTGTGTCTCCCTCTCTCTCTGCCCCTCCCCCGTTCATGCTCTGTCTCTCTCTGTCCCAAAAATAAATAAACGTTGAAAAAAAATTTAAAAAAAAAAAAAAAAAAAAGAAATTAACAAAGTGAAAAGAAAAAGTTCTTTGCAAAAGTTAACAAAGTTGATGGGGCGCCTGGGTGGCACAGTCGGTTAAGCGTCCGACTTCAGCCAGGTCACGATCTCGCGGTCCGGGAGTTCGAGCCCCGCGTCGGGCTCTGGGCTGATGGCTCAGAGCCTGGAGCCTGTTTCCGATTCTGTGTCTCCCTCTCTCTCTGCCCCTCCCCCGTTCATGCTCTGTCTCTCTCTGTCCCAAAAATAAATAAACGTTGAAAAAAAATTAAAAAAAAAAAGTTAACAAAGTTGGTAAAACCTCAGCAACAAGACAGATAGTAAAGGACACACAGGGACACACGCACGCATCGGGGTAGGAGCAGGGAGGCGCTGCGAAGGATTAATATCGAATGAGAGCAAGGACCTCACTCAAGGGTCTACAGACGTTCAGTGCGCCATGAGAGAATGTCATGAACGCTCTTAGGCTGTATTCACAACTTAGATACAATGGACAAATCTCTTGGGGAAAGAACTTACTAAACAAAGAAAATCTGAACAGCCCTACATCTTTAGTAACACCGAATTCGTAACTAAATCCTTTTTACAGTGAAAACTCTAGACCAGGGCAGTCTGAGTGATGATTTTAACATTAGAGTAAGAGGTATCCGCCATCCCCCACTAGTTCAAAAAAAGAGGAAGAGAGAATATGTTTCAAGTCAACGCATGACAGAGGTGTAACCCTGATACAAACACCTAATGAAGATATTACAAAAAAATTAAATTATGGACAAATATACCTCCTCAACATAGACTCAGAAATCCTAAATGTGACACTCGCTGATAGAATGCAGTAGTACGCAAAAGTATGATATGCCATGACTAAATGGAATTTAACCTGAGAATGTGATGTTTGTTTAATATTCAGAAAGCAATCTGTGTGATTCACCACACTAACAGGTGAAGGGCATTTATGAAAGACAGAGCCGACGACATTCAACGGTGAAACGCTGAATGCTTTTACTCAACGTCAGGAATGAGGCGAAAGTGTCTGCTTTTATCACTCCTAACACTATACTGGAAGTCTTAGCTAGAGTCAGGACACAAGAAAATGTAAATGGGTAAATATTTGAAAGAAAGGAAGAAAGCCATCTATGCCCACAAACAGCATTATTGTCTACATGGAAAGTTCTTAAGCAATCTATAAAACACAAAAATGAAAATAAAAACTAACAGATTATTAAAAACACTCAGCATGGTCACAGGAAACACATTGACACAAAATCCTTTTTTCCCCCCCTATATAATAGCAGTTATCAGTTGGGAATGATTTTGAAAAATCCTTTAATGTATGAAAGCAAATGTAATACTTGAGGTTAACAAAACGTCACCTTTTCATGTGAAAAATTCAAATATGGCTTATAAGTTAAGGAAGAGCTACATAAATGCAGAGATACACCCATAGATTGGGGGAATCAAAATTATTGATATGACACTTCTTTCTAAACTGATCTATAGATTAAATGTAATTACATTAAAACTCCAGTGTCTCTCTCTCTCTCTCTCTCTTTCTCTCTCTCTCTCTTTTGCAAATAGTAATAAATGACTCTAAAATTTATGCAATTTAGCATGTAAAGGAGCTAGAATAAGGTATTTTTAAGAAACCAAGTTGAAAGAGTAATAACTGATATCAATACTTACTATAAACTACAATAAATATGGGGCGCCTGGGTGGCGCAATCGGTTAATCGTCCAACTTCGGCCAGGTCACGATCTCGCTGTCCGTGAGTTTGAGCCCCGCGTCGGGCTATGGGCTGGTGGCTCAGAGCCTGGAGCCTGTTTCCGATTCTGTGTCTCCCTCTCTCTCTGCCCCTCCCCCATTCATGCTGTGTCTCTCTCTGTCCCAAAAATAAATAAACGTTGAAAAAAAAAATTAAACTACAATAAATAGGACAGTGGTTGGGTGTTGTTGGCATATATTTAGGTATATAGTCCAGTGGAAAATAATAGAAAGTCCAGGCAGATTCTCCCGTATAAAGTCAATTGCTTTTTGACAAAGATGTCAAGGCAATTCAATGGAGAAAGAAATGCCTGTTTTAAACAAATAGTATTCTAACAATTGGATATCCATATAGGAAAAATAAATAAATAAAACACAACTCGTATTTCACACTCTTTCCCCAAATCAAGTGAGATTATAGTCCTACATATAAAATCTATAACTATTATAAAGGTTTAGAAAGCAATAAACAAAGAATCTAATTGTGATATTAGAGTAGGCAAGGTTTCTTAGCAAGATACAAAAAGCCATAACCATAAAAGAAAATGAATTGGTAACTTGAGCTTCATCAAAACTGAAAGCTTTATCTCATCAAAAGATACTGTTAAGAGGGGGCATCTGGGTATCTCATTGGGTTAAATGTCCAACTTCGCCTCAGATCATGATCTGACCGTTTTTGAGTTTGAGCCCTGTGTTGGGCTCTGTGTTGACAGCTCAGAGCCTGGACCCTGCTTCGGATTCTGTGTCTCCCTCTCTCTCTGCCCCTTTCCCACTCATTCTCTGTCTCTCTCTCTCTCTCTCTCTCAAGAATAAATAAACATTAAAAAAAAAGATTTGGTTAAGAAAATGGAAAGGTAAGCCACAGATTGGGGAGAAAATATCGGCAGTACAATATGACAATACAGTACTAACTTTTGTCCCAAAAGTCCCAAAATGGCTTATTTTACAGAATATACAAAGATATCCTTTAAATCATATAAAAAATCAAGAAAACGTAGTGCAAAATGATGAATGACTTATAGATATTTCACAAAAGAAGATATACTAATATGTGTGAACAAGGACATGAAAAGGGGTTAAAGCAATAATTAAGAAAATATAAATTAAAAATCACCATGAAATACCACCTCACATTTAATAAGATGTCCATATTAAAGATGGACGCCATCAAATGTTGGCAAGGATGTTGATTTATGAGGATGCCCGTATGTTGCTGGTGGAAGTGAAGAATGAAACCATCATTTTGGAGAGCTATTGTAAATTTCTTGTAAATTTTAATGTATACCTACCCTATGATTCGGCAATTTCTGCTCCAAGAGGGATAGAAACTTTCTTCAGAAAACTTGCAAATGAGGGCTACCTTAGCTTTATTCATAGTAGCCCGAAAATGCAAACAACCCAAAGTAGCCACCATCTAGAGAATGAACATACAGTTTGAGGAATATTAACACAATCGTGCACTACTTAGACACAAAAATCATAAACCATTGCTATATAGAACCACACGGGTGAATCTCAAAAACATTATGGTGAATGGAAGAAGCCAGGTGCCGCAAAGAGCACATTCCTACAAAATTCAAGAATGGGCAAAGCTAATCAATGACGATGAAAATTACAATGATTGCCTCCAATGAGGAGTGAGGGGAGGGGTGCACGAAGAAATTCTGAGGGGATGAAAGCAGTCTAAATGTTAATAGGTGTGCAGATGTTAATGTTTCTCCAACTGGGCAGTCAAGACCCGTGCATTTCATTGCATGCAAATTTTGTTTCAAATTTTTGAAAAAATAAAATGTGAATAGACTGATATCACTAACTCATAATGAGCCTCCATTTTGTTTTCAATTTTAAGTATACATTTCCCTTTGAAACTATGGCCAATTGTAGACTACCGTCTTGCCTCAACTCCCATGAAGATCTCCATAAAAATAAGGACCTGGCTCTTTTCTTTGATGATCTCTTTGGTCCTCTCTGTCGCAGACCTCTGTGGTAGAAGGAGGGCTCTTCTTCTGTCCCCATTCTCTAGTGACAACCCCAAACCACAGTGGCACTCACTTCATTTCGCCCCAAGTTCCTTCCTGCTTTTGGAACCAGTGGAAAAGTCTAATAACAGAGATCTTGTTTTTTCCAATGCTGGAGGAAGAATCAATAAATTCTCACTTGAATGTGATGCTAATGTCTTAGGAGGAAAGTTTCTCTAAAATGCAAATGCCATTCTTTTCTCCACAGTGAAGAAGCAGGGATCCATGGCTCATTGTCATAAGTCCACCTGAGCTGTTCTGATGATTCATTTGGCCCGGTCCTATCCTTATGGGGGCCAGCTGTATGGGAAACCCTACGTATGTCACCTGTGTCCTCTGGCGTTAGCAAAACAAGGAGGGGCCAACGATGGGCCAACATGCTCCTTTTGTGAAAAGGCAGACTTTTATATAAAGGTATAAAGATTGCATTTTTAAATAAGGTGAATTGAATGAAGAGAAGACATATATTTATGACTCCTTCTTCTCTAAATTCTTTCCACTTTTTGCCAAAGGTTTTTTTTTCCTTCCTCTTCCTCTTTTTCTCCATTGTGGCAGTCATGAAAAATGAGCCACTCAGATGTCCTGCTGGGGGGGGGGGGCATGGGCATCACAATTGACTCATGGGCCTAGATGATGCCCCTCTGGATGCACCACCATCCATGACCCCACGCTTTCTCACAGGCTGGTCCTAGTCAGTGGCTGAGACTACAGAAGTGCTACTTCAGGGCCACGCATGCAAGGCAGGGGACTCATTTGATGGGCACGTTGGCTGGAGGACCCACCATCAGACTGGCCAAAATATTTTCAGAAGCATGCTGCAGTCAGAGACTTTTTCTGTCCAGCCCTCCTTCCTTCCTTTTCTCCTTCACCGATGTTTGAACTACATCATGGTCTGAAGGCTCTCCTCGCCTTCTGCTGCCATCTCCCCTTTGCCCTCCCCAGGTATTTGTGCAATAAATCTTCTGCATGTCAAATCCAGCCCCAGGCTCTAGTTCTTAGTGGCTTCAACCTCACTTCAGGATCCGCCTGATCCTCCCTTCCTTTCTCTCCTCTCCATCTCCCTCACACTCCTCCAATTCCTGTTTCTCTTCCTTTAGTTCTTCTGTTGTCTTCCCCTGGGCTTTTGCTGTGTTTCCCCCACTTGGATATCTGTGGAATTTGCTTTCCAGAGATATTGGAAATCAAACTGTCTATGGGATGGAACATGGTCTGATTACAGACTAGGGTTGTCAATTTTACCTCTTCCAGCCAGCATCAATAAACACGTGTTTAATTAGAAGCCTAGTAACCATGAAGACACGAAAAACTGGGGAAGGTTAACCAAGAGGTACAAAAAACACTCAGGTGGAGTTTCGAAGAGCAGGGCTTTGTTAGAGTGCGCAAAAGCTCCAGAGGAATGGAAGTCATAGAGGAGTATTTTGACTTGAGATAAGAAAAAGTGTCATGAGTTATACATCAACAAAATAGCTGCCTTAGAAAGCTGTCAGTTCCCCATTAGCAAGAGTTTTCACATTTAGCATTGATTAGAGTTTTTAAAATATAAAACATTTTTAGTTGCAAATGAGTTCTAGGAGGAAAATGTGAGCTCTAAAACCTCGAAGCAGGAGCGCTCCTTCCCTGTGGGAAATGTAAGTCCACAATCACTGAGGAAACCTAGGTATTTTGCAAACTAGCTTTATTAATCAGCAAGTGGTCATGTCAAATTATTCCTTGGCCAGTTTGCTTTGAGTTAGGAAATAACAAAAATGGCTATGATAACCACAACACTCTTTCTAACTTGTGTCACCATCTGATATAAGAAATACAATGACTCAACTTGGTTTTCTATAAGAAATCATGGTATGCAACCCACCAAATAATGAAAATTTAGAATCTTTAATGAGAAGTGAGATATACTGTCATTCAGCACTTTTTTTTTCTGAATATCTTGTCCAATGCAATAAGACAAGAAAAGAAGTTATACATAATAAGGAAGAAACAAACCATGATTTTTTTCAGGTAAGATTTTTTTATCTAGTTAAAAGTACCAGATCAAAGAAAACAGTAGAACACCTGAAATACATTTTCATAATAAAAGAGCTCAGTGAGGGGACTTGATAAAAGATCAGCATTAAAAAAAATATTTCCTCACACACAAATCCCCAGATTCTTCTTTGAAATCTAGACTCACGTATACTCAATGCCTGCTCAATAGCACTATTGACACTTCCTCCTTCCTTCCTGCTTCCTTACTTTACCCCACGGACATTCACCCAGCCACTGCTATGTGCCAGCCCCCCTGTGAGTCACTGGTGAAAGAGTATGACAGAAGAGAGACCCCTGCCCTCTTGGACCTTCTACTATAGTTTGGACCTCCCACAAATGAAGATGAACATTGTATACAGAGCACTAGACAGTAAGAACTGATAGTGAAGGCATAAAGTAAGAGGAAAGAAAGGGAGTGTTGATAGAGAGGGGCTGAATTTCCAGGTGGGGGGGGCCGGAGAAGGCCTTGCCAAGAGGAAGTGGAGCTGTAGGTACCAGCGAGATAGCATTGCAGAACGAAGGCACAGGGGTCTCCAAAGGCTTCCTGTCAAAGTCCTTACTATGGGCTTAAAGGAAGACGAGATATTGTCTCTGTCCCTCTGCTTCCTCTCTCCCTTCTCTTCCCATTCATGCCCAGCGCACTGCACTTTGAATCACTGGCTGTCTTGCCATCTCTCTTTTTTTTAAAATTTTTAAAGTTTATTTATTTATTTTGAGAAAGAGAGAGAGAGAGAGCGTGCATGAGCAGGGGAGAGGCAAAGAGAGAGGGAGAGAGAAAACATTCCTCTCTTTCAAACCATTACATGTTCTGTTTTCTCTGCATGGAATGTTCTTTCCCATGATTCACGAGCTCACTTAATTCCAGGCTCACCTCCTGACTGACATTCACAGAGGACGTCCTCTCAGCCATCTGAGTGTCAGGAGCCTCCTCTGTGGTGGCATCTTCTGATGGGCATTCACATGAGACACAAATATCTTCACCGTCTGTTTCATCCCAACAGGTCCATCCACATACCTCTCCGCTGTTGGCAGTCTTGTTCTTTCCCAACCATTAGCACCTGCTCACGAATTAGCATAGGTCTGTACCTCGGTCACCTCTGACTCCAGATACTGTGTGAGCCAGATGTGCTGCGTGGAGTCTGCCCACTGCCGGAGTGTCCCCCCACCTCTGTCCTTCAGGGCCCCCCGAGTGGGCTGCTGTGTTTCAGCGTCCACCTTCAGAGGGTGTCGGGATCTTGTGAGGACCCATTTGTAAACGGTGTTCAAGTTTGCTCCTCGTCTGTTGGCTGGTAGTCAGTGAAACCCTGGGATGGCACAGGCATGGCTTCACTGCAAGGAGGCACCACAACGGGTGTTGGTGTCGGATGGGTCTGTGCACCTGCTCGTGCTGCCCGTGCCGAACACACCTGCCCGAACCCAGTCCTTATATCCATTTCCACTTAACAGTCAGCTGCTGCTGTGCACAGCCAGCCATGCTAGGTCAGCGGATAGCACTGAGCTGACCGTGGAGAGTCTGTAGGTGGGATGGCGGGCATCGGCACGCTGTGCGATCCTTCAGGGTGGTATGGCCTCACTTCCTCAGGACGTCTGTCCGCTGTTGGTAAACCCAGCATGAACTCGGGCCGGAAGCCGCTCCTTCAGATCCTGAAAAGGACCAACAAGAAGTTCTCCCCAGAGCTTCACAAGCAGGTGTCTGAGAACTTGTCCCTGGTGAAAACTCTGCATTACAAAGAGTTTTCTTGCTGCTGAAGTATAACCCGTATCACGTCAGACCCGTGTTTCAGTGCTGCAGGCACTTCCCAATACCAGCCACGGGGTGTGCAAGCTTCCCGACACGACCTCGGCACCCCAGTCCACACCCCCACTCATGCGTCCCCTCCCCCTGCTATGTGCTGTCCGGCACCATCTTGGAGGGGACAGGTGAAAACATAAGGAATTAGAGTGACAGGAAGCGAGCGTGTTGTCTCCAAGAGAGGCTCGGAGTGGGGTCCCGGGGAAAGAGGGTCAGCTCCTGGCCGGGGACCAATGGGAGGCCCTGGGCAGGGGTGGCATGAAAGAGAGGGGTAGGACAGTGCAGGGGCTGGTGGAATCAGAGTGGGGCACGAGGAGCTGGAAATTGGGGGATCTGCTAGTGGGATGCCTGGGGGACTCCTGTCTGTGTGAGCCCGGTGCTGGGCAGTCCCCAGAAAATGGTGAATAGGAACGACGTGACCCCCTCCAGCCGGCACGAGGGCCATGCCTTGTAAAAATCACCGAGTGCGGGGGTGGAGCCACCTGGGGCGTTTGGAAGTGAACGACTCCGGAGAAGTGGCAGTAATTTGGAAGCAGCGGGATTTGGGTTTGAAATCTGGCTCGGCCACCGACCAGCTCTGTCATCCTGGCAGGTGCTTGTGAGCTGCTCTCCTGGACGCCCTCGGGGATAATGCCTACTGGCAGAGTGGCGGGGAGGGCTCCGGGAGCCACTGCGCGTCCTGTGTCTGGCTCGAGGTGGCACGAGGGGGGTGGGCGGAGCTCAGCCTGCCCCTCAGAAGATGGGCTGGAGGCTCAGTCTCCAGGGATAAAAGGTCTTTTCCAGGTCGAGATGGGAAACACGTCCCTCACAAAGGGCAGGAGAAAGTCTGTCATCAGTTCAGTCTTTCCTGAGACCTGAGGTCTGGCTGCAAAATGTGGACACTGAGGGCTGGGTGGCAGACAGTCCTGTTAGACCGTCCTGCTTTGTACCCTTCGATATGAGTGTGATTTGCGGGGACGTGTGGCCGGAGAATCTGTTCCAATCAGTTCGGATACTTTGGCCACCGAGAGGTTGTCCACAGAGGGGCGTGTGTGATCGTTAAACTGAAATTTGACGGAAATCTTCCGGGGGGCAGATCGGGGAGAGTCTAGGTGGAGATGGGCAGGTGGGGTCTTGGTTGCCTGGACCCTCCCTCGCGGCCTCTGGTTCTCAGCAGCTCCATCCGAGAGGGACCGTCCCGCCACACCGGCCCGAAGCCGCCGCCTCGACGGGCGGGCCAGCAGGTGCGTTTGTGAGGCGTTGACAGAAAGACGCCCACTCCAGCTTCTTCCTGAAGGAGCCGAGGAAACAGAATCTTCTGTTTCTGCTCAAAGACTTCCAAAGCTGCACGTTCTCATCCTAAATGCCCCTGAGTGATGCCCGCCCGGGAGCAGTGAACGAGAAATCTGCTTTTTTCAGAGCAGGGGCAGAGGAGCGCCCGTTGATAACGGCACAGCATTGAGGATAACACCCCTTCCCGGCGGCTCCAATCGCTGGGCGACTGGTTGGAAACAGGTTCTCAGCCTCCTCCCAGAAGGAGTGCGATTTTGCTGGGTTTGTGCCCGTCTAGGCGGGGGCTCCGGCAGGGGGGCACTAGACCCTGCCCTCCTTCTCTGGGCCCCATCCCGGCGTGGGGACTCAAAGGGAGGAGAGGGAGTCGTCGTCCCTGCAGGGTCAGGATGGGCCCTGAGCTCCAGCAGTTAACTCTGGGTGAGTCAGGACTTGGGGGGCAAATCCCTATAAGGTGAGCACAGTTAGGTCCTGGCAGGAGTGGCCCACAGCTGGGTTGCCTTTAGGGGCAAAATCTGGGTGAGGAAACTCGAATTACTTGCTGGACTGCTTGGTGAAGGCAGACTTGGGCTCCCAGGGAGGTGGGCTGGGAGGCGGGGCTCCAGGCTGGGGTGAGGGCAGGCTGCCCAGCGAGGGTGTGTGGACCCCGGCCAGGCAGTGTGTGCCCAGTGGACCCAGGAGGTTTTGGGCAGAAGTTCAGGTCACCGTGGCTCCTCAATGAGCTTCCCTGGATGCAGGAGGTGAGGGTCATGCTTCCAGATGGTTCCGGGCCCCTTGCTATGTGTTTCCATGTTTGATGGCGCATCTTTGCCACGGTGCTTCAGCGTGGACATTATTAATCTGTCTTTGGAGAGCTTATACATATAATATCTATTTATCTATCTATCTATCTATCTATCTACTAATCTCTCTTTGGAGACAAGGCAACCGAGGGAAATAGGAGGTAACATCAAAGACACCTCTTTGCATACCCCCAGCTGGAATGTTCTTTCTGTGTCTGTGTCTGTGTTTGTCTGTCTCTCTGAACTCCCCAGGCGTTTGTACAGACATCGCATTAGAGTCTCTTTCCATTCAGCGGGGCCTGGGTGGCTCAGTCGGTTAGGTGTCCAACTCTTGGTTTCAGCTCATGTCTTGATCTCATGGTTTGCGAGTCTGAGCCCTCCCTGTCGGGCTCTGAGATGACAGTATGAGCCTGCTTGGGATTCTCTCTCCCTCTCTCTCTGTCCCTCCCCAACTTGCACTGTGTCTGTCTCTCTCAAAATAAATAAATAAATAAACTTAAAAAAAGAGACTTTTTCCATGTGGCCCTGAGAAGGACCACAGCTCAGTGGTTCTGGATCCCACTGTGTCCCCCAGACTGTTCTGCAGAGCAGGTCACTGGGCTCAGGCACACACTCCCTCCCCTTTCCCAGTGTTTAGCATGGCAGAAACATACTACCAACCTTTCTTCTAAAGGAATCTCCACCTTTTTTTTTTTTAATGTTTATTTATTTTTGAGACAGAGAGAGAGAGACAGAGTGTGAGCAGGGGAGGGGCAGAGAGAGAGAGGGAGACACAGAATCCTAAGCAGCCTCCAGGCTCCGAGCTGTCAGCACAGAGCCCGACATGGGGCTCGAACTCACCAACCACGAGATCATGACCTGAGCCGAAGTCGGACGCTTAACTGACTGAGCCTCCAGGCGCCCCAGGAATCTCCACTTCTGAGTTTGTATTGACCACTCTCGTCGGCTGCGTTGCCTGGAAGAGGACCACAGCCATGGGGAAGTGTTTCTGGCCACTTCTCTGCACCTATGGAAGAGGTGGAGGGCACATGACCTTGGACCTCCGCCGGGATTCTGGGACAGACAGGTTTCTGCGTGAGCCCAGGTCACATGCAAATGCACACCTTGCACACACTCCCCGGGGCTGGAGGGCGGCGTTAATTCACGTGGGTCTTTATTCCATGTCCCTGCAGGTGCACACAGAGTGGGATTTTGGGAAAGGCTACGTAGACCTCTGTGGTGTCGGTGTGGGGTCTCCAGAGCAGGTGATGGGCCGAGAGGCGCCCATCACCCTGTCCTCTGAGCCCATGCTTACCGACAACACGGGCACAATTGTTCCACATCCCAGTGTGAAAAGTATTTTTAAATGTACCGGGCGAGGAGTACAATTGTCATTCAGAAATAGTCTATTTTTCCCCTTGAAAGACTGCCTTGAACACGGTGAGTTATTTTCCTGATCTTTTTCAGTAAATCAGAGGTTTCACCGTCTTGTAAACCCCTGGGCTACAAAGTCTTGCCCGCTCCCTCGATATTGTTCTCTGTGATTTCGATGCTATCTTGTTACCAGCAGGACTGACAGAGATGCATCGGGGATGGTTAGCCTCCCAGGTGAGATCAGATTGAACCCTCCTTATCACTTCATTGTCTGCTCATCACTCCCAGGAGCTGCTCTGTTGTGAGACGCTCAGGCTGTTGCTCTTAAAGAGAACGCTCTCTCTGCCCTGGAAATCTGACAGCTGGGGGTGGCTCCCTGGGGGTCACCCACCCTTGACCAGAAGCAGGAGTGACCCCTCGCTCATGGGGGTGCTTGTGCTTTGCTGGAGGCTTGTTTTTCTCCGGCCCTCGGGTTCCTAGGTGGGGACAGGACATCTGTGGTGCCCGAGCAGGTGACAGCCAGAGTGGGGGGGAATTGAGGCAATAAATGGGTCCCCTGGGGTGCCCGTCGAATCCTTTAATTTCCTGATGCTGTTGCCTCTTTCTGGGTGAGGGACTCCCAGGCTTTGGAGCTGGTCTGAGGAGGACGCAGACCCTACAGCAAGGCCATGAGCGTTTTGCCCCCCTTCCGTCTCCCATGTCCTGTGCACCGACCTGCTCTTGTTGGGACGGGGACACAGGAAGGATGTGGGGGTGGCTCGGAGATGTGTCATGGCTGCCTCGTGCTCTGGACACTTTGGGAAACAGCAGAGTGCAACAGAAACTGCTGACAAGTTGGGGTCTGGCAGATTTCAGTTCAAGTCCCAACTCCACCACCTACGGGGGTCAATGGCCGTCTAGAACTGGACCCTCCCTGAGTCCCAGCTGCCTTATCTAAGAAAGAGTGATGATCGTAAAATGAGAATTAGTGACATTTAGACTCAGGAAGCACTTCTGTGTGCCCGCGGGGCTGCCGGGAGGGCTCGGACCACCTAACAGAAATCCTGGGGGTGACGGGCTCCGCTCCATTTCACAGCTGAAGCTCGGGTCTGCGTGGGCATGGCCGGCAGGTGGCCGAATGGGGGGGAAGCCAGGGTCTGTCCTGGGGCCAGCAGCACCTGCCACCCACGGGCCAGGCAGACTGTAACAGGGTGTCGAGTGTGTGTGTGTGTGTGTGTGTGTGTGTGTGAGCTCCCTATGTGCCGTGAAGAGCAACGAGGGCAGCCTCTCAAACTCCAGGATGTTCAGTTCACAAACCCCCCGGGAATCATGTGCGAACACTGAATGTGGGGCTCCGGCCGGGAGTGTCTGAGGCTCAGCATTTCCAACCCACGTGCAGCGGGAGACGCTGTGAGGGCCACGCTGTGTGGAGCAGATCAAGAGACTTTCTGTGAGCAGGTGTCATCTAGAGCTCACAGAAATCCCTAGGGGGCGGGACCACTGGGAGGAATGGACCATCTGCATGGTTTTGTTCCTCTGTCCCTGGTGCTGAATCCCTGCTAGTTGCTGAGTTCCTTCACTCCTGGGGGGATTGTCACCCTTTGGGAGTGTCCCAGCAGGGCACGGGGCTCGGGGGGGGGGGGCGGGCAGGAAGTGGGCAGGCTGAAATCCCCAGCTCCCTCCTACTCGGCTGTCATCAGAGTCCCAGAGTTGGGGCTCCCGCTTCTCATGCTCAGGACGCAGCGAGGACCCACAGAGGCTGGAGTGATGTCCCAAACTGCAGAGTCCTGGTCGGATGCCTGAGATGCCACCCGGCCACCCTGCCGCCCTGTGAGGCCGCTGCTTCTGGCCGGGGGGACCTCGAGCAGCCAGGGAGGCTTTCTGTGTGCCGGGCAAATGCCAGGCGGGGAGACAGGCTCTGTCCCCACTTCTGGAAGCTCCTTCTCTCCTGCCCCCCCAGCCCCTCTCTGCTGGATCCCTGCTCTGCTTTCTGGCTCTTCCTGAATTGTAAGTCTGGGCATCTCAAGTCCAGCTCAGTCCCCTACAACAGCTTTCCCGGAGTGTGACGCGTTCCAACCACATTGGCCGGGGCTGAGCCCCGCCCCTCCCCGCCACCGTGGCCAGCTCAGCTTCACGTGGCACCCCACCTCCTGCTCCCCCCACCCCTCAGCTTGGTCCCTTCCAGAATGATCTGCCGGTGGTTCCTTGCGCATGCCAGCCTCTGTGGCTTTCTCCCATGACTCCTGTCCTTGCTGTCCCTCACCATTCATCACTGGGCCGTCTCCCGTCCTGCAAGCCGCTCAGGAGCAAGCTTTTCCTGAGAAGTTCCTATGGGCCAGGCCCTGAGCTGACACTTGGGATGCAGTGGGGTCAGTGCCCACTGGCCTCAGGGCTCTGGATCTCCCAGCCCACTGTCCCCACACCAGGCCAGCCGCACCTGCATCCCCCTATGCAGAGGCCTAGCCTGTGACTCGGGAGGCCTCCAGGAGAATCCCTGCATTCTGTGCAGGGCTGAGCCATGTGTGTGGCCGGCTCTGGATTGGGGGGGAGCCTGGGAGAATGGCCAGGACCTGTCCCCCAGGGGAAGAGGACACTTTGCAAGGGGAGCCGTGTGTGTGTGTGTCTGTGTGTGGGCACATGTGTGCATGTGGGCCCTGTCCCCCCAGCACCTGTGGAGGAGAAGGGGGAAACGTTCCAGGAACTCACAAGTGTCTTTCTTCGTTTCCTGCTCTGCTGTCTAAGGTTCAGTCACATCCATGCCCAAGTAGAGAGCGCGTCCCGCCTTCCCTCCTTCCTGCCCGCCTGCCCTCCTCCCTCCCGCCCGCCTGCCCTCCTCCCTCCCGCCTGCCCTCTTTCCTGCCCGCGTGCTGTGTTTCGTAGTCTGGCGCTTTACGTGCTGCCATTGCTTGTGTATCCAACCAGACGCACTTCCTGTGCTTCCCCCGTTCTCCTTAACTGTGATTTATATGAACTTAACGCGTTGCCATCACAGCATTTACACCGGGAAGCCATAAACCTCAGGAAGTAACTTTCTCTCAGGACACACTGCATGCACACACCTACAGACGTGTGCACACGCACAAACACGTACACACATGCACACAGAAACCCATGCACGTGCATGTGCACACACCACACACATGCGCACATGCACACACGTCCACACGCATGTGCTCACACACATGCACACAGAAACACACATACACATAAATGCATACGTGTGCACACACACATGCTCACATATACACACATGCACATACCCCACCCCAGCCCCCCAGGCCCCATTGGATCCCAGAGCCACTTCTGGGGGGGCTGAAGCCTTGCTCCCTGGCCTGGGCAGAGGCAGGGGCGAGGTTGGCCTCGTTTCCCCAACTGAGGGTGAGTCTCTGAGCTGACCTGCAACAGCACCGGCACCACAGGGCAGGAGTCTCCCTGCCAGGACCCTGCTGTGTTCTCCGCCCAGACGGGAGGCGGGATCGATGGCTTCCAGCTGACAAAGTGTCCAGCCTTTTCCCTTTCAGTCCCTTGAGCACTGTTCATGCACCTTCGGGGGAAATAACACTTCTGTCCACACAGAAGATTAGAGGGGATGTTAGCGGAGGGACCAGGAGAAGCAGCAGGTCGGCTTCATTGTCCCCCCCAGCACTGACCACCTCTTTGCAGGGGAGGGAACAGGCCCACAAGGCCTCGTGTTTTCTCGCTCCCGCACCGCTGACTGCCCTGTGGCAGCTTAGGGCAGGACCCAGGTCCGGGCTGCTCCGGGGCCCCTGCCCTTCCAGTCTGTGTCTTCGTAGACTCTCATGCAGGGCCTGGTGTAAACTTTTCCTCCCGCCTCCCACCTGGCAGGTGCTCCAGAGAGAGCCTGGCTGGGGGCCTGCGGCTGCTGGCTGGTTCCTTCCTCCCTGAGTCCACACTGGGCTGCCTCACTACCAAGAGACTCCAGCAACCCGACAGAAGGGCCTCTCCTCCAAGCACCTGCTCTCTCACCTTTGGGACACTGGGCACTGTCATGTGTGACCTGCTTTTGTGTGCCTTTATTAGTCCCCACTGTCTATACTGTGAGCTCCCAATGCCTGCAGACCTTGGCGGGGCCACTATGAGCAAATGGGCCAATATATGTGTATCCCTCAGGTTCTCCAGAGAAACAGAGGCACGGGAATGTATATGTGTACGTACGTATGTGCATACACATATTGAGATTGAGAGGGATTTATTTTAAGCGATTGGTTCATGTGATTGCAGGGCTGGAAAGTCTCAGATTCGCAGGGCAGGAGAGCAGGCTGAATGCTAGGTGGGGTTCTGTGTTGAGCCTAGAGGGAGTTAGTTCTTTCTTCAGGGTACTTCCGTCTTTCCTCCTAGCCTTCAGCTGATTAGATGAGGCCCACCCACATTATGGAAGGTCATCAGTTTCACTGAAAGTCTACTGATTATAGATATAAATCACAACTGAAAAACACCATTACAACCGCATCTAGGCAGGTGTGTGACCACACCAATGGGCACCATGGCCCAGGCAAGTTGACACATAAAATGAACCATCGCAGTATACACAAAACCCTTACAACAGTGCCTGGCCAACAGGGTGCTCAATACTTGGAGTGATTTTTGTTAGCTATCACCAAGAGAGTGCTCATTGCCTACTGAATTGTTTAAGGGATTCAACAGACTCTAAAGTATTCAAGGAATTCGGTCACTGACACGGAGAACCTAACACAAACTGTATGCACTGTTTCATAGTATTTGAAGGCATTCAAAGTCCTTCCAAGCAGCAGGATTTTTTTCTGGATTAAGCATTCACTAAGGTCCCTCCTGGTTCTGATTTCTATGATGTTATTTTATTAGGCTTTTTAGGCTAAAATGGCTTTTTTTTTTGGTAATAAGAAAAGTAAAGTCTAGAAACTGATTAGATGATAAGCACACTTGAGAATTTCTAGCTCTAATCACTATATACTGTATGCTTTCATTGGAAAGCGCTGAGTCACCTGGCTGGAGGGTCATCCTCATGACCACTTGGACGCATTCTCTGTGACGGCAAGTGGAGAAAGTTGCCTAGAGAAATCCTCATTCTCTGTGACGCAACTCTCACGGAGTTTGTGCTTCCATAAAGATAAAGGAATTACCAGTGAAGTGTGTGGGCAGTTTCATAATCTTCTCTTTTCTGTTTCCAGGCTCTATAAAATGTTGAGAAAAAATCACCAATATTGATATATTTCATATATATTGTTTCTCTCTTATTTGTTTGGAGAAAACACCTCTTCTTCCCTAAACCGAATATTGCGTGAGTAAATCTCTACACGTGACTTGTACTGAGGAAGTACAATGCTGACATGTTCCAGAATCGTGTTTCTCCGCATGAGCTGTGGACGGCACTTGGAAGCTGGTGTGTTAGAAGGAGACGTTTCTAACCAGTCAGATGGGCCTTCAGAAAACACGAAGCCATTGGAACTACTCATTATCGCTGGGATTGCACTACTTAGAAGAAACCAATGCTTGCCAACTTTAACAAAATGTGATCAAATGCTTTTTATGAGTCCTTTGTGCGAAGTTCCCAAATATACCTCACGCATTTGAATAATTTCAAACAATGTGCCTTCGTCCCAGGTGAGGCAGGATGGCATCGCCATGACTCTAAGACTCCCTTTGGTTGGATGGAAATCCACTGTTACATTCTGGAAGGAAGGCATCTCTGTTTGTGGTACTTGAGCAGAAATGAGTGGGCTCCTACATCCTTCTGGAACACGGGTCAGAGAGTGAGTAGAACAGTGAGGAATGTTCCCAGTAAGGCTTGACCTGAAGAGATTTGAAATCCCTAAAAACTACATATTTGTGTTAAGAAATGGTTGAATTTTACACTGTGCACATTGTGCATTTTGCAAATAATTATGTTATGACTGCTGAGGATGTGTGGGATAGGTCTGATCCCCTAAAGCAGGCGCTGTGGTTTTTTATGTGTTCATTTTACCAATTGCTAGTACATGCACACATGAGAAATCTCAAATCATTGTTTGAAAGAGTTGAGACTGCTTAAAAGCAAAGTATAGAAGACATCTATCTGTCATCTAATTATCTGCACTTATATTTCCATAGAAATTCTTTTTTAAATTTCTTTAAATTTATTTTTGAGAAGAGGGGACAGAGGCAGGGGAGGGATGGGCACAGGGAGCACAGAATCTGAAGCGCAGAGCCCAGTGCGGGGCTCGAACTCATGAACCGTGACATTATGACCTGAGCTGAAGTCGGATGCTCAACTGAGCCGCCCGGGCGCCCCTCCATGAAATTCTGAAGATGAATGTCGGGAGAAGCACTCTCGTAGGCGAAGTGAGGGAGTTGCTCCCTCAGGCTCCTGGAGAGGACTGGACGGGAGCCGGGATTAAGCTCTGTTGTTGGGACTCTGCCTCATCACCTGTAACTTTGCTTCTCTCTGGGATCGGGGAGGATGGTCAACCTGTGTCTCGGGGGTGTTCACTACGCGTGCCCTGGGAGGAAGGCGCCCTGATGACTGACCTGGCACAGGCCCCCAGCACCCATCCATCGGGCACTGGGTGGGCAGGTGACACTCTAATTCGGTCCTGGCAGACTGGCCAAGAATGGGGGAGGCCCAGTCACAAAAGGAAGGCTCCTGTGGTGAAGAGGTGAACAGGGGTTGTTGGACAAAGCAAACAGCCTGAGTCCCTTTCCCTGTCGTTTCCTGAGCCCACGCAGGTGCTCTATGGCGAGCCGCAGGCTCAAGCTGGACATCTGGAGGCACAGAATGCAGGGCGACACAGCCTCGCTGTTTGGGGTTTTGCCGCCTAAGGGCAGCTGTGATTTTAGCGGGCTCGTGAGCACGCACAGGAGTGAGGGAGAGGGCACGAGACACCGGAGGGAGCTGGGCGGTCTCCTTGAGGAGAGGGTCCTCACTGCTCCGGCCTTCGGGCTGGACGGAGCTCTGGTGGGTGAGGGCACAGGTGTGTCAGGTGGGGAGGCGGCACCGTGGTAACAGACACATAAAGAAACCTTGAGCAACCGCACAAGGAAAACGCAAGCCGCTCCCATTGTAGACCCCAGGTGGCTGGTGGGCAGGGGCCAGGGCACATTCTCTATGGGGCCACCAGGGATGTGCCCTCCTTCGGTCACTGGGGACGATGCCGTTCTCCGCGTGTGGGCTCCAAAGGCACCACAGAAGAGCCGGAGAGAAGAGGAGGGACGTGGAGTTGTTTTGTGAAGCAGGCCGTGCAAACCTCACTGTTTGCCCCGTTGGCCAGTGGTAACCCCCCGGCCCCACGTGCATACACAGGGGTGTCAGCACAGGCCCCTTGTGGGCCCAGAGGCGGGGATCGAACCTATGGTAAACGTACGGCATCATCTTCAGAAGATAAGGAAGATCACGGCTGCACACACAGCGAGTTTGGCAGACTCGGAGGACAAATGAGCCAGAGGACAGGTGAACCGCTGTGGGGTGTGGCCTCCTGGCCCCCGTGGGAGGGGGACGGACACACAGAGGTGGGCACACAGGTTCCCTCTGGGCCCCCCTGAGCACAGAGAACAGAGGGATAGAGATGAGGAAGGCTGGTTCATGTGGGCCTGGGCGGGGTTGGAAGGGGTGAGGCTAGAAGGTCTCCTAAGGGAACAGGGCCCAGGGCTTGGGGTGTCCACAGAGGCAGAGAAATAGTCCCAACTTGGGAGGCAGTTTGGGAGCTGGGATCTGCCGGGAAAGAGCATCCGAAGTAATGCATCCAAGTCCAAAAGCCCCAAGAAGTCACAAAATAATTACAAGGAAGATATTTGGGGGGAGGTTGCTGGCTAGGAGCGACAGCCCTGGGCAGAGACTGGAGAACGTGCTGGATTCCCCAGGCCTCCAGCCGTGTGCGTCGCTGCGTCCACCTCCTGAGGGCTCTTTCTCAGGTGCTCGGTCTTTGCCAGGACTCAGATCCCGATCTGTGTCCCACTGACTCCCGTGTGTCCCCGTCGGCCCGAGCTCTCCCTGCGAGCTCCAAACAGGTGTTTGTGGCCGCCTGCTGGGAAACTCCACTTGGACATCTCGCAAGCAGCTGCTTTGGCTCAGTCTGTCACCTCAGTCTGTCAGGTAGCTCAGGAACCTCCTTGCAGCCCTGTGCTTTCCTTCCTGAGAGAAGACCCCCACCTACCCAGTCGCTCATGCAAGAAACTTGGGTGTTTTCACAGCAGGCTTCCTTCAAGTCCCAGAATCAGTCACTGAGCTCTGCCGGTCCTTCCTTCGTAACTCTTTCTGGAACCTTCTTTCGTCTCTACCACCACTGCCACTGCCTTGGTCTCAGTCACCAGGGTTCCTCACCTGGGCTCCTACTCACCTGGGCTCCTACTGACCTGGGCTCCTACTGACCTGGGCTTCTACTCACTTGGGCTCCTACTCACCTGGGCTCCTACTCACCTGGGCTCCTACTCACCTGGGCTTCTACTCACCTGGGCTTCTACTCACCTGGGCTTCAACTCACCCGGGCTTTTTATTGCCTCAACTCCTGCTCTCCTCCAGTGTAGTTTCCACAAAACAGCTAGAATGATCTTTAAAAACTACCATGTAACAACTCTGAGGGCACTATAATCCCTTCATGGCTTCTCATTCCTTGTCAGTTAAATTTCAAACTCGTAATCTGGCCCCAACTGAACGCTCCTCCACTTTGCTCTGGGTTTTCTTCCCGACTGACCTTCCCTTCCTCTGACAGAGTGGCTCCTCCCACCCCCCACCCCTACCCCCTAGGCATGCCAGCCACCTGCATGTAAAGGACCCTGCCACTCTTCAGGCCTGTAACAGGACTCAGCTGCAATGTCCCCGACCCCCCCAGAAAGCTATCTCTGACCTCAGGCCAAGATGGGCCCTCTGGCCTGGTCCTTTTTGTCATCAACTTAGATGACCGCCACTTAAAGCTATGGGTGTAAGTTTTGATAGAAGACTTTCCTTTGCATGGATGGTAAACTCTGTAGGGACAGGGACCTTATGTAACTTTTGTTATCAGTTAACTTTAGAGTTTAAGACCATGATTGTGTGTGAGAGTGTTTAATGTGTACTGTTTATTTTGTATTTGAGGTCCTAAAAATAGGACCTTATGGAGATATCATCTGGGCTGGAAAGCCTGTGACTCACCTGCGTGGGACCTCCCAGTGTGCCCAAGACCATATTTCCAAATCCAAATCTCTTCATTGTGTTGCGACGTGTCATCTTTTGGGGCTGTCTGATGACCCGTGGGAGGCAGTGAGCCAGGGGCATCAATGAGGAACTGAAGCCAGATTGCCTCAGGCCAGGTCCTTGCTCACAGGTCCTTGTGCACACTACTAGTTGTGTGACCTTAAGGATACTTGTTAACTTCTCTGGGCCTCATTTTCTTTACATGTAAAATGGGGATAACGGCAGTATGTACCCCATAGGTTTGCTGTGAAGAGGAGATTAGCTAATTGGCATAAAGTATTTAGAGGGAAACTTGACATGCTAATCGGCTAATAGATGTTAGTTTTACTGCTGTTGTAGTAATTATCATGATTAATATTACTATGACCCCTACCAAACTTACAAATAACTGTGTAAATCAGAATGCCAGTGTATTACATCACAATGAGAGATACACCTACCACGTAAGCTGGAAAAATCAATATCTCTTGTCTGCATGAAGGTAAATCACAGTAGTAAAATTTAATTCGAGGTTTTGATTTTGAAATAGTGTCGTTAAAAATTACTAGAAGTCATCGTCACACTAATAGTGTTTTTTAAATTTTTTTTATTTAAAAAAATTTTTAAGGTTTATTTATTTTTGAGACAGAGAGAGACAGAGCATGAATGGGGGAGGGGCAGAGAGAGAGGGAGACACAGAATCTGAAACAGGCTCTAGGCTCTGAGCAGTCATCACAGAGCCCGACGCGGGGCTCGAAATCACGGACCACGAGATCATGACCTGAGCCGAAGTTGGACGCTCAACCGACTGAGCCACCCAGGTGCCCCTAGTGTTTTTTTTTTTTTAATGGTTTTAATCCTATTTTGGTTGCTACTGAACACCCTTCTGTACAGAGTTCTCTGAACCAAAGCACTTTCCCTTCTCTGATTTCACTGTCACAGGCCCGGGGAGGGGGGAAGAAACCCACCTCCAGCTGTGGCAGAGTCATGTCCCTTCCACCAAGAAAGCTTGAAAGTATGGATGAAATTGAAAAGAAAAATGTTGGGAAGTGTTGGACAGACAGATCTGAGGGGCTCAGGTCCCAGAGAGAAAGGATGTTTAGACGAACAAACACTTGGGGGAATTTTCCCCCAGGACATTTGCCCAATGTGAAACCTCGGAGTCGTGACCTCAGAAGGACTGAGGGCTGACCGGAGGTCACACTGTATTGGCATTTAGAACCAGATGCTGAGGACACTCCCAGAGCGAAAGACCCTGACAGACAGCCTGGGCTGTCAGCTGACCTTGAAGGCCTATCACCTAGCTCAGGAGGCCCCAGGGGTGGCCTTGGTGATAAAAAGCTTGAACTTCGCCTCGGATCAGGCCACGTGTTCTGCCTCCACTCACATGGCCGGTGAGGCAGGATAAAGTGAAACCTTTCTAGGGGAAGTTAACATGGTACCACATCTGTAAATTTTCACCTGCGTGGCTAAGACCAACTTAAAAACCACTAGGCATATCAGGACAAAGAAACTAGAGAAAAAACGGACAGTACAATCAGACCCACAGGTGACCCATGCGTTGGAGCTATCAGGTGGATTTAAATGAACCCAGGGTAGAATGAAAGAACACAAGGTGTCAAGAAAATACTTTGCAGGGAGAGTTAGGAACCAGAGTCTTGTTTCAGCCTTCTTTCCATTAGACTTATGAAGGTGGGCAAGCTAGTTACACTCTAAAAGCTTCAGTTACTTACTAGTAAACGATAGATAACAGCCTTTCACCTTCCTGGGGGGTGGGGATAAAGGGAGATCATGGGAAGTACACCCTCCGCACAGAAGTTACTGCTGGTGTTGCTACCTGGGGGTCCTCCAGGCATCTTTGGGCTCACGAATGATTCACTAGCACCTGCTTTGAAGTTAAGCCTCACTATCCCGGCTGAACACCTGATACAGTCTTGTCTGGTCTACACCGTGGGCACTTAATACAAGTTTATAGATGAACCAATTGTGATACGAGAACTCCTACTTTCTTATCTCCAGCTCAGGCTCCCTGTTTTTTGGTTCTACCATTTTATTTATATGTTTACGTACTCGTTTATTTATTTTGATTGGGCATCTTTATCCAAGTGCATATTGGTATTGAATATGAAACATCATTTTGATGATTCTAAAACCTTTTTAAAAATTCCCTCTGTTGAGGGAAAGAGTTACGAAATGCGTGGATGAGAGTATCCTGTGTGTCAAAGCGAACACCTGAGACCCTCAGGTTAAGCTAGACATTCAGAGTCTGACTCTGGCCTCTGGTAGTTGTTTATTCAAAACAGATTCCCTATTTTTACGCGTTGTCCAAAGCTTCTGTGATAATTGGTTTTGTTTCTGAAGAGTTAAGCAAGGAGATGTGAATTGATACACTAGTATATCAACTCATTGGGTCTGAGGAGAAAGCAGAATTGAGTTGCAAATTTTAGAGATTTTTGAGAGGTAATTAAACCTTAAATCTAAATTTTTTTTTCTCCTGTCAAATATCCACTAATTATTTTTGTGCTGGCAAATTGCACATACTTCTATTCTGTTGGGGGTTTGTCTCCAAGTTACTACCACTACTATTTTATTTGCAGATAGAACTCTTGTTTGTACCCGCTGTGAAGGATGCTTGAGTGTGGTGAGTTCAGAGGCCAGGTGTATGGCACCAGTGTGGATGATGTTTAAGTTCTTGATGAAAAGAAGGTCTGTGTGAAGGTCTTAGAACCTCAGATGGGTCTGGGGAGGCACCAAGTCCTGAGTGGTTGATCCTTTGGGATGTCTCGTCCAGGGAGGAAAGGAAATGCATACATATGACTAAGAAAGGCAGCTTTACTTTGTGATTGTACTGTTGTTCATAAAGTAGGCACTGTCCTCTTTGTCATGCCCCGGAACAAATACACTCTCCTGCATCATTAATATTAGACTTGGCCATCTGACTTCCTTGGCTTCTGGAATATGGATCAAGATGACATTGTGCCAGTTCCTAACAAAGGTTTTAAGAGACATTACCAACTCTCATGATGGCTTTGTGCTCTGCTCCACCCCCACCATGAGGATATCACAGCCCGGAGAATGTGTGATGTGATCCTCTGGCACAGGTCCTGAAATTAGACAACATACCTAGAGCATACCTGAACCTCACCTCTGCCTGGAGCCAAGCTGCCAAGATATGAGCTGTTAGCGTTAAATAAATAAGTGCTGTTTCGAGCTGCTGCGATATCGAGGGGTTGTTTGTTAAGCAACGTTATTACAAAGGCAACTCCCTAATGCAGGTAGATTAAACAACAAACAGCACAGGTGAGATTGCATGGTTGGAAGGGATAATCCTCACCTAACCCTGTGTACCAAATTTATAGGTGCATTAAATATGCAACATGCTTAAAGTAAACAAAATCATAAATAAAATATGGGTGCAAATGGTCAACTGATATCGGAGCAGATAAGGACCTCGTAGGAATAAACTGATCGAAGAAGTCAAAAATAGATTTGACTTTATACAACAATACTTACACTTCCGTAGATCGTGAAAAAAAATCAGTAAAATTCCAATTTTCAAATTGTGGGAAAAATGTCTATGAAATAAATTATCATTTAATCCACACTTTGTTGATGGAAAAATGAGGATTGGTGAGGTGAAGTGACTTGCACACGTGTGTGCACGGTGTGGATAGACACGAAACTAAAGCCCACACGGGGACACCAGAATTAGCAGGTGACAGCATGGTAAGAAGCCCACTACCTAAAGACTGGTCCTCGCCCCCTGGCCCTTTGGATCGAGCACAATTTCACACAGATTCCCAATGGGTTAGGCACTTTCTTTTGTCAAGGAGCCTGCGTTATCATGCATTAAATTCCACGTACGCCATTACCTGCCCAGCACAAATCACATCGTTCAGAAACGTTATGCAGCTGAATAGTGAGATACAACTCCCAGGGTGGAAGGTACGAAGATTTGTTGTAGACAAACAGAGATTGAAAAACAAAACCTCGTGGAATTAAGTTTGAGACTTAGATTGCTTAAGCACGGCAAGGACCATTCTGGAAATCTCATTGACTGTCATCCTAAACTCCATTTTCAACAGCGTCTAAACAAGATTCGTTAACAGCAAGTACACTTACGTTACCTCTGACTTGAACTGGATGAAATGTCCTCAACAGTGAAGCTGTGGGAGATATTAGTGGGCTATTTGAGAACCTTTCATACTGTGGTTGATGATTTTGGAAAACATGATGCAGAAAGCGTGGTTTTATTTTGTTTAGAGCTCCCATGGGGATGGAGAACATGACACTGGCCCCCGGCCATCTGACTGGGGACCTGGTCCGTTTACCCTTCTATCTAAGGCAGACGACACATGGGCCAAGGCATATGGGGTCCATGAGATGAAGGGAAATGAGAAGGGTGGCAGACAGACTGTAGGGTGGCCTGTGATCCCGCCTCCTGCTGTCCATGCCCTTGTACGACCCTTTCCCTCTGAGTGTGGGTGGGGTATGTGGGCGCCACCAGCAATGGGGCAAGGCAAGGTGATGGGACATTGCTCCCATGATTCTGACACGTTAACTATGACTCTGATTTACTGGCACATTCTAGACACTCCGTTTGTTGGTGTGATGGTCTTAGTGGCCGTGCCATGTGGGCAGGAGCTGCAGGTATCCTTTGTCAGCTGAGCGTGGTCTCCAGCTTACAGTCAGCAAGGGGCCATGACCCTGAGTCCTGCTGTAATGCAGAAATAAGTCCTCCAACCACCCAACGGGCTGGAAGCAGACCATTCATTACTTGAGACCCCAGACCTGGCGGATGCATTGACTGCAGCATTTTGAATGCTCAGCATAACACCCAGCTGGGTCACGCTGGACTCCTGATCTTTGGAGACCCTAAACTGGCAAGTGTGTGCTGCCTTGAGCCACAAAGTGTGTGGTACTTGATTCCACAGTAATGGACCAAAGGGAGAGATGCAGGACCCTCCGCCTGCAAGAGAGGCAGGGGTGGGCCAGGTGTACCGATGGCCTTCCTAGCAACCCTGGGACATGACCAATGTCCCAACGCTGGGACACTATGACCAATGAGACGCACAGTAGGACTCATTCTCCAACTGACCCGCCGTGACCAACGGGACGCACAGTAGGACTCATTCTCCAACTGACCCACCGTGACCAATGGGATGCACAGTAGGACTCATTCTCCAATTGACCTGCCATGACCAATGAGATGCACAGTAGGATTCATTCTCCAACTGACCCGCCGTGACCAATGGGACACACAGTAGGACTCATTCTCCAACTCAACTCTGGTCAGGCATGTTCCACCCTTTTTGAGCTCATTCCAGAAGCTCCAGACTAACTTTCATGCTCACACCCCTGCTTGTATTGTTCTGATTCATCTTGCCTTCAGAGATCACCTCTACTCTGGGGACCCGCAGTCATGTCTCCAGCCCAGACCTCCTCCCCAACCCCAGGACTCTATGACAGTGGGTCCACCCGGCTGTGATCTCCACTGGGACGACACGTGGTCAGGTAGGAGATAGGGTAGCCTGACTGAGGCAGTGGCGGCTGAGTCACAGAGATTAGCATGTGGGTTGGTGGAGGCACAAATCAGAATGCCCTCCCCACCTTGGGAGGGTGTTTTACCCAATCCTTCAAGGGCCTGAACAGAACAAAAAAGGGAAGGAAAGGAGGATTTGCCCTCTTTTCCTCAGCATATCCTGAGCTATGCATCTCCTGGCCTTCAAGCTGTACCACCAGCCCTCCCTGTTTCCACGAGTGGGTGACAGATTGTGGGGTTTCTCAGCCTCCAAGATTGCTTGAATCCAGTCCTCATAATAAATCCCCCTCTAGATCTCTCTCTCTATCCTACTGGTTCTATTTCAGGTTCTCTGGAGAATGCTGAGTCATACAGGGTTTGCTACCAAGAGTGATTCTAGAAGGATGGAATTTTAAGGATGAGCCTGTTTAAATTAATTCTGGGGTTTCTGGAACTGGCTCTGCAATGTGATTAAATATAAAGATGAGAATGACTCCATATCCCACAGTAAAGAGAGTTGTGATGGCCCATGGTGTGGACCAGTGATAGAGATACACCAGATAGCTATACTGGGTGCTCCTAATCCACCACTTACAAGAAGCAAGGGACTGGGTGCCTCCACATACACTTTCAAATACTTTTGGAAAACTAACAGATATAATGACATTGGTCAGTTGCTTCCTAATGCTGTTGCCGGAAAATGTGGGGAAACAAAAGGGAGGGCTCAAGGGTCTGATTTCCCAGCTCAAGCACAGGGTGAACCAATGAAAGCTTCTGTATGTATCTTGAAGGAGACCCTTTGCTGTTGCAGGATCCAGGTAGGGTTTTGTGCAGAGGGTGACATGACATGATTTCTCCTTGATAGAAGGGCTGCTGGTCTACCCAGAAAGAACCAGAGGAAACCAGGTCAGAGTGTCTAGCCTTGGTTCAGGTAGGAGATGTGGTAGCCTGAGTGAGGCAGTAGCGGTTGAATTACAGGTGGAAGATTCTGGATCCATCATGAAGTGGGATTTCACAGTACTTGCCAATGGTCTTGCGGTGTGAAAGAAGTTACACCCGATTCCAGGGTTTCAATGTGAGCCGCTGGATGGATGGGATAGATTTGCCTTTTACTGCTGTGGTGAAATAGTTTGGGGAAAATGTGTTGAGAGCCCCGTGCTGTCCAGGGTGAGTCTGAGGTGGCCACATGTTGTCCCTGTGGAGATCACAGCCGGGTAGACCCACTGTCATAGAGTCCTGGGGTTGGGGAGGAGGTCTGGGCTGGAGACATGCATGTCCCCAGAGTAGAGGTGATCTCTGAAGGCAAGATGAATCAGAACAATACAAGCAGAGGTGTGAGCATGAAAGTTAGTCTGGAGCTTCTGGAATGACCTCAAAAAGGGTGGAACATGCCTGACCAGAGTTGAGTTGGAGAATGAGTCCTACTGTGTGTCTCATTGGTCACAGTGGGTCCGTTGGACAATGAGTCCCACTGTGTGTCCCATTGGTCACGGCGGGTCAGATGGAGAATGAGTCCTACTGTGTGTCCCGTTGTTCATGGTGGGTCAATTGGAGAGTGAGTCCTACTGTGCATCCTGTTGGTCATGGCAGGTCAGTTGGAGAATGAGTCCTATTGTGCATCCTGTTTTTCATGATGGGTCAGTTGGAGAATGAGTCCTATCCTATTGTGCATCCCGTTGGTCATGGTGGGTCAGTTGGAGAATGAGTCCTACTGTGTGTCCCATTGGTCATGGCAGGTCTCTGTCTCCGGGGGCGGGTGGAAGGGTGTGTCTGTGGACTGCCATCTTTGAAAATCTCTAGCCTCGATCTTATGTACCAGACATCACCCCTCCCCCCACAGCGACCTTCTTGCCGGGAGGAAGGTTTCGGGGCGCAGTCAGGAGCTCAGAGCTCAGAGGTTGTTGATCAAGGGAGGGATAGCACCGTCAGGCAGATGGAGGGGAAGCAAAGAGGAAAGATCCCCTTGGCACCAACTGCCTCGCACAGCCTTACATCGAGGGCACGTGTGTCTTTAAATCCCCGTCCTCAGATCAGTCCCCTGCTGCCTGCGTGCTTCCCTTTTCAGTCAGTTACCGTCAGACGCCTCTGAAAATAGGCCGTGCTGACCAATCATGACTCTTACGTAAGATTTAGGACTGTCTCTGGCCCGCACCTGTCAGGTTGAAATGGAGAGGCTCCCGGGTGATGCATTTGCAGCCAAATGAGAGAAGACACCCTGGGAACAGGGAGAACTCACCTCCGTGGGTGGGGACTTGGCGCTCTGGCTGTGCGGCCCCGGGGCTCAGACGCGTCGCCCCCCAGGAGGCTCTGGTTAGTCGTTATGCCGCGTCTCAGCTGCCAGGCTGCCTTGTGCCCCATCAGCTGCCAGGTCGGCAGCAAGGAGCACGACAGGGCAGACCCCCCACCCCCTGCCGGGTCCTGCTGGGTGGGCTTGTCCATGCAGTGGGTCTCCCAGCCCCGTCCTGTCTGGGGCTCTGCCAGGGTCATGGGGCGCCTCGCTCCTTCCGGCACCAGCTGGGCACCGGGCAGGCAGGTGGGCCAAGACCACCTCCGTCCACACTGGAGTTCAGAGCCACATGATCGGCCCTGCCGGCTTGGCACTGACCTCTGCGCCTGCCCATCTGTGCCCCCCGTGTCTTCCTGCAGTGGCCGCCGGACCCATCTGTCCCAGCACAGTGCACGTCACGCTCCCACTTCCGGGCAGGGGGCTCTGAATCCCTTGTCTTCTCCGTGGCCGGACCCCCTCCATGCCTGCTGGCTTCTACATCCTCAGTGTGCTCATCCTCTCCCAGCCCGCCTCCCGGCCACCTGGGCTCCCTGAGGGGCCCCGTCTATGAGCCTTGGTGTTCTTTTCTCACTACTGGCGATGACGGTGATTACCTTCCAGACTCTGGCGTGGTGCGCATTCGGGATGGTAGCTGTGGATGCTGCTTGGCATAGAGCAGGTGCTCGCTGAGAGCCATGAGAGCCCGCCTAGCCTCCCTCTCTGCTGTACCTGGCTGCTTCCTTGTTTGTCCTTCAGGACTCGGCTTAGATGACTCCTTGTACAGGAAGCCCCCTCGGATTTCACGAGGCAGAAACGGGTGCCTCCCACAGCCGCCGTGCGTACTCTCGCACAGTCCTTGTTCCTTTGTTAACACATCTGCCTTCTCGCCGCGGGTAGTTTGGGAGCAGGGGCGATTTCTTCTGACACTGTGTGGAGCACACAGATCAGCTGCAAACTTTGGGCGTTGAATGAGTGGAGGAAAGAAACAGGGCGCCTGCACAGCTCAGTCAGGTAGGTGCCCGACTCTTGGTTTCGGCTCAGGTCATGGTCTCACAGTTCGTGAGTTTGAGCCCCCTGTCGGGTTCTGTGCTGCTGGTGTGGAGCCTGCCTGGGATTCTCCCTCTCTCTCCCTCTCTCTTGCTCTCTCTCAAAATAAATATATAAACTTAAAGTACGTTAAGAACAAAACAAAAAAGAAACACAGCTAGCTGTCTCTGGTCTGATAGGTGGCTGGCTGGCTCACCGTCCTCAGCGACACGACTTCCTGAGGGTTTGTCCCCAAGTCTGGAAGTTGAGCACAGTTCCCTGGCCCTAGGTGTACCTGATTCCTACTGTAAGAAATATGCTAATAACTGGTTTATCCACCAGGTGCTGGGGGCTTAATTTACCCAAAGACCTTTTAGAATGAGATAATTTGAGGTGACAGAATGGGGTTTCTGTATCTCGTCTGGGGGTTTCCTGCGCTCCTTCGGCAAACATCTACAGAACGTAAAATGTGGGTCTGTAGGGCGTGCAGCACAGAGTGGTTTTCCGGCGAATTTTCATGGGGCCCAACTCATTGCTGCGTCTACAGTCCTCCTCTGTTGACTTCCTTTGTCAACAGTACGTCGGTTAGCGGCGGTTGGATAACAAGCCAGCCCCAAACACGGAGGCTTAAAAACAGCCGTCGTGATTTCTCACACGTGGCCCTTTGACGCACACTGGTCGTGGCCGATTTTGGCGACGCTCCCTTAGGCACGCACCTGTGCTCGGCTGTGGGTGGCTGGAGGTGGCACGGTTCAGGGTGGACGCGGCTGGCGGTGCAGCTCTGCCCGGCAGGGTCTCGTCCCCAGCAGGGCTAGACCTGTCCTCCAGATCCTAGGACACTCAGGGCAGGTGCGGCTGACCTCTGGAGCCCAGGCAGGACCCCGCACAAGGTCACAGCCAGAGCCTCCGATTCAAGGAGACCAGCCAGATCCCAAAGACTCCAGTCCTCGAGGAGACGGTTGGAGGGTTTGCGTGGTCACCCCAGAAGGAGACTAGAAAAGACAAAGAGACGGGCGGAGACCAGGGCCGGGTGTCAGTGCTTCTGTCTGCATTGCTGCCGCCATCACGGGTTACTGGCAAATGAGTTCATACCCTGTGCGGACGGGCCTCTTTCCGCTTCCCGGATCCTCACCACCCCCCCGCCCCCCCCACCAGCCACGCTCTTGGCAGGGACAGAGTCTGTGTCTTTCGTAAGAGGCTGAAAAGAGCCGCATGGGACAGATCACGCAGCGAGGTGGGTTCCTCCGTGGGAGCCCGCCCAACCCCATCACGGCTTCTGGAATGCCCTGCCCTCGCAAAGGAGTACGGTTGTTAGGCTTTGCAGTCCCCATCGAAGGAGGTAAATATGGAGCTCGTGGGTCCACGTGCACTGGCTAAGAGGTCCCTCCTGTGGCGTCCACACACCCGTCAGCAGGACTGAGCATCCCTGAGTGAGCTTACCGTGAATATTTGTCCCTTGATTTGCCCCAAACGCCAATGACCTTGCCATGCCTCCTGCCTTCCAGCCTCCAGGACTGACCTCCACAGGTTCCGGGCCCGTGAGGCTCTGTCGTCCCCTCGGCTGACCCTCTCCCCATGCTCTGTGTCCCCGAAACACTTTCTCTGGCCCTGGATTCCACTTTAGGGATCAGCACAACCCTCACGCCCTGACCTCCTCTCTGAACGTTGCTCAGAGCTGGCTCCCATCTGCGAGCCCCCCTCCCCGGTTCCCCTTGGTGGCCTGCACAGCCCCTCCGGCCCTGTCTCCTCACTACCCTCCCCTGCATGCCTCTCTCCATCCGTGCTCCTCTGCAAAGCACCAGGTCCATTCCTGCCCCAGTGCCTCTGAACTTGCAAGTCCTCTGCTGGGAGAGACCTTCCTTAGACACCTGCCCTCTTTCTCAGTGAGGACTCCCACCCCTTCTGTCTTTTTTGGCTTTAAAAACACTGATATGTAACTCACCTACCACAGAACTCACCACTTTGAAGTGTGAAATTCGGGATACTCTGGTACATTCGCAAGGTTTTACAGCCATCGGCACGGTCTCCTTCCAGAACATTTCCACCAGCCCAGAAAGTAACCATAGTCATCCGCAGACCCTCCCCACCCTGCCCTCTGCCAGCTCCTGGCATCCATTAATCTGTCCCATCCCCGTGGACACTTCACACACGTGGGATCGTTCATTACGCAGCCTTTGCGTCCGTCGTTTCGCCCAGCTCGCTGCTCCCGGGCCTCCGGTGCTGCTGCCCGCGTCAGGGCATCACGCCCTTCTACGGCAGAATGGTGGCCCCTGGAAAGAGACGCCACGTTTTCTGCCTCTGTTCGCCAGTCCATGGGCATTCGGGTCGCTCCCACTTTTTGGCTATTATGAGTAATGCTGCTATCAGTGTTTGTGTTTAAGTCGTTATGGGAGCATATGTTTTCAGTTCCCGGGGGTGGAGATATATATACATACATATAGTAGTGTAATTTCTGGGTCACACGGTAGCTCTGTGTTGATCATTTCCAGGAATCCCCACCGCTTGCCCCACGAGCAATACACACTCTCGCCAACACGTGCTGTTTCTTGGTGTGCGTGTGTGTGCGTGTGTGTGTGTGCGTGTGTGTGTGTGTGTGTGTGTGTGCAAGCAGGTGGGGGTGAGAAGTGTCATCTGTGACCTTGGTGACCACCCTGTGATGCATGATGAACTCTCCCTAGCCCCTGTCCCAGATTGATTATTTCTTTTTTTTAACTTTTTAAAAAATATTTATTTATTTCTGAGAGAGAGACAGAGACAAAACACAAGCGAGGGGAGGGGCAGAGAGAGAGGGAGACTCAGAATCCGAAGCAGGCTCCAGGCTCCAAGCTGTCAGCACAGAGCCCGATGCGGGGCTTGAACTCACAAACCGTGAGATCATGACCTGAGCCGAAGCTGGACGCTTAACCGACTGAGCCACCCAGGCGCCCCTATTTATTTTTATTTTAATGTTTATTCATATCTGAGACAGTGAGAGACAGAGCATGAGTGGAGGAGGGGCAGAGAGAGAGGGAGACACAGAATCCAAGGCAGGCTCCAGGCTCTGAGCCGTCAGCACAGAGCCCGACGCGGGGCTCGAACTCATGGACCGTGAGACCGCGACCTGAACCGAAGTCGGACATTTAATGGATGGAGCCCCCCAGGCGCCCCCAGATGGATGATTTCTTCAGAGCACGAGTCACCCTCTTACTTTGCGGGTCTGCCCACCTGTCTGTCTGCACGTGTGTGTGCTCTTCATGTACGTGTGCACATGTACAAGCCACACTACGTGTGTTTGCTCTCCCCACCTTGTCCTTCCCACCCCGTTTCCTCCACCTCTCCTTCCATGGTCCAGCCGCTGGGAGCCCATCCCTGCCCCCTCCAGCCTGTAAACTCCTTCTTGTCCCTTCCTGCTACAACCCAGCCTCGATGATGTGGGGTCGGAACAGGGGCAGCGGGAGGAGGCTTGACGTTGTTTGTAGATTAACTGCATCTGCCTGACCCTCTGTGGACAAAGCACCGGCCAGCGGAGAGCGGCCTCTAGGATCTTGACGACAAAGGGTGAATATGAGCTCACCTGGTCTAGGCAGGTACCCTGCAGTGGGCAGGTGTACTGGGCCCAAATGGGTGAGTGTGTCTTTAAGGAATTGAGGGGTGCCTGTCTGGGGAACCCCTGAGAAAGGCAGAACAAGCACGGTTGATGCTGCAGAGATGGTTGGAAGGGAGAAGGTGTGGCCCGGCCAGGCTGGGAAGACGTAGGACTGCAGGTGAGCTCTTCCTACCAAGGCTTTCCACCAAGGCCACGGCCATCAGTCTTCCAGAACGTGGCTCTGAGCTCGGGCTGCCACCTCCTTGGGCCCCGCGTGGGTCCTTGCAGTCACCATCGGACACCATTTCTCATTCCATCCTTGCATGTTATGACAAGGCAGAGACTCCCTCTTCTTTGGGTTTTTTACAAATGAAATTCATCTCTTGTGATTTATCGATTTTCTTAAAAGAAAAGTAAATCCATTTTTTTTTCCAGCTTATTACCAGACACTTGGGTGTGGGACACACAGAGCAAGAATTCTGTTAAAAGTGTTCAGAAATGTTTCCAAATCAAAATCAATACAACGACACGGGTATATTGTTTAATGCTACAAAGGGAAAAATGTAGATGATTTCATCAAGACAAGCTGCCTGGTGACACCAGATGCAGGTGCTCAGCTCTGGTTGCAGCAGGCACCATAAACCACGAGGACTAGACGGAGGAAGCTCACGAAAAGTCTTGTAAACGTCTCTGATGCAAAACCAAGCAGACTCAGCCGTGGATCTGGGTTGGAGCATTAGGCACACTCCTCCTGGACTCTCCCGCTGGCCACGCTATGGAAAAGGCACAGAATATGTGGGGAAGGGATCTCAAGACCCCAGACGGCGTACTCACCTTCAGCAGATGCTTTGGGAAGGACCTCCAGAATTCCGTGACACCATTGAATCAAGTTCATCATTTCTCCCACTCTGGTCTTTTCTGGCTCAGTGTTAATGCACTCGAAACCCAGAAATGGGCAGGTGCAGGGACTTCCAGAAGACACTCTAGTTATAGTTATATAGTTTCCAATATGAGCAGGAAGGAGAACCCCTAACACAGAAGATATTTAGACATCCCCCCATTTTCTTTCCTATTTTTAAATTCTCCATTTTCCCAGTCCCCTGTCTCTTAAACCAGTGACTTGCAGGCAAGGCCAGCAGGCAGAAGCAAGCGTCCACAGGGGCCACAGCTTCGGGGCAGAGTGGTCATCACCACCCCCACGCTGCAGACCTGGGGTCCCCAGAGGGGGAGGCCAACACTGCATGCTGCTTCTCCTTCTGTGCCCCCGTGCTGCTTGACGTGTGTGTGGTTGCAGCTGTGTGCAGCCGAGCAGGTAATTAATGTCTCAGTGTTCTGGCACAGGAACTTGGGAAAGTGACCCCATAGGATTGCTTGTGAATTCTTGGGCTCAGCACCTCCCTGCACACAAGTTGCGCACACATGGATGTCGCCCACTAGAGCATTCCAAACATTCTGAGGACCGAGAGCACAGACCACACCCTAGACCGGCCGTGGAGCGACCACGTGTGGGGTAGATATGAACAGAATCGCTGAGGCTCGGAAAAGTGAACTGACCACACACCGCAGCCAGCCCAGAAGGCAAAATGCGAAGTGTGGCCCTAAGAGAAGCAGGTCAACTGTCTGCACAAGCAACAGCATGGCATTCTCCATTGGGTGTAAACGAGGACCAAGCCTCAGAACGCAATAGTCAAAGTGTCCGGGATGTAATCCAAAATCACTTAGCACAGGAGGAACCAGGAAAATCTCAACTCCTCTGGGAGGAGACAATCAGAGACCCATACTGAGATGATGCAGATATTAGAATTGCCTGGCAGAGACTTTAAAGCAGCTACCATTAAAATATCCCAGTGAGCCATCGCAAGCATGTTGGAAATCCATCAAAAATTAGAAAATGGAAATTTCGGTCCTGATGAAAAGTACATAAAATTAAAAAAAAAAAAAAAGGCTCACAGAAAGGCTTAGGAGCAGCGTGGGGATGACAGGGAACAGAGTCACTGAACTCAAAGACAGATCAATAGAAATTATCCAATCTGAACAAAAGAGAAAAGGATTTGAAACATGGACTGAGCCTCAGGCTACCTCTGGGACAATAACAAAAAGCTTACCCTTTGTGTAGTCACAATCAAGGAGAGGGGGAAGGGTGCCGCTGAAAGAAAAAGTATTGATTAAAACTTTCTAAATTTAGAAAAGTGCATAAACCAACAGAATCGAGAAGCTCGGCAAACCCCAAAGACAATAAACTCAAAGAAATCCGTGTCCAGATACGTCACAATCAAGCGATGCAGCCTAGACACGCACAAAAATTTGAAAGCAGCCGGAAATGACTATAGGAGATAAGCAATTTGAAAGGTGTGGTTTTCTCATCTGAAACCCTAGATGCAAAGTGGGGGCTGCAACAGCACTGTTCAAGAGCCAAAAGGAAAGAACGGTCTGCCGGAAATGTATTTCCAGAGAAAATACCTACAGGAATAAAGACAATACAAAGATGTGCTCAGCTGAAGGAAAACTAAGAAAATGTATTGCCAGCAGAACTCCTATAGGAGAATTCTTTCCAAAAGATCTTTAGACAGAAGGGAAAGGATAGCAGAAGGGAGATTAGAACACCAGAAATGAGGAAAATACCAGAAGTGGTAAATACAGGGGTAAATGTAATGGACTATTTTATGTTCTGAAGTCGTTCAAATCTGCGTGTTAAGTGAAAAGTAAAAGACTGTATCACTGTCTGATGAGGTTTTAATGTATGTAGTATAATGTAGAAGATGAGAATCACACGAAGAGAGAGAAGTGATAACAATTCTCTAAGTAACAATTTCTAAGTAAACCAGGAAAAATGAGGTATGCACACAGCAATCCCTAGAGCAACCAGTTTGAAAAATTAATCTAGGGGCGCCTGGGTGGCTCAGTCGGTTAAGCGTCCGACTTTGGCTCAGGTCATGATCTCGCGGTCCGTGGGTTCGAGCCCCGCGTCGAGCTCTGTGCTGACAGCTCAGAGCCTGGAGCCTGTTTCAGATTCTGTGTCTCCCTCTCTCTGACCCTCCCCCGTTCATGCTCTGTCTCTCTCTGTCTCAAAAATAAATAAATGTTAAAAAAATTTTTAATAAAATAAAAGAAAAATTAAACTATATTAAGAAAAGTAGTAAGAAATAGCGGATAATACTAAAAATGTTTAAATAACGCCCCCTAAGAAAAGGCAGCAATGGAGAAACAGAAACGGAAACTGGAGGAAACAAACAGAAAACAAATAACAAAATGTTAGAATTAGAAATTAAATCCAAATATGTCAATTCTTACAGTCAGCAAAAATGGTCTACACACACTATTAAATGGCAGGAGGTGGCTAAAATCACAAGAATTACCTATATACTGCTGACAAGAAACTCATTTCCGATAGAATGATTCAAGTAGATTAAGCATTTGGAAGAGTGATCTATGTGGATGCTATTCAGGAAGGTGGATTCCGCATTTAATGTCAGACAGAATAGATCTCCAAGCAAACAAATCTACCCAGGATAAAGTAGGACATTATGTAATAACAAAACCATTAATCCACCAAGGAGACATAGTGATCCTAAATGTATGCGTGTAGCTGAAGAGTTTCAAAATATTGGAAGCAAAAAGTGAGAAAGTTGAAAGGGGAAATAAATCAATCCACATGATAGTTGGACACGTCAACTCTCCTCCGTCAGTAAGACAGAGAACCAGCAGATGGAAACTCAGCAAACATAGAGAAGTGAATTGCCACTAGCCATCCACCGCAGCTGCCTGACATGTAAGAACACCGGACTGAACAAGACAGAATACACACGCTTTCAAATCCACATGGGACCCTCGCCAAGAACGATTATTGAAATAATACCACGTATGTTGTCTGATCATGATGGAATTAAACTGGAAACCAGTAACAGAAAGATAACAAGGGAAGCTCCAAATGCTTAGAAATTACACACTTTTAAATAATCATTAGGTCAAAGAGGAAGCCTCCAGGGAAATTAGAAAATCCTCGTAAGTGAACAGCAGTGAAAGTACAACATATCAATATCATCCCCATTTATGAGAAGCAGTTAAAGCAGTACTGAGAAGGAAAGTTAACAATTTTTTAATGTTTATTTTATTTTAGAGAGAGGGAGAGGGAGAGGGAGAGGGAGAGGGAGAGAGAGAGGGAGAGAGAGAGCCAGAGTGTGAGCAGGGGAGGGGCAGAGAGAGAGGGAGACACAGAATCTGAAGCAGGCTCCAGGCTCCGAGCTGACAGCATAGAGGCCAATGCAGGGCTTGAATCCACAAACTGTGAGATCATGATCTGAGCTGAAGTCAGATGCTCAACTGACTGAGCCACCCAGGTGCCCTAGGAAACTTAAAGCATTAAATGTATATGTTAGAAAAAAATGAAGGTCTCAAACGAACAATCTAAGCTTTACCTTAAGAAACTAAATATGAAGAGCAAAGTAAACCCACAGTGAGGAAAATAAAGGAAATTATAAAGGCATGAGCAGAAATTAATCAAATTGGAAACAAAAACAGTAGAGAAAATCAAAAGCTGGTTCTTTGTACATATTAATAAAATTGATGAGCCTCTAGCAAGACTGACAAAAAATAGGAGAGAAGTTAAAACTACCAATTCAGAAATGAAAGAGAGTTTGATTTTTGTTTTTTTTGCCTTTTTATAAAAAACTAGACCCTTGCAGAAATCAAAAGGACAAGAAAGGCATATTACAACCAACTTTTACACACATAAATTCAACAAGTTCTATGAAATAGACAAAATCCTTGAGAAACACAAACTACCAAAACCCACCAAGATGAAATTGATGGCCTAAATAGTCCTATCATTGTTAAATAAATCAGATTTGTAGTTAAAGATTTCTAAGACATAAATATCCAAGCCCAGATTATTTCGCTGGTAACTTCTACCAAATTTTTAAAAAGAAATAACACTAACTCTAATCTCTTGAAGAGACAGAAATACTTTCTACTTCATTTTATGAGGCAAGCATCATCCTGATACCTAAACTTGATAGACAACGATGGACCAGTATCGCTCATGAACATATATGCAAATATTCCCAACAAACTATTAGCAGATCAACTCTGGAAATATAGAAAAAGATTAAAACACGGCCATCAACTGGGGTTTATTTCAGGAATTCAAACCTGGGTCAAGATTTAAAAATCTATCAATGTAATCTACTATATGAACTGTATGAAAAGCAATACTGCATGGATGTATTGATTGGTACAGAATAGGCATTTGACAAAACCCAGAATCCATTCACAATGAGAAACAAACAAACCATTCAAAACAAACTTCTGTAAGTCAAATTCCTCAACTTGATGAAGGGCATTTATAAAAAGTTACAGCTGACATCTGCATTGTCAAAGATACACTGATGTCCCTCTAAAGTTAGAGACAAAGCTATGAATTCCCTTCTGTCAGTCCTATTCAGCATGACAATGAAAGTCCTAGCCTTTATAATAAAGCAGGATAGAAAATTAAAAAAAAACAGATTGAAAGGAAAAGAGAAAACGGTGCTTTTCAATGACAACACGATTGTCTGTATACATAATTTCAAATAATATGCAAAAAGCCTTCGGGAACCAAGAAGTGAATTTATCAAGTTTGCAGGATAAAAAGTCAATACACACATATGTGTGCACGTGCGCACACACACACACACCTCAATAGATTTCTCCATATTAGTAGTAAATAATTTGAAAATCAAAATTTAAAAAAATATGTATCATTTGAAATAGTTCAAGAAAGTGAAATGTGTAAGTACAAATCTTTCAAGACATGTAGAGAATTCGAATGCTGGAAAGTATAACATATGGATGAGAGCTTTCAATAAAAACCTACATGAAAAAGGGGCAAATGAACCTCATGGCACCGACATGGGGAAGGAGTCAGTCGTTCCCAAATTGACTGATGGATTCAAAATACATCTGATTAAAATCACAGCAGGATGTTGGTAGCTATAGACAAGATGCTCCCAGAGTGTGTATGGGATGTCAAAGGAATTAGAAAAGACACAAATACTGTTGAGGAAATCAGAGTTGAGAATTATACCATCCCATTTTAAGACGTACCCTAACGGTGCTGTAATCAAGACAGTGTGGTATTGGCCAAGGGACAGACACATGAAGCTAGCAACATTACGGGGGCCAGAAACAGACCCTCACACACACGGTCATTGTGTGAAGTTACATTTCTGCTGTTTCAACCACTGCGTGTTCCTTTCTTACAGCAGCCCCAGGACACTTACACAGCCAGCCACGGATGGGGATAAAACATTTATTACTTGCGAACCACATAGTTAACAAAATACTTGTATCTAGAATATATTTTTAATAAACTTCCAAAACTCAACAGTGAGAAAATAAATAGCCCAATTAAAAAAAAAAATACACAGACATGTCGACCAAAGAGAACATATGGATGGAAAGAAGTTCTAGATCATGAGTCATTAATAAAGTACAAACTAAAACCACAACGAGCTACCCCATACACACCTATCAGAAAGGTTGAAATGAAAGGTAGTGACAATCACAAGTCCTGGATAGACTGTAGGGTGACTGGGTCTCTCATCAATCCCATGGGCATACAAAGTGACATGGCTGCCCTGTGTGACAGCTTCCTGTATGATTAAACAGCCGGCCACCTACCGTTTGACCCAATCGTCCTCCTCCCAGAGAACAGGAACGTCTATCTGCACACGTGTGGGGTTTCCACAGACACTTATCAGTAACCATCTGTGCGACTAGTAACCCAATCTCCTCTGCAGGTGTGTGGACAGACAAGCTGATGTCCCCTTGTCTCCTACTCACTGGGATCCTACTGACTGCAAAGGGGGGTGAACCACAGACACATGTAACAACGTGGTAAATGTCAAAGACGTTATGTCCAAAGAAGGAAGTCGATCTTGAAACCTCATACACACTATGCGTCTGCTTATATGAGCCTCTCAAAATGTTTTGTTTATATCAGTCATTACGAGGGCATGTTGTGGGTGACTGATCTGTTCTGTATCATGATGGTCACACAGTCATGGTGGTTACATTATCACTACAGGTGTTAAAGTTCATAGAACAAAGCTATTTGTACTATGTGATGATTTAAAAAACTAAATGATATGAAATAGCCATCAGAAGCGAGACACCAGTAGACCCCTACCGGAACAGCCCAAATCTGAACACCGACAACGCGCAGTGCTGGGGGGGATGCAGAAGAACAGGAACGCTGGTCCACTGGTGGGGGTGTAGAATGGTGCAGCCACCAGGGAGGACAGCGTGGCAGTTTCCTACAAAACTGGATATACTCTTACCATAGGATCCATCAGTTCCGATTTCCGGTATTTAGCCAAAGGAGTCGAAAACTCACGTCCACCCAAAAACCTGCACATGAATGTTAACAGCGGCTTCATTCAGGATCGTCAAACCTGGAAGCAACCAAGATGTCCTTCAGTGGGCACGGTGCGTCCAGACGATGCAATATTATCAGTAATAAAAAGAAATGAACTGTCAACCCACAAAGACAAGGAGGAGCCTTAAATGCGCATCGGGGAGCGAAAGACGCCCGCGAAAAGGCCACACGCCGTCTGATTCCCGCTCCACGTCACCTTCCGGAAAGGGCACGACCGCGGAGACAGTGGAAGAACCAGTGGTCGACAGGGGTTTGGAGGAGGGAGGGGTGAACGGGGAGCACAGAGGACGCTCAGGGCAGCGAGACTTCTCTGTGTGACATTAACAGCGGTGGACGCGTGTCACTGTTTGTTCGTCCAAACCCATGGGACGTACAACACCCCGCGTGAACCCTCGTGTGGGACTGCGGACTCTGGGTGGCCGTGATGTGTGGCTGTGGGGCCATCGGTTACGACAGACGCAGCATCTGGTGGGAGAACCTGATAATGGGGGAGGCTGTTGGGGGGCCAGGGGGTAGGTGGGGAGCCTCTGTACTTTCTGCTCAATTTTGCTATAAAGCTACAACTGCACTAAAATATAAAGTCTGGTTTTTTTTGAAAAAAGCAAAGAATGAAGCTTCTCTTCAGTGGTGCCGGGGACTTGGGGGCGGGATTTAAGGTGTGCGCCCCGAGCCCAGTGGAAGCCCAGAGGAAGGATGGGCTCTAGGTGTGACAGTGCCTGGCCTGGAACATCCCCTGTGCAGAGCACGTGGTCGTCCTGGAGGCAGTCCTCCCGAGCAGGTGTGTGGACAGTGTCGCCGCCTCCCTGTGGGCCCCCGTCCTCGTCACCTGCACTGTCCTTGGCTGCCTGCCCCCAGCTCTCCGCCTCCAGCCCACCTCCGTGGTTGTAACTGACGTGGCTGTTCTTAACGGTACCTCTGAGCCCATCACACCCCGAGTTAAATGTCTCCCGGGTCTTCTCCTCTGAAGTCGGGCCCAGATCTCATTTGTTGAACACGCAAAGCCCTCGCGGCCCACCACACCGGCAAAGCTTCCCCCAAACCACACGCCTGGCCTAGGACACCAGGAGAGGCCACGGATCCAGTCAAGGCTGTTCAAACCCCCCACTTAACTGCCTCGTGACTGTGTGCCAGCTGCCGGCCAGCCCAGCCTCGCTCAGTCTCACTGTCCCCCGATGTAAAATGGAACAATCAGAGGAACCTCATCCCAGAGTTATCCTCAGGGGGGGAATCACTCAGGGCTTCACGGAAAGCGAAGGTTCCTTGCTCTCAGGCAGCGTTGTTCTGGATCTGCTATTGTTGTTACAACAGGTGCAGACCTCAAACACAGCCTCTGTCATTGTCGCTGAGAACACGGGCTCTGGGTTCAAAAGGCTGATTCTACCGAGCTATCAGGACTCTTGCTGTTGCAAAAAAGGAAGCGGGATTTAAATTGCTTTAAACAGCAATGAAACGTATTAGTTCATGTGACCGGACAGTCCAAGGGATGGTTGGCCTCAGGCACGGTTTGATCCAGAATCACTCATGACATTATCAGGACTTTGGTTTTATTTTCTTGTTTTTATCCCTCTGTGGGTCCTGCTTGATTTTGTCTGGTCTCATCCTCACAATGACACGCTCTACGTTGGGGCAAGACAGTCACCGGCAGAAACAAGGCCCCTCATCCCATCTGGAAAAAGGGACACTTCCCAGTAGTCTGTTAAGACAGTCGTGGGAAAGGCCTGCTTGGGCCACCTGCCTGCCTGTCCCTGCACCAGGTCATTTTCTCAGGAACCTCGAGTCCTTGTTCACGGATGACATCACGTGGCCGCCTCTGTGGCCTGACGCCGGGGTGGGGCTAAGGAGAGGTTCGTCAGTGTCCTTTAAGTGTGGAGGAGAAGGCAGGGCCCAGAACTCATCATCCGGCTGCCAGCCTGCAGCCCACCGACCTGGGGCGGACAGTGATAAGCGTGGGGACGTGGGGATGCGGGGACGGCGGGAGCCCTGGGAGGACGAGGGCGCGTGAGGAGTTTCTCAGGAGCCTGTGCCCGATGAGGGTCAGGCAGCTTCATGGCTGTAGTGTTATTACAGAGCGATGGCTTTCGTACCGCCTCACCAGCTCCTTGGTCATGGTGAGAGCCGCATGAGTCAGTCCCAAGGACGTTCCAAGGGTTTTCAGAAGCCAGTGTGTTTGTACATTCGTTCCTTCTGCCGGTTGGTGGCGGGGGGGGGTCCTGCCCAGCCGCAAACGAACACCCGTGTGCTGGCAGTGACAGCGTCTTCCTGCCCCTCGGTCGGCGGCACACTCACGAGTGTGGTCAGCACACAGCTGTCTTCTGACAAGTCGGGCACACGCGGTCCGTGCATCCTCCCTGTCGACATTGTGGGGTCTGCTGAGCTTGTCTGGTCGGCTCCAAGGCCCCAGAGGGTCAGACCCAGGGCTCATCCATTGCTGGGTCTTGAGAGCTTGGGGCACCGTGGAGGCTCCCAGCAAAGCCCCCCATGAACCCGATGGTGAGGTGCATGGGGCCCGCAGTGGGGACAGTCACCTCTCTGGTTCCGCCTGGGGTCCCGCAGCCGTCATCATGGCCTCGAGTCCATAGACGGCTCCCTTGTTCATCCCAGTGACCCCGAGAGCCTCAGGACCGCTGAGCAGTGGATTGGTTGGGACGGGGGCGTCAGCACAGGGCCAGGGGGGGCGGGGGTGGCAGTGTCAGCAGCTCAGGAAGGGGGGGTGGCCGAGGCCCCTTTAGGATGCTTCACGAGGAAAATCCTTCAAAGTCAATTATTGTCTGTTTTTGCCCCTTCTGGCCACTGCAGTGTGGGGGTCAGGCTGCTCTGTGGTTTTTGCACAAACATGTCCGGGCTCCGGAGAGAGACAAGTCTCACTTTGGATCAGGAATGCTGTGTGGCTTCTCTGAGCCTCTGTCTCTCATCGATCACACACGGGTGACCCGACTGCCTAGCGGGGTTTTGTGAGGATTAAATACAGCAAAAGGAGAAAGATGCATATAAACTTGATTTCACGTTCCCCGGAATACAAATGCTACCTGAAGATTTCAGTGATGATTTTTTAATTCTGCAAAGGGAGAATACTTTCTCCTGCCCTGCACAGCTCCTAGGATGACAGGTGAAACTCACGTACAGTCAGGAAAGACAGACACGAAGGGACTGTATTGTAGCAGCTCAGCCAATGTGTCCCTTGCTTGAGCCCGATGGGCGCTGGCACTCGGTGGCAGATCCGTAACTGTCTCTGCCAGGCCACGCTGCGTCCACGCCGCAATGAGGCGGTCCTTGGAGACACACGGCTGACTGTCCGGCCTTAGTTGAAACCTTTGGGTGGCTCCCCACGGCCACGGTGCTCATGCCATTGTCCCCTTAGGACACACAGCTTTCTGGGATCTGGTCCCAGTCACTGCTTCTGCCTTGCAGTATTTTCCCCTTCCTCAAAGAAAAAAAAAAAAGATACTAAATGAAGCACGTTTTCCCACCACTGTTGGCAAGAACGGAGAGAAGGACGGAAGGCCAGCTCATCTCAATTATGCAGGAAAACCATGCCCCCCAGAGACCATGGGGACCCCATCCCCCGAGCCCAAGGCGCAGGGACCGCAAGCAGGGAAATCTGCCCTGGGGATCTCGTGACTCGAACGTGCGTCGGGTTTTCTGTCCCCGGGAAGGAGCTGCACTTGGACGAGAAGTCTGAGGGGAGAAGGGAGGGTGCCGTCCCCTGCGGAGAAGCTGCAAGAGCCCCTGTGGATCCAGAGAGGCAAGGACCTTATTGTGGATGCTCGGCGTTTGATCAAGTTGCCGTCTGTGGGATTTGCTGACTTTGACTGGGACTTGGGGATATCTCTGCGCCACAGCCCGGCCCTGCTTTATCTGATCCTCTGGGAAATCGTTTTCTGAGTCAGCCGAGCCCTGATGGCTTCTAAGAGCTGCCAGCTCCCGCGGTGGGAAGGTCAGTGCATCTTCCTCCAGGCGGGAGCGACTGCGGGAGGAACTTGGCAGTTCCACAGGGTGCGCACAAAATCACACGGAACGACGGGAGAAGGTGGCGGGTGGGGCCCGGTTCCCCATGGGAGCTATCTCGGGGCACGCAAGCTAGTCGGGGCCGGGCTGTGCCCCCCACCCCATCCCCACGACGGAGCCTGCACCGTGCCGAGCTCTGTGAGTGGTGGTTTCACGGTGGGAGCCATGCTGCTCGCCAGGTGTCATGGTCTCTAAGACCGGCGGCAGGTGCCGGGGGCTCCGACCCGGTCAGTCACGGAGGGACAGCTCACGAGAGGTAAGGCGGTAACGACCTCCAGTGCAGCCGTTGCCCACCCACAGGGCTGGAAGCCTTTCCACGCCCTTTAGTGAGAGAGGTCTCGGCTGGCGGCTTACATTCCGTGGGCTTCCACCTGGTTCCTTCCCTCGGAAACCACATCCGCTCTTCCCGAGACCCTGGTGAGCCTCTCCCGATTCCAGGCGCCGCCCAGCCTTGCCCTGCTGACCATCCGCCGCTGTTCGTGTGGGGTGCCCCCCGAGGAGGGGCTGTATCTCTTCACCAGCTGGGCGAGTTTCTGGCTCTGGACTGTCCCTGCGTGGGGCTGAGCACGGCCCAGACATCGGAAGACGCACCCCTTCCCCAGCAAAGATAAATGGGCCTCCCCGTCTGTGAGTTAGAACCGGGCCCGCAGTGGGGACACCGCGACTGTGGGCGGTGCAGTGAGGGGCCTCTGGACCCACCCAGTTTCCTGGTTTCCTACCCGGCAGCAGCCCCGTGCTTTCCCCTGACGCCAGCCTGTGCGGGCAGGTCCCAGGGGCCTCGTTAGTGCCTCTGGGGACAGGACCTCGTGGCCGTCGCATCCAGGCTACGTGACCACTGTGGTTCATTGGACATAAGGAGTGAGTGGTGAACGGGGTGCGGTGCTGACCGGCCCCCGTTTTGTGCCAGGTGCTGCCCAGGTCACCACAGACACCCGGAGGAACGGAGAGATGACAGACGGCTGCGGGCCCGCGGTGGCCCCGGGGCTCTGAGAGAGGACTCAGACACAGGGGTCACAGGGAGACAGATGCGGTCTGGGCCGCGCCTCCAGACGTCTTCCCTGGCAAAGGCTGAGCGGTGTTTCTGGCTTTGTCGCCATGCCAGCCCTTAGCGCCATTTCCCGGTGTGACGTCGGAGCCGGTCCGAGAGCGCCCTCCCCCCCGCATCCTGACGCAGACCAGAGCCGGGGACAGTGGTGCCCACAGGGACACACGGGGAAAGGTTCCTTTACTTGTGCGTTTAATGGTGATGCCCGAAGTGGGGGTCCTCTGCTCCTGTCCAGGCTGGGCTCTGGGCGTGTCTCACCCCCACAAGGTCTCGACAAATCCGAGGGTGGGACATGTGCTGTGAAGGGCAGGGCAGTGCCTGTCACACAACAGGTGAAGCAGACAGGGGCTGAATGAACAAAGCCCGAGTGAACAGATGCACGAATGATACGCGTTCCTGACTGATCCGTGACTCCAGGATGGGTGGGGTCACAGCGCTGCCCCAGCGGAGGCGACATCGGCCTGGGCTGTCCATGCTGAGGACAGCTGTGCATGTGCTCCTGGCCGTGAGGACCGTGCCCAGCAGGGGCTGCGCCCTCCCCGTGGGCCAGGAGGCACCCTGAACGTTTTCGTGAACGACTCATCCTGTCCTACAGCACCCCGCACCTCGGTCATCACTGTGGCCGTTTTATGCACCAGGAGCTGACACAGAAAACGTGGGGTCACATAGGTGCAGCCGCTGTGCGTGTTGTCCAAGCAGAGGCAGGCCGGGCAGGCCTCTACGGGAGCGAGGCGTTTCCGAGTGGCTGGAGCAGGCGGGAGGCTGGTCAGGGACACCAGCGAGGATCCCACGCCTGTGCGGTCAGTGGCAGCAGGAATGGAGAGCAGGGCAGGTAGGTGGGGAGTCAGGAGGTGGGGACGGGGACAGGGACAGGTAGGGAGGCCGGGTGGAGATGCTGAGTGAGCAGCGAGGTGTGCACGGAACTGCTGGAGTTCTTGCTCGAGGGTCGCTGGGGGCCACGGGGAGGGAAGCTTCCCCAGGTGCGTGGAGCTGGAAGAGACAGGCCCTTGGACAGATCCCGAGGAACACCACCGGCTCCGCCCCCAGGAGGACAGACGGCTGTAGAAAGAACCTTCCAGGAGAAGGTGAGGAGTGACCGCATGGTCCCGGGCTGAGACACTCGCTTTGGACAGAAAGGAAATAGTCTGTGCGTGCTTGGGTGGCTGGTGTGAGTGACCACCTCAGAGAAGGTGGGGACGTGGGGACGGTCGCGGGAAGCTTGGCTGGACGGCGAGGAGGAGAAAGAGGGACTGGGGACGGGGTCCTGGCTGTGAAAGTCTTTTTCTTAGACCCCTTCTGAGAGGAGACGGTGTGAGCACCTGTGTGGACCCCCCGGGGCCGGGCAACAGCAGGCACAGCGGGTGAGGGGCCTGGAAACCAGGGCCCCAGGGAGCCGGGCACCATCCACGTGGTGGCCACCATCGGGGTGAGGGTCCCAGGGGGGTCTCCGCACTGCGATGGCTGCTGGGAAGTCGTCACAGGGTGGGGAGGGTCTGGCTCCCCCAGGGCGCACCCCCACCCCTCCTGCAGGTGCTCCCGGAGTCCACAGCGGCCCCTCCCCACTCACCTGAGCGGCAAGGCCTTTGTCCCTGTCTGACTCTGTGTACTTGGGCTCCGTGGCAACGTGTGTCCACGGCACAGTGGGTACCACAAACCAGGGGATGTTCTTTGCCCAGGAAGGACAGAGAGAGAGGTGCTCTCTCGATATCCTTATTCCGTATGCTTTATGGATGTCTGTTCTCATTTGAAATAGAAAAGGAGAGGGTGCTCACTGGAGTCATTTGAACCTGCCCCTCTGGCCGTCTTCTGGGAAGTTCCGTGAGGTCCATTCGTCCTACAGAATGAGTGCGGGAGGCCACATTCCCCAGGGTCTACACGGGGTGATTGTCCAGGCACAGGGAGGCGTCCTTTCCCCACGCAGCTGCTCCTGGCTCGGACTGGGCTCGCGGGGACCTCACCCCTGCGACCCCAGCAAAGCTCAGTTTGGCTCACCAGGGAGGGGGTGACTCAGCCATGGAGTCTGCTGGACGCTGGGCATTTCTCCTCAAACTCCCACTCTCCCTCAGGCATTCTGGGTTCCCGGACGCTTCTGTTTGCTGCTGGGGCCTCAGTGTCTTTCAGTTGGCTCCAGCCAAGTTCAGTAAACCCTCAAGAGGATTCTGTGGCCATGCCCTGGGGGCCAAGGGCAACGAGACACAGTCCCCTCCTCTCCAAAGTGCCCGGTGTCCGGCGAGGACACAGGCCCGGGCATAGCACGGGCAGAAGTGCCCTGGGCAGGCAGCCCCCTCTGAGAGCACTGAGCTTTCTGGGAAGCCCCTGGCCCAGGCTGCTCCCCACACCCGCCCCATGTGGCTGGGCCAGACCCCTCAAGAGTGTCCCCGCACAGGGCCTGCCCCGGGTGCTCACCGGACCCCTCTTGTCCCCCTCAGCATGGTGAAGGGGCCTCGGGACCAGCGGGGAGATCCCAGGGCAGAGCAAACACCTCCCTTGGGCAGGGGTGGGACAAGCCCGGTATGATTGCTCTGGGGTTTCCCTGGACCCCAGGGCAGGGGACACAGGTGGACTGTAGTTCCCTGTAGCTGCAGCCCGGCCTCAAGCTGTTTGAAGAGAAGGTCTGGGGCCCAGAGACCTGATGCTGTGGGGTGGGCACTCTGTGACCCCCGGGACCACCCTCTTCCCCAGCTCCAGACTGGGAGCGCCCCGGGCTTGAAGAGACAGGTCACCCTGTGGTCCCCACACGGCCCCGGGGTCTGGTTGCTCTCCAGGAGAGGGATGCTGGGGTCTGCGTCCTCTCCCAGGACAGCCAGCTGGGCACCTTTGCACGGAGTGGGGGGGTCCTTGTTGATGACCCTCAGTAGTGTATCTCTGTGCCAGGGCAACCATGCTACAAATGAGAAAACTGAGGCTCACGTTGGGTCCGTATTCTAGATCAAGCTTCTAGTGTGTGGTAAGGGGAACTGAAGCCAGGTTCTGTATGCCTCCTGAAGCTGGAGGACAGATGGGTGCCCCACTGAGCTAAGCAGAGCTACAGAGGGACAGGAGTGATCCTGGGACACCTCCCCAGGCTCTAAGGCTGAGCACAGGACACAGAGCACCAAGGAAGCCCCGAAAGTCAGCAGCGAGAGCAAGCAGTGGCAGAGGGCCGTCTGCCCCACGCACCGTCCAGGGTGGACATGGTGTCCACGGGAGACATGGCTTGTCAATGAACAAAGCCGGGATTCTGCCTTCTTGACCACCTTAGCCCCCCTCCGGTGCTGCCCCCACAGCCTGGGGAATCCTTCCTCCCGGGGTAAGCGCCCCAGAAAGAATGGGAAAACTGCAAAGACTTCCACCAAGGTCAACTTGCCCAGCGGTGCCCCCGCTAAACGGCAGAGAACTTTGGCACTCATGCAGGATCATTGTCCATCACACAAGATGAGGTGGCCCACCCAGTGAAGGCCCTGTCCTCTGGGGGAGCCAGTGTCTTAGAAACTAAGGGACCCAGAGCACTTTGGGGACCATCAGGGCCCCATCACGTAAATGGAAACCGTTACAACTCCTGCCAAGGTCATGATGGACACTTTGTTCTCAGAGTGTGAGCGGCCAGTTCAACCCCCAAAGAGTTCTACCATGCCTCCGCCTGAGGGTCCCCTCCATGTCCCTTCGATACCTCGTTGGCTTGGATTCTCCTCCATTGGGAGGCAGCCACTGGACCCTTGGAGATGTGGGTGGGGCTGGTTCCTGCTGAGGCTGCTCTCCTAGGCCTGCACATGGCCGACCTCACCCCGTGTCCTCATGTGGTCGCCCCTGGGTGTGCCTGAGTCCTGGTGTCCTCTTCTTATAAGGACACCAGTCAGACTGGCTCAGGGCCTACTCAGCGACCCCTCAGGAGACCCCTTGTCCCACCCAGTCCAGTCACATTCTCAGGAGGTGGGCGTTAGGATTTCAATCGGGGGGGGGGGCACTGCCTCCTTCAGTTTGCCCCCTTCCTTCCTGACTGTCCCCGGCCATCGGCATCGGCGTGGGCCTGCCAGAAGGTGAGGTGGACACAGAGCTGCGGTGGGAAGGTCACACCCCCTTCCTTGTCCCCTCTGCATAGAAACACACATGACACAGCGAGTTTTGGCTGAAAGATGAGCGTCTCCTGGAAGGGTGCCCATTGGGAGCTCTGTTCACAGGCTCTTTCCCAACCACGTTCCCTAAATCCCTGATGCACGGCGGTGAGGGAGCGCAGCCTGGGGGAGGGACTGCTGAGCAGAAGCAGAGACACTCAGAGGCGAGTCTGTGAGCCACGGGAGATAGTCTGGGTTTTCAATCTTTAATTTGCTTTATTAGCGGGCTTCAGTGATCTAACGAGATACACATGTTTTCTTGCACAAGAGGATAATTCTCCCTCCAGTCCCAGGAGGGAAACACATCCCTGGTCCTGAGACAGACAGTATTTTTATGGTTTTTTTTTTAATACTTTTGAGATTAAACTTTTATAGTGTTTTTAAAAATTCAAGAAGGAACTTGAGAATTCCGTACATCCTGTGGCCTTCAGTGAGGCGGAGCTCTGGGTGGGAGAGACGAGGGGAGTGTGGGGTCCATGGTCCTGGGTTCGAGTCCAGCCGGACCTCTGACCAGTTCTCTCGCTCTCCGAGCCTCCGATTCCACGCCAAAAAAGTGGGGAGAGTCGTGAGGCTCTTAGCGAGGATTGTGTCTGTGTGGCTCACGGAGGGCACTCACTTCACGATCTCGTGGAAACCACTCGTTGATGCGCCCGTGATGGGTGGGTCAATGGACCCACGTCCCAGCACCTGTTGCCCTCACCCTCGCACGTCCGCAGTCAGCAGGTCTGAGTTCAGACCAGAGTCCGTGATGGCGGTGGGGGTGGGGGTCCCAGCCCACCAGCCTCGGAGTGGAAACACGCCCGTGGGGTTGCCTTCAGGGCCACGCACACTGCACTGAGGCCATAACGGGCTGCTGTTCTTTCTCTGGTATTTTCCGGGGTCAAGAGGGAAACACATCATCATCTTCGCACAGATGGCTCTCCCGCCGGCCGACGGAAGCAGCTTTGCACGGCCGAGAAATAGCAGTGATGGGGAAGTCCAGTCCCGGGCCACGGGGCTGCAGCCTTCAGGGTGGGGACAGAGCCTCACGGAAGGGACCTTCCGGCAGCCCGGGGTGCCAGGACCCCTGGGCCCGGAGGGGCGGGAGCAGAGCTGGGAGGGATCGTTTTCACCCCGAGGGTGGTTTCCTGAGCAGTTGCCACAGACCGCACTCTCGGTTACTTTTAGAGAAGGTCACGGTGCAACCCCCAGTCCCTGTCCCCGGGAGAGTCACACACTGGCATCAGGTAAGGATCCATGAAGACAGGATGACAAGAAAACGTAAAGGCACATGCAGGATGGGAGGAGGCCCGTCTCACAGAGGAGGGGCTGGCATTCCAGAGTGAGCGCCTACTGCACGCACCCCCCCCCCCCCGTCACTGGCTAGAGATCCATCGTGGGGCAAAGTCTGGGCATGTGCACCCCTGCCCTTACAGAGGCGAGAAGTCTGGGGAGAGCGGAAGGACGCTAGTCAACAACAGCAACACAGTAAGGCGGTTGGGCTGGCGGCTCTGGGGCTCACCTTGTGCCCAGGAGAGGCGCAGGCTAAGCAGGTCTGGAGGATTCGACTGGGGAAGGACTGGCAGCGGAGGGAGGGGCGTGTGCAGACATTCGGGAGATGCTCTGTGCCGCTGGGCGGCAGCGGGCTGTGGCGAACGGGGCAAGAGGAGGCCGGTCCAGTCCTACGGGGTCCCCGGTGCCAGATCAGAGAGCTCAGGCCAGATACCGGCGCCAACAAGGAACTTGCAGGGCCCCCAGAGTGACTTCATTGGCCCAGAGCGGTCCACCGAGCACCACAATCACTCGACCTTCCCCAGGAAAGGCCATAAAAATGACAACGGGAGGGAGCAGACGAGAATCAGGACACGAGAGCAGGGACATCTCTTCCTGAAGAGATGTCACCAGAGCAGCAGTGTGGTGGGGTTTCTGTTTGTAGTGGACAGATTGATGGAGAAGCCACGGCAACCGTCCATGAAAAGGAGCAGGAAAACGCCCCCGCAGAGATCAGAGCACCCCCTGCCCCCGCGGAGCCCTGATCCCAGCAGAGCAGGGAGCACGGGGACCACCTCCGGGGCGACCTGGATGAATGGGCTCAGGGAAGGTCATCTGAAACTCCTTTCTGAGCAAAGCGGGGGGCTGGCAGGTCTGTGCGGCATCCCAGTGGGGTCCGCCCTGAATCGGCTTTGCCATCTGAATGCCGGCTCGGCCCAAGGTTCCTACAAAGCGGGAATCCTCAGAGTATCCGGGTCCAGGTGTCGTTCAGCTCAGACGATGTCAGTGTTTATCAGACTTGCTCTGGGGGAGAACGGTAACCCCGCGGCTCCGTGATTCTGTGAGGTCACAGAGGGAAGCGGAGCAGGGCCCCACGGACGCTGGAAAAGCTCTGCTTAAGCAGGTGCCCTCCAGCTAAGGCTTCCGGAAGCTGGCAACCCTGGGATTCTATTCGGGGGAGGTTCCCAGATTGCGCCCTAGGAAAAAAGAAGAAGAAAAACATCGATAAAAATTCGCAGAGCGCTCACACATTTGATTAAAAAACAAAAACCTCTGGGGCGCCTGGGTGGCGCAGTCGGTTAAGCGTCCGACTTCAGCCAGGTCACGATCTCGCGGTCCGTGAGTTCGAGCCCCGCGTCAGGCTCTGGGCTGATGGCTCGGAGCCTGGAGCCTGTTTCCGATTCTGTGTCTCCCTCTCTCTCTGCCCCTCCCCGTTCATGCTCTGTCTCTCTCTGTCCCAAAAATAAATAAACATTGGAAAAAAAAAATTAAAAAAAAAAACAACCTCAAAAGATGGCCAAGTAGCAGAACAGCTATGGAAGAACACCAAATTGTTCATCCAGATGATTGGGTTACGAGGTTTTACAAGAAAAAGCTGGAAAGGGGGAAAGCTGGCTTTAACGGGAGAGAAAATGCTCACAGATGAAAAGAAAAATTTGTGCTGAGGAAAGCCATGAGTTTTGTTTGTTTTTTTAATTTAAGTTTATTTATTTATTTTGAGAGAGAGCACAAGCTGGGGAGACGCAGAGAGAAGGAGAGACGGAATCCCAATCAGGCTCCCCACTGTCAGCTCAGAGCCCGATGCAGGGCTCGAACTCACAAACCGCGAGATCATGACCTGAGCTGAGATCAAGAATTGGACACTTAACCATCTGAGCCCCCAGCTGCCTCCATGAGTTTTTAGATTCCAAAGAATCAACTGTGGGATAAAATAGACTAAGAAAAAAAAAAGTAAGCACTTGGATACATTCTGAATAAATGCCAGAACTCCCCAAATTAGGAACCTGTCCAGAAATGGTTAGTGCCTCCCACCCACAAAGGCAGACTCCTGGGACAGGACACGAATCTTCATGGTGGCAAGATTTTAACAGCGACACCAAAACCAGTGAGAAAATGTCTTTAAAGATCAGAAAAGCATTTCTGCTCTATAATTCTATCCCAGAAAAACTATTACTCAAGTAGAAAACCAAAATGAAGCGATTTTCGTGCATGAGAAAACTCAGAAAATTAAATTTACTTTCTGTGGACTCTTTTTGAAAAGTAACTTGGGCGCCTGGGTGGCTCAGTCGGTTAATTGTCCAACTTCGGCTCAGGTCATGATCTCACTGTTGGTGAGTTCAAGCCCCACATCTGGCTCTGTGCTGACAGCTCGGAGCCTGGAGCCTGCTTCGGATTCTGTGTCTCCCCATCTCTCTGCCCTTCCCCCACTCGTGCTCTGTCTCTCTCCCTCAAAAATAAATGAATATTTAAAAAGTGTAAAAAGAAAAGTAATTGCAGCTATAAACATTGGTTTATATACACAATGGAATACTATTTGGCAACGAGAAAGAATGAAATACGGTCTTTGGCCGCAACGTGGATGGAACTGGAGAGTGTTATGCTAAGTGAAATAAGTTATACAGAGAAAGACAGATACCATATGTTTTCACTCTTATGTGGATCCTGAGAAACTTAACAGAAGACCGTGGGGGAGGGGAAGGAAAAAGCAAAGTTAGAGAGGGAGGGAGCCAAACCATAAAAGACTCTTAAAAACTGAGAATAAACTGAGGGTTGATGGGGGGCGGGAGGGAGGGGAAAGTTGGTGATGGGCATTGAGGAGGGCACCTGTTGGGATGAGCACTGGTTGTTGTATGGAAACCAATTTGACAATACACTTCATTAAAAAAAAATTAAAAAAAAGAGAGAAGTAATTGAATACACACCTAAACAAAAGGAATATGAATGAAAACCAGGAATCCAATAGGAAGGACATGGGATCAAGAATAATGATAAAGAAGAAAGAGGTAAATCTTTTAGCTAATTTTAAATTGACTTTTAGGTATCATACTTGAAAAATGAGAAGGTCATATTTTATTTATTCTATCTGTTGGTAATAATTGTATATATTTAAGATGTACCTGATGATTTGATATGCATGCACATAGTGAAATAATTACTACAGTCCAGCTGATTAATATATCATCTACCCACAGAGTTACTACTTTTTGTGATGAGCGTACCCGAAATCTACTCTTTTAGCAAATTTCCAGCATTCAATACAACACTGTTAACTAGAGTCCTCATGCCATTCGTTACTTCCCTAGATGAATTCATCTTGCATAACCACAACTTTGTACCCTTTGACCAACATCTCCCCATTCATGTATTTGCTTCTGTAGCCATTCTGAACATCCATGGATGGATACTTGGGTTGTCTCCATGTTCTGGCTATTGGAAAGACGCTGCGCTCAACATGAACCTCTTTGAGGTGGTGTTTTTAACTCCTCAGGATAGAAACCCAGAAGAGGGATACTGATTGATATGGTAGCTGTGGTTTTAAGTTTTTGAGGAACCTCCATTTTGTGTTCCAGAGCAGCTGCACCAGTGTGCTTTCCCACCAACAGTGCACGAGGGTTCCCCTTTCTCCGCATCGTTGCCAGCACCTTTTTTTCTCATATTTTTGGTAACAGCCATTCTAACAGATGTGGTTTTATTTGCATTTCTCTGATGAGTAGTGATGTTGAGCACCTTTCGCTACAGCTGTTGGCCAACTGTATGTCTTCTCCGGGAAAATGTCTATTCATGTCCTTTGCCCATTTTTTTTTAACCAGGTTGTTTAATTTCTGCTATTGAGTTTCAGGAGTTTCTTATATATTTTGGATATTAACCCCTTATTGGCTATGTGGTTTACAAGTATTTTCTTCCAATTCCTAGTTACCTTTTTATTATACTGATGGTTTCTTTTGCTGTGCACAAGCTTTTTAGTTTGATGTCCTCTCACTTTATTTTTCTTTTCATTGCCATATCCAAAAAATTCATTGCCAAAATACAAAGACACAAAAAAATCCCCCCAAACCCCCCAAATTCATTGCCAAGACCAGTGCCAAGGAACTTTTTGCCTATGTTTTCTTCTAGTGATTGTATGGTTTCAGATTTTATGTTTAAGTCTTTAAACCACTTTGAGTTGATTTTTGTGTATGGCATAAGACAAAGGCCCAAATTTCGTTCTTTTGCACGTGGCTGTGCAGTTTTCCCAGCACAATTTATTGAGGAGACTGTGTTTTTCCCTTTGGGCAATCTTGGAATCTTTGTCAAAAATTAGTTGACTATTTATGCTTGGACTTACTTCTGGGATCTATTGTGTTCCGTTGGTCTATGTGTCTGTTACTATGCCAATGCCATTCTGATTTGACTACCATAGCTTGAGAATATAATTTGAAACCAGAAATTGTGGTGTCTTTAACTCTGCTGCGTCTCAAGATTGCTTTGGCCATTTGGAGTGTTTTGTGGTTCCATATGAATTTTCAGATCGTCTTTCCTATGTCTGTGAAATAATGCCATTGGAATTTTGATAGGGAGAGTATGGACCACTCTGGAGAGTATGGACATTCTAACAATATTAATTCCTCCAGTCCATGAATATGGATTATCTTTTTATTTATTTATGCATTCTATAATTTCTTTCATCAGTGCCTTACTGTTTTCAGTGTATAGAAATGTCCCCTTCTTGGTTATATTTATTCCTAAGTATTATACTCTTTTTGAAGCTATCATAAATGGGATGGTTTTCTTGATTTCAGACAGATCACTGTTAGTGTAAAGAAATACAACTGATTTGTATATGTTGAGTCTGTATTTTACAACTTTCCTGAATTTGTTTATTCGTTTCAACATCTTTTGTGGAGTCTTTAGACTTTTCTATGTATATGATCAAAACAAATTCAACAATATATCAAAGATTATACACCATGACCAAGTGGGATCTGTCCCTGGGATGCAAGGTTAGCTTACATATAGAAATCAATTGGGGTGATACACCACGTTAACAGAATGAAGGATAAAAACCACATGACCCTTTCACTGAGGGAGAAAACATATCTGACAGAATTCAGCATTCATTCTTGATAAAGACTCTCAGCAAAATAAGTGTCAAAGAAAGTTTCCTCAACATAATAAGAACATTTATGAAGAGCTTATGTTAGCATCATAATCACTGGGGAGTTGGGAAAATCTTTCTCAAAGATCTGGAAAAGGGTGTCCACTCTCACCATTTGTATTCAGCATAGTACTGAAGGATTAGTGATAGCAATCAGACAAGAAAAAGAAATAAAAGTCCTGTAAATTAGAAATGAAGAAGTGAATAATCTCTGTTTGCAGATGATGGGATCCTTTACTGAGAACACAAGAATTGAAATATTCAAATATATGTGGCTGTATTGAGAACCCATCCAAAGAGGGAGAACAGCAGAGACAGTAGGAGTGAGCTGAGGCTCTGATTTTCTTCAACAGAAGGATAGAATGATTTTGTACGACTTTTAGCAACATATTGGCTAAACACACGTGCAAAAAAAGTAATGGTTTTGGACTGGCTCTTAGTCAATTGGATGTCCACATTAAAAAAAAATTCAAGAACTACTTTACATCATATTCAAAAATTAATTCTAGTTAGATTGCAGATATAAAGCTTAGAGTTAAAAATAGAGGGGCACCTGGGTGACTCAGTCGGTTAAGCGTCTGACTCTTGACCTTGGCTCAGGTCATGATCTCATGGTTCATGGGATGAAGCCCTGTGTCAGGCTCTGAGCTGACAGCGTGGAACCTGCTTGAGATTCTCTCTCTGTCTCTGTCTCTCTCTCCTCCCCTGCTCTCTCTTTCCCTCTCAAAATAAATGGATAAACTTAAAAAAAAGCTTTTTATTAAAAAATAAAGTTAAAAATATAAATCTTTTACAAGAAGCATAGGAAAATATCCTCATAAACTTTGAGTAGGCAGAGTTAAGAGTAATCATTTTGGTAGTATAAAGAATATTTAAAGAGGCATATTTAAAACAAAATGAAACAGACTGAAAATATTCAAAGGGATGGATATATTCAGGTAAATGCATATATTTTTAAAATATAAAGCAGGTGTGTTAATATTAATGCTGCACAATGGAAAACTGAAGCCAAAGGTCATAAAACACTAGCTTATTAGTCATGGTTTAGTTTTTTGTTAAAAATAGGAAAGTGAAAAATGTCATGGACATTTAACTCAATAAGTTGGCAGGATAAACGTTAGTCACTTACACCCCTCCAAACAAAACAAAACAAAATCTGGAAGACAAAATTACAAAGTTAAAAGCAGGAATTAATAAAATATTTATGAAAAATTAAAAAAAAAAACAAAACCAAAAGATGTTTGCTTGTAAACATGGAAGAACAGACAAAACTTTGGCTAGTAAAACATAGAAGGTAATCACAAATGGAAATGTTACAAATAAAATATCTCATAGCTACAGCAGAGTTTAAAAATATAAGGGAATACTGACTTAGAGCCAATTTTGTGCCTGTAAATTTAATATCTATGATGAAATGGAAATTTTATAGAAAACTATAAAATACCAAAATTTACTAGAGGAGATAAACATTCCAGAAAGATCTATATCCATTTCATACATTGAAACATTACTCAGAAATCTTTCCATTACTTTTCTCTATCATCCCAAGTTCCATCAAGGCACCAGGAAGGGGGATTTTGAAGCAAGTTTCCCAAGACCTTAAGGGAAGAAACAGGCACTTTCCAATACAGGAAAAGATGGGGAAACTTCCCACTTCTTTTTATAAAACTGAAATGCTCTTGACACAAAGAATGGACAAAGACTCTACAAAGAATAAAATTATAGGTTAATTACTGTTGTGAAAACAGATGCAAAAGTCCTAAGTAAAATATGATAAATTGAATTTACCAGATATAAAAAAAAATAGCACATATGGCTAGGTAGTATTTACCCCAAGTTTATTTCAAGAATGCACTGGTTTTTATAACATTAGAAAAAAATCCATTAAAGTAATTTATCGTTATTAAGAAATGTAGGGGTGCCTGGGTGGCTCAGTCGGTTAAGGGACTGACTCTTGCCTTTGGCTCAGTCATGATCTCATGGTTCGTGGGATCAAGTCCCGTGTCGGGCTCTGCGCTGGCATCTCAGAGCTTGCTTGGGATTCTCTCTCCTTCTCTTTGCCCCTCTCCTGCTTGTGCTCTCTAAATAAATAAATAAATAAATAAACATTAAACAAAAGAAATTTAAAAAGAGGGGCACTTGGGCGGCTCGGTTGAATGAGTGTCTGACTCTTGGTTTCCACTCAGGTCATGATCTCACGGTTCATGGGTTCCAGCCACGCGTGCAAGGACCTGCTTGCGATTCTCTCTCCCTCTGTCTGCCCCTCTCCACACCTCACAAATACACAAATAAAACTTGAAGAAAAATTGGAAAGAAAAATACATAGACAGTTCACAAAGAAAGGATATTTAATACAATTGCAACACTCTAATATTTAAAACCGGCTCACTAACTAATACATAAGAACACCAACACCCTAATGTGTTAGCAGATTGGGAATAAAAGTGAAAACACTGAATCCAAAAACAGGTATTTATCCAATCATCCAAATACCGCATCCCTGGTAAAACTATACACCAGTTAGTTCCCTTTGGAGACAGGAGTGGGATAAGAATTTTCCCTTCAACACCGTCCTGAGGGTTGGGGAGGGGGGGTGGGTAGGGCCGGGAAGATGAGTTCTCCAAACTGGAGAGGAGGAACTCAAGTGGTCGTCATGTGCAGATTCCATAAGTGTTTACACAGAACAGGTCACTGATACAATGGACAGAACAGACTCAGAGAAGTGGTAAGAAAAGTCATCAAGATGGTGAGACTATGCATAAGTCACTCATCATAACCTCACTAAGCAATAGGTGTGATGGTCAATTTGTGTGTCCCCTTGATGAGGCTCAGGGAGGCCCAGATGGCTGGTGAACATTATTTCTGGGTGTGTGTTTAATGCGTTTCCAGAAGAGGTCAGCATCTGAATCGAGTAGAGAAGGTTCGCCTTCCCCAGTGCCGGCTACCATCACCACGCCTTGGAGGGCTGGCCAACCAACAGGTGGAGGGGGGGCGAACTCTCTCTTTGTCTCTGCAGTGGGGACATCAACATCCTCCTTCAGACCATGACTGGGTCGTACCATGACTGTCCTGTTCTCTACCTGGTGGACCCCAGGGGCTGGATCCCAGGGGCTTCCACAACCGCCACATGGGCCAGCTCCTCTACTAAATCTCCTGCACTCGTCTCCATGTAGAACTCTGGCTAAACAATCAGAAATTGCCACAATCATGAAGCAGTAAAAACTGTTACTTAGTAATCAACATACCAACATTAACAAGGTGTTCTTTTTCAGGAAAATAATAAACTTCTGTTGAAGAACTTAAGAGAGGACTTAAATAAATTCTAGATGTGCACTGTGATTTTAGGTGGTCGATCTCAACGTCTTAAAGATGACAGTTGTCCCCAAATAGAAGGTATCGATTCAGTAATGTCCAATCACTCTTGTAACAAAACTATTTTTTTTAAAGATTAAAAAAAATTTTTTTTTACATTTATTTATTTTTGATAGGCGGAGAGAGACCGAGCACAAGCGGGGGAGGGGCAGAGAGAGAGGGAGACACAGAGTCTGAAACAGGCTCCAGGCTCCGAGCTGTCAGCACAGAGCCCGATGTGGGGCTTGAACCCACGAACTGTGAGATCATGACCTGAGCCGAAGTCGGACGCTTAACTGACTGAACCATCCTGGCGTCCCTTTAACAAAAGTATTCACGTCAGAGGACAAGTTTGTCCTAAAATCTGAACCGAAAGTAAATGACTAAAAATATCTAGGCAATATTAACACATAAAAAGAAGAAAGAGGGGCACTTATCGTACGATAATCAGTATTTACTAGAAAAGCTATAGTAAGTCAGCCGCATGGTGTTGGTGCAGAGTGCACACGTGGACCAGTGGTCTCGTCTCAGAGCCACTCGCGGAAGGAAACACGGCATTCGACGAGTGTCGTACGACTGATTGGCTTTCCAAAGAAATTCCTGTGGCAGGAAAAGCCGCTGTGCAATACCGTGAATAAATAGTCTTTATCGGCCCGTGTGTTTTGTGGACGTCGCTGCAGGGGTGGACGTGCTGCTGGGGGAGAGCTCACCCAGACCCAGCCGAGGACCTCACCCCGCACAGGGCAAATGCGCCCTGTTCCCTTCCTAGCGGATTCCGACTCTGGAATGCACCTGCTCTGAGGGTTCAGGTAGGACACCGGGGACCTGTGTGAGGGCTCGAACACTGGTGGCTCGAAGGCCCATTCTCCGTGCCGTGCGTCCGGGGACAAAGAGTGGGACCAGCTTGCTTGTTTTCTGTTTTGAGAAACGAGCCTGCCGAAAGCCCTCCGTTTGCAAGGTGGCAGAGAACCAGCACTGAGGTTGGGTTTCCCTGCAAGGAAGATGCCAGGTGCATTTCAGACTTAGCCAGGAGGAGGAGGAGGGCTGAAGGACCCGGTGACTCTCCCTGCCCCACTCCTGCACACCCAGGCTGAGGAGGGAAGCTCGGTGCCCAGAGGGAGAGGTGGCCCGGCAGCCTCCTCCCCCCTGCTCCCTAGGAGGCTGCCACTGGCAGCCGCCGCCTCCGTGGGTCCCTCCAGCTAAGGCCAGATTTAGCAGATGCGTCAAAGCTTCTTCGTGGGAGCCCCCATCTGCAGGGGTGAGACGATGCCCCCAGAGGGACATGTTGGGGCTGCACCTGGGCCGCCACTTTCTCCAGGGATATTCTCCCAGAAAAGGAGAAGCCACAGTCTTGGACGGGAACCAAGCAGGTGGAGAGAGCCTGCCAGTGACAGTCCCATCCTGCACGGCCCCCGCACCTCCATCAGCTCTGGGGCAGCGCTCTCCTGTCTCCCACCTGCTGCCCTAGCCACACTCCCCTTCCCTCCTCCCTCAGCAGCCTGGGTCCTTCATTCCTGACACTGGGGTCTGGGCTCGGACTGGACCACCAGGACGAAATGGCAGGGTGCCCGTGAGGCCTACTTGTGGATGTCCTCTGGCTCCTGAGGGACATGACGTATCTAACGCGCCCTCTTTCAGACCACGGAGCTGCAAAGGACAGATCAAACCCCCAGAGACTCCCTGGAGGAGGCACACTCCTGGTGGGAGAGTCTTCATCGGTGGGGACAGAGGATGTCGTGGAGGAGGGACCCATCCTTTTGAAAAAAAATGCCCGCATGGAAGCAAAAAGTGGCCCAGGGCATCGGCTGTCTGCCCAGAAGAGCAGTCCCCATAATGGGGGGTCCAGTCCCTCGCCATCTCCCGTGGCAGCGAGGGGCAGGGACCCCCGTGGACGGAGCCCATCACTCGTCCCTGCAAACAGCCAGGCTCTGAGACAACGCTTCATTACTGTTCCGGCCGGTGACGCTCTGTTCCGCCGTCGGCTTCGCAGGGAGGCGCACGGCCAGGATCACACTGAGCTCAGCTCCCAGGACGCAGGATATTAAATCCATCAAACTAAATTAAAAGCTTTGGCCATCTCTTGAACTCAGGGTTGAGAGGCAGCCCTTTTCTTCTTATTCCAACTGCTTCCCGGGAGGACGCCCAGCCTGCGGGGATCTGCAAGGACTCCGTGCTTGAATTATTTAAAGACGGACCAGGGCGGGGATACGGGAAGCCACGGAAACGCTGTGACAGCTTCCCTGCAGAGCCCTGGGGACGCCCCGCTGGTGGGGACAGCGGAGAGTGTGTGTGGAGGATGGCGGATGGACTCGCCTGGCCCGTGTCGTGTCGGGGGTCCAGCTCAGGAGACCACAGTCAGCAGCAAAGGGGCTTCTGTCTCTTGCCCCCAGGACTCAGGCAGCCCTTCCCCTGGGGCCCAGGGGCAGCCCGGCTCTGGTCAGGGCTGTGGGTTCACCTCCTAGCCCCACTCCTTGGAGCTGGGTGACACTGGGGAAGCAGGTTCGACTCTCTGAGGACGTCCCCCACCGCGAGTGACCCTGCACCGCTCAAGGCTCTGTTCCTGCTCCGTTCACCCCAAGCACAAAAGCGGAGGGACTGCTGTGTCCTTCGCCCCGAGCATTACAGCAGGAGAAGAAACAGGCCACATGCCCACTCTCTGGGAAACTGCAACCCAGTAACAGACCCATTGCAACGGTGGGGCTCCACCAAAGGTCACAATCAGGGCGTGCAATGGAAAGTGGAATGAGGTCACTCGGTGGGGCTGCTTGGACGAGGGGAGCTGAGGCCCGTGGGACAAGGAGCTGATCAGGCCTCGAGCTGGAGGAATTGCGTCCCGGACCCCGAGGTGAGCCTCAGCCACGGGTCAGGGGAGAGAGGGCCGGCCAGGTAGTTGGCGCTCAGGGGAGGAGGGCAGGGGTCAGGAGAGAAGGGCTGGAGGCACTCAGGGTGGACCCCGTGGGCCTCGGATGGCTTGTTCCAGAGTCACTGCAAAGCCAGGAGCGGGCTTCCAGGCGGTGGTGACAGGACCCAGTCTGCCCCGTAATGGGTCCCTTGGCTGCGACAGCCACAGGCGACCATCAGCCTTCACCCATGCTGTCAGCACCACCAGCAGGTGTCCAGGCGGGTCCTCCCTCGCTCTCACACCTGTTCGGTCAACTTCCTGGAAGGCCATCTCTAACCACCTCCGTTGAAACTGAAGCACCTCGTTGCACGATGATAAAGAGGTCAGCGCCCCAGAGGTCGTAACAGCCCTTGACGTGTGCGCCCCTAACAGCAGAGGGTCACGCTACGAGAGGCAAGACCCGCAAGAAGGAACAGAGCTGTGCACTATTAGAGCTGGAAGCTTCAGCGCCAGGAATGGGAGGGTCCAGCAGGTGAGCTCAACGGCACCACCAGCTGGGTGTAGTCGGCATGTGTAGACCTCTTCAGCAGCAGCGGAACACATGTCCTTCTCAGGCTGTTACGGAGCTTCCGCCGAGACAAACCACTCCGGGCCACGGAAGACACCTCCACAACTGTTTACAGATAAGAATCAAATGTCTGCGTTCAGACAACAATGTAGTGAAATGAGAAATTGAGATCAGAATAAACAACACACTTCTAAATGACTCTTGAGTCAAAGAAGGTTTCTCAAGAGAAATTTAAAACTGTTTTCAATTAGGAGCCGGTGGCTCAGTCGGTTAAGCCTCGGACTCCGGCTCAGGTCATGATCTCACGGTTCATGGGTTCGAGCCCCACATCAGGTTCTGCACTGACAGTTTGGAGCCTGCTCGGGATTCTCTTTCTCCTTCTCTCTCTGCTCCTCCCCCACTTCTCTCTAAATAAATAAAGAAAAGAAAAAAAAGAAATACCAAAACACTGATTCTTGCAGATCAATTGATACACCTTTAGCCAGACTAAGAGAAAAAGGATGATTACAAATATAAGAAATGGAAGAGGGGACATCAAAATACGCCCTGTGAACGTTAAAAGGCTAAGGAGGAAATACAGTGAGCCCTGCACAAATACTGGATAGTCCAGATGAAACGGACCAGTTCCTCGAGAGACACAAGCTGCCCAAACTCACACAGGAAGAAATGGATGGATCTGAATAGGCCTCTAGTGACCAGAAAATTGAATCAATAATTAATAGCCTTCCAAAGCAAAAAGCTCCAGGCCCAGGCGGGTTCACTGGTGAATTCTGCCAAATATCCCAGGCGGCTCATGCTAGATGAAAACCAGAACCAAAGACACTTCAGAACAGAAACTATAGCCCAGTGCGTCTCATAGACACGGATGCAAAAATCCTCAGCCAACTATTAGCAAGTCAAGTCCAACAGCGTACGAAGGGATTCCTACATCGCGCCAAGTGGGATTTCCCTGAGGCTTGCGAGGCTGGCTCCACACTCGCTCAGTGTGCACCCAGGGTTACTGATTGTAGCAGATGTCCCACTCCCGGGCGGCGCCTACAGGGAGGGTGTGTGCACACGCACACGTGTGTGTACCGGGAGTATATGGGAAATGTCTCTACTTTCTTTAAGATTTTTGTAATATGAAATGTGTTGTCAAATTGGTTTCAATACAACACCCAGTGCTCATCTCAACAGATGCCCTCCTCAATGCCCGTCACCCACCCTCCCCTCCCTCCGGCCCCCCATCAACCCTCAGTTTATTCTCAGTGTTTGGGTCTCTTAAGATTTGGCTCCCTCGCTCTTGAACTTTGTTTTCTCCTTCTCCTCCCCCATGGTCTTCTGTAAGTTTCTCAGGATCCACATAAGAGTGAAAACATATGGTATCTGTCTTTCTCTGTATGACTTATTTCACGTAGCATAACACTCTCCAGTTTTTTAATGTTTTATTTATTTGTTTATTTATTTTTGAGAAAGAAAGAGAGAGAGAGAGAGAGAGACAGAGCTTGAGCAGGGGAGGGGCAGAGAGAGAGGGAGGCACAGATTCTGAAGCAGGCTCCAGGCTCTGAGCTGTCAGCCCAGAGCCCGACGCCAGACTCGAACCCACGAGCTGTGAGATCATGACCTGAGCTGAAGTCAGATGCTCAACCTACTGAGCTACCCAGGCGCCCCAAGGAAATGTCTTTACTTTCCACTCAATTTTGCTGTGAAGCTAAAACTGGTCTAAAACTTGAAATCCTTTTAAAGGGAAGAACACCCCCCACCCCCGCCCCGAAGCCCCTTCTCTTCCTTCCCTGCTCACCGTGGCGCTCACCGCCTCTTGCCCTGCCCGTGCGTATGTGTCCGTCTGTTATTTGCTTCCATCACTGCAGTCCGTACGTGTCCTTAGGTCACGGAGAGTTTCCCTGTTTGCTCACGTCCGTATCACCGGTGCCTGGAACGGTGTTCGGCACGTGGTAGGCACTGGGTATGCACCGAGCGCCCGGAAGGGTGGATGGACAGAGGGCTCAATGTTTCCCACAACCGCACGAGGGATGAGGGTTGGGAACCCGCGTTTCCTGAACGCAGCCTGCTGTGTGTGCCTACCCTCCTGTGCAGGCCTGAGGGTCAGGTGAGCTCACCGTGTGAAGGGTCCGCCTGGTGATGTGAAATGGGTAGGCAATCCTGCTCCATCCTGGGGGACCTGAGACAGGAGGCTGTGCTGGGGTCCAGGTGGGCATTTTGGGCCCAGCCCCCAAACAGGGATCAAGGGGGTACAATCAGTCACCCGGGTAGGTTTCTTCTTTTCTTAGCGCGCGTCTCCATGTCTGCCGTCACAGGCGCAGCTGGGGAGGGCGGCTAAGTGGTAGGGGGTCTAAACCAGAGGCTAAGGGAGAGGAGGGGTCTTCTCCGAGGCCAAAGCCTCCAGCATGTACCGCCATCGTGCTCCTGACCTGCCTGGCCCTGCCATGCCCAGCGCTCCCTGCTGTCCACACCTGGACACAGTCCTGTCCTGTCTTGGAGCCCGTGTGATGGAATCGGGGCGCATGTGGGCACCCCGCACCGACCGGGGTCACCCTCAGCCCCAGGCCCCCAATTCTGGGCTCTCCTATCAGTGTCTCTCGTCTCCTCCTTCCAATCTGACCTGGGCCTTGGTGCGGGGCCCACGTCTCTCTTCCAAGGGCCTCCCTCTGACCTTTCATCCTGGCCTCTGCTCCTGGGCCCGACCCACGGCCCTGCAAGGTGCTTGTACCAGGAAAGGCTGTGCTCAGCCGTGACAAGTCTGCGCACCCCTGACCTGGCCCCTAGGTTGCATCTTCCCCTGGCTCTGCTTTTGGCCAGAGTCCGTGTGACCGCCCTCCTGTCTTCAGCCACATGGGCCGTTAATCAAAAGCAGGCCAGGCTCCCCCCTATTTTCCTCCCGTGATGTCTCCCGATGAGCAGCGCCAGCCTCCTGGGACCAGCTCAGCCAGGCCCCAGCCCAGAGGGAGGCTGATCCAGGAGTCACTCGCGTCCTCAGACTCCTCTAGGTGGTGGGACGTGGACATAGCCTTCCCCCCCTCCCTGATCCCTGAGTCCCCACCAGCACAGACTGCACACAGCTCCAGCTTTCCTACAGCATCCTGGTGCCTGGTGTGGCCACCTTCTCCAGGGAGCCCTCCTCACCTGCCCTGCCCTCCAGATGAGCTCTCAGCCCTTCCGGGAAACCTCGACCCTGCCCGAGGGGTTCGGGCCAATGAGTGTCCTTTTCCAACCTCTCGGATACCTGCCGGCCTGCGGCCACACGGGCCCTGCGCGCTCTGCCCTCCGTGGAAGCCATGAGCTCGAAGGAGCCCCTCACAAGAAACCGGTGGGTTTCCCTCTTCCCTCGATGGCCAGAGCCACACAGTCCAACATCCCTCAAGAACAGGAAGGAGCATACACCGGGATGCACAAAGGCCTGCCTCCAGGGGGCAGAGACAGCACTGGGTGCTGAGAGAGGGAACTTTGTCCTTACGAGTGACCTTGAGCGAGGGAACCAGCTTCTCGAGGGGTGGGGTCTGAGCTGGGCCCTCCCCACGGTACAGCATCTGTGATTCACTGGGGGGCTCTTTGCTGGTTTACCTCTGGGCTGGACATTGGACGTAGGGACCCCTCCCTGCCCTCGGGGGATGGCCAGGAGCCTCAGGGGACAGAGGGACCCCTGGTCCACACCCGGCCCTTCCCTCCTGTAGATGCTTTTCCCAGGTTTTCCGGTCCTGGCAGCAGGGGGAACAGCACCTGGGTCATCCCAGCCCGAGAGGCAGCCAGGCGCTGGGCCTGGAGCCTCTGTGCTCAAAGCCCTGCTCTGCCATTTCCAAGCCTGTAATGGCGCAGCTGTCTTAAAAACCCTGATCGCCCCATTTTCTCTTGTGTATAAAATCGGGACGATTCTAATTCCGTGCAGAACCACTGGACATTCGAGATAATGCCTCGTGCGTATTAGATGCCCCCTAAACAGCCATTGTAACAAGAGCAGACATTATTATTATTGTTTGTCGGACACTTGCTGGCTGATTTTTATTCCAAGAAATGTGAACTGCTAACTATTTTTACATTAAAAAAGCAGAACAGAAACCACAATATATGGAAACAGCAGGGTTACGCAGACTTTCCTGTGTACGTGCTCTGACTAGAGACGATAGACACATTTTCTAGCCTTTAAAAGGAATCGTGTGCCTTAATTAAGAAAAAAAGAAAGTTTTCTGCAAGCATATTAATTATCTCGCTTGTCACATGAGGTATTTGTTCCAGATGACAGGTCGTAATTAGTGCACAGAACAGACTAAGGTGCCCCAGGAGGAGACGCGTGTCTGGGGGCGCCTGGACGGACGTGGTCGCTGGCCTTGTACCAGGTGTGGGGGCGCTGAGAGGCAGGGGTCCCTCTGGGTTCAGGCGTGGGAAGGAGAAGCAATTTGTCACCGCCTCCCTGAAGGCCCCCAGGATGTTGGACCTTTTCCTTGTCCCTCCCTCTGGGCTCAGAGTTATTTTCTCCCACAGCCCTCAGCTCAGCCGTGGAAAGAACAGCTCCATTCCCAAATTGACCAGTAACCAGAAGGATGACCTTGTGAGGTCACCCGTGGTGGCTGAGTCTCTCCTGCCATCTGCAGGGTGCTGGCACAGTGTCATAGGCAGGGACGTGGCGACGGCCCAGCCTCACTTCTGTCCCCGATGGTTGCACTGCCGTTGATGGATGCACACGCTCAAAGCTTCACGAATCCCGTGTTGGGTGGCCTCCTTGGCTGGGGCATGGGAGGGGGGGCAGCAGAGCCGTGAGCAGGACCATTCCTGCCCTGGCCGGGACCTGCTTGTGGAGACCGACCCAGGCACCACCACAGGGGCAGAGGGGACGCTTGGGTCCACAGAGTACCCTTCATTCTCCCCACGCTCTGTCCTCCAGCAGAAAGGGGCCCTCTAAGACCTGCCCCTACAAAGCCCCATTTGCAGACTGGATGCAGAGGGAGGCGTGGGGGTCCCCGGGGCAGAACGTGAGCCCAAGGGACAGTCCCTGTGTGGAGCACAGCAGCCCCCAGTGGCAGCCAGAGTGGGGCTTCTGGGTGGAGCTGAGATTTGGGACTTACTTGTTACACAGCCATGATATGTTCTGACTGATACAGTCAGCACACACCAGGCCCGGCCTTCAGAGCCCAGCCACCCGGGAGAGGCGGGAGGCACAGTTGTCTTCCAGGACACACTGGGCCACCTCTGTGGCCACAAGCACACGCGACTTTCAGAAGCTGGCGCGACCCGAGGGCTCAGGCCCGGCCCCCACGCTCAGCACTGACCATGGCAGTCTCTCAGAAGTGGGGAGAAGACCAGGGACGGCAGTCATGGAAAGCGTCCTTCCTTCCTTCCTCCCACCGCAGGATTCTCTTCAAGCCCCTGAGAGGGGCAAGCAAGGCCATGGGCTGAGGCGGCCTCCCCACCTGCGTTACTGCGAAGGCTGTCGCTTGATCTTCCGGTCACAACTGGCACGTTCCAGCCCTTCTAGGCACCTGCGCTAGACAAACGTTAAATACACGACAGAGTTTAAGTGTTATTATGGTAATTGGTGCCTCCATTTCATTGTGGTTCACCCGAAAAGGTTTCCATGCTGGAGAATCGTTCTTTCAAGGTTAATTAAAAGGCAGGCATGCTGATTCGCCTTGGGGAGGTCTACGCACACCCAGCCCACGGTGAGTGTCAATCTTTATTACGGACAGACCTCATCGCCAACACGCCCTCCCCTTGGGTCCTCCCGTCTCGAACACGTTCAAGCAAAGCCGTGTTATAAACATGGATGCTTTTAAGGAGTTTTGACAAGACACGGGTTCCAATAAATTTTATACAATTCATAATGTAGGAGCACTGGGGCGTCAGAAAACATGTCTTAAATATTAAAGTACTGAAGAATGTTTCCAATATGTACCAGGACACATAAAATAATGGTCCCCTCCAGGTAATATTATCACTAGATGGGGTAAAAGTTGTACCAATGAGAAAACACCAGCCTCTTCTTGGCTACGTGACCCTGGACGCCCAGCGTCTGCTCCGGCGAGGGCACGTTTCTCTCCAGGTCAGAACTTTCTTCTGAACCACAGAATGTTGGTTCTACCATCTTGACTAATAGGTTACTGACCAATTAAACCCAGACTGAAGCAAAAAGCTTCTAGAGTTTAATTTTTCTTGGTAGGAATTCAATGCGGGGCAGGCGTTGGAGGCAAAGTCGATTATGTTCTGACATCAACGTCATGGGTGTAGCAGCCACAGCCTGTCGATGAACTAATTCACCCGCTAAAACATTTAATGGCCATCCACTTAGGCCAGCTACTTGTACAAAGATCAATCAGACCCAAACCCGCTCTCGGAGTCAAGAAGCAGCCCGTAGGGGCTGAGACAGTGGCACACCATTGGAGCCTTCAGGAGGATGCCTCGTTTTTTGGATGGAATCTCTTCTAGTCCCCAAAGAGAGACATCTGCTGATAACCTCTTCGCATGGATGTGAGCAAACCTCCACATCTTTGGGTCCTGAGAACAGGAAACTCTGTGCCTGGTTCCCTGCCGGACCCCACTCTGCTCGGCCTGCCGCATACAACGCACATTTGACTCCCCGCCACCACCACCGCTGCATGGCGAGGACATTTCCCAGGCATCTGCCCTGGCCAGGTCCCTTCTGGGAGCAGTTAGTGCAATAGCTAATTCCTCCATAGGGCACTGGTGAGCAGAAGGACAGAAGTTGCTGTTGTGACAAAGTGAGGCAGTTCATGGACATCTCCTGCTCTGGAGGAGGAAGGAGGGGGAGGAGGGGAGAGGAGGGAGAAGTAGGGGGGAGGGGGAGGGGGAGGAGGAGGAGAGGAGGCGGGGGATGGGGAGGAGGGAGAAGGAGGAGGAGGAGAATGGGAAGGGGAGGAGGATGGTGAGGAGGGGGGAGGGTGGGGGGGGGAAGAGAATGGGGAAGAAGGAGGATGGAAAGGAGGATGGTGAGAAAGTAGGGGGAGGAGGGAGGATGGGGAGGTGGAGGCAGAATGGGGAGGCGGAGGGAGGATGGGGGAGGGGGAGGATGGGGAAGTAGGGGGAGGATGTGGGAGGGGGAGGATAGGGGAGAAGGAGGGTGGGGGTGAGTAGGGGGGATAGGGGGAAGATGCGGAGGAAGTAGGGGAAGGGGGGATGGGAAGGAGGGGAGGTGGAGGGAAGGTGGGAGGGTGGAGGATGGCAAGGAGGAGGGTGGGAGGAAGCAGGGAGAAGGGAAGGGGGAGGATGGGAGAGGAGGAGGGTGGAGGGAAGCAGGAGGAGGGCAGATGGGAGGGGGGAATATGGGGGAGGAAGGTGTGGGGAAGCAAGGGAAGGGGGATGGGAGGGAGGGGAGGTGGACAGAGGGTGGGAGGGGGGAGGATGAGGGAAGGATGGGGAGGAAGTAGGGGGGATGGGAGGGGAGAGGATGGGGGAGGAGGGTGGGGAGGAAGTAGGGGAAGAGGGACCCAAAAGGAAGGGAGGCATTTGGCAGACAGGGGTGCTCAGGCCCAGCACACAGGCTCCCGGGGAAGGGTGTGGGCGTGGGGGGAGGGTCTTCTAGGGCTGCGGGGGGGGGGGGGGGCTGAGACTGCCGGGTTACTCAGTAGGGCTGCGGGGAGGGGTGTTACTGTGCAGAAGTGATTGCTCTCTCACAGGTGCTGCCTTTGAACATTGCCGCTGCGTTAGCATAACATTACATTAAACGTGCTTTTTGTGTGTCTTTTGAAATAAAGCCCCTGAAGGATTAGGTCGTGGGTTTTTTCCAGAGTGACTCTCAGGGAGCTGCGGTCCCGTTTGGGTGGCTCACAGGGCTCCCGGCCTGGGCTTGTTGACGGGAGGGGTCATTATTCATTCATTCGTTCCCTCCTTGGTTCATTCCTGCCTCTGTCCCTCGTGGTGCCTGGGTCGGCCTGGAAGCCACCTCCGAGTGCGAGAGAGAGCCCCCCTCCTGGCCTTGTCGGAGGGCTGCACCTCCTGAGCCGGGCAGAGCTCACCTCTTTCCGGATGTGCTCTCCACCGCGGGGACGTGCACGGGCTGGTGTGCGGGGAGCACGGGCAGGGGCCAGGGGACCGCCCTGCGTGGAACCGTCTGTCTCCACGTTGCTGCCCACGGGGACGGGCCTCCTGGAGGGCAGGGATGGAGTGGAGTTCAACTTTGTCCCCAGACATGTTTGAGGAGGTCATCAGTGACTGACCGGGTGAATCGTCGGCCACACCCCTGCAAATGTGCAGCTTTCTCCGTCTCAGAGCGTTAGGCCGCCCTGGGGCCTGGTGTCAGGATAGGGGGGAAGGAGAGTCGGGCTCCAGGCCTCCCCTGAGGGACACATGTCTTTTGCTCTCCCTCGTAGCCACGGATGCCGCTGACAACAGACCACAGATACCTCACTGCAGCCACGGGCCGGAGGCTCGCCTCCTCTCTACCGGCCCGGATGGGACTTTGGACACTGAGAGCTGCATCCTGGCTCCTCTCTTGGGCTCCAGCCACTTGCCGGGATCTCAGACAGGCCCCTGAGGACAGGCATGAACACCCTCGGGTTGGTGGAGAGCCCAGGCTTCTCTCCTCTGGGGCCCCTGTCGGTCAGGCCGGGGGTGGCTGTGCCGCAGTGACAAGCAAAACCCACCCTCCAGACTCCTCACTGGGGTGAGTCCCCTCCACGTGGTGGCTCAGGGATCCAGAGGCTCCCTTGGGGATCCCCATCCCGCGGGTCACTGCCTCTCTCCCCCAGGGACGTCACTGTCTTCACAGCTCACAGGTCACACGTGGTCACTGGGCTCCAACCAGCCAACCGGGCATCCGGGAAGTCTGTGTGAATCCAGGAGGGGACAGAACTGGAGTTCTGCCTGAGGGCTCCCAGCCGTGCCCCTGGTGTCCCAGGGCGGGGGCGGGGCGGGAGGAAGTGGGCTTGCTCCGGGCTTGTGCCACTGCCTTCAGGAGTGAGTCCCAGAGCAGGGCCCCCGTCTGCACACAGCGGCCACTCTCCCGAACAGACACAAGTCAGGGTCTGAGCCTGGCTGTTTTGGAAGATGCTAGGCCAGCCCGAGCCCCTGTTTGCAAGGCTGCTTTTTCCTGCAGAGCCCGGCCTGGTTGGGAACAGGAACCAGAACAGAGAGGAGACAGGACTTCCCAGCACTCGTCACTTGGCCCCACGTGGCTGCAGATCCGTGGTGAGCAGACACTAAGAGGGCACCTGTCCAGCTTCTTCAAGGCTCAGGACGCCCAGGGCCACAGACAGGGGCATAGGCCGTGTGCCTCGCCTGCCCAGAACACAGGGTTGTGGGGGTGGGGGGGTCCGGGCAGAAGTTAGGGGGTGCGGGCCCATGAGGTATTGTGTGGGTCTCGTAGTCCCGGAGAGCCTGGAGCCGGCCCCTGGGTGCGTGAGAGGAGCCAGTGTCTCTGTGTGGCTGCCCGGGGGCTGTGAGGAGGGAAGACCTCCACCAGGAGCCCCGGCACACCAGGAAAGAGCCCCAAGTGGTCCCTGTGGACACGCCCCAGGAAATGGGGTGGAGTGAGGGTGGAAACCCCTGAAGCCCTGGGGCCGCCTGGGTGAGGGACTCATAGGAGCAGGTAACGGGTGGCCAGGTGGGCAGGAGCTCGGTGTAGCTGTGGCACAGACAACGTGGAGAGGGTGGCTGCCCATGACACGGGTCACGGCCGCCCTGAAGGGCCGGTGGAGACCGTGGGCGAGGGCGTCTCGTCCCCGGGAGGCGCTTGTCCACGTTGGTTTCCTCTGCTTGGGACAGAAACAGCAGACAGGGTACGGAGCGGGGTGATGCCCGCAGAGGGGCCACGCCCCCCATGGACTGTGCCCAGGCCGCCCCAGGCGGTGTCCAGCCGTCTCCTGGAGCACACCGTTCCGTGCAGGCCATACTTCTGATGTTTCTATGGCAATGGGTCTTGCTTACATGAAGTGTCTGGACGGCAGTATCACGGGAACACAGGCCAGCAGCCGCTTCACGACGCTTGGCAAACACCGTGGGTTCTGGATGTTTCTTCCCTCCCACACGCCCACCAGAACCTCCTGTCACCCTCATTTCACAGGCACCGACTGCCCACTGCCCTTCCAGCCTCAGGTCCAGGGCCCAGGAGCCCGAGTCCCACCCGTCTTTCAACATCAGCACCCACTCTGTGTTCCCCAGCAACCAGCCTGAGTGGAGAGAACCAGTGCCCTCGCGGCACAGGGGTGCTGTCCCCACCTGCTCCCGTCAGCACGCCCCCACCCACCAGGCCGCTGTGTTGAGAGGTGCTCCCGTGTTGTGCCTTCCTGGCCCTCAGCTGGGAGGTCCTGGGGTCCTGGCCGTGTAACAACTCCTTCAAGGGATGTTATTTATTCCCCTGGACCCTGCCGTGTTCTCTGTGTTGACCCTCGGCGTGCCTGGGCCTGGTGGGATGCAAAGAGATTGTTGGATATGGACACACAAAGATAATCAGTGGACGTGTGCCCTGCAGAGAGGTAGGTAACCTTTCTGTGCCTCAGTTTCCCCGTCTGTGAAATGGTGCCATTGATATTCTCTACACTACTGTGAGGGTTACACGGGAGACTGTCTGTCACGCATCGAATGCTCAGCAAATACACCATCATCGTCACCAGCACCTAGACGGTGCCCACTGAACACAGGTGCCTCTCGCTGAAGGTCCCACCAAGGGACCCAGAGGACAGATGGCCCTTGTTCCCGCTTCATTCGTCTCTGCCAGGGGCCACATTAGTGCCCGCCTTCGACTTGTCCCTTTGCTTCCTTTTCTACACACGGCTTATTAGCTAGGACGCCTCACTCTCAGAACCGTCTTTTTCATACCAACCATTTGCATAAAGGTGCAAAAAATCATAATAGAGACAGTTGCAAAAATCACCTGAATTTATAGACACCGTCCCGCTGTCTCATGCTGTTGGTTGGAGAGTGAGTTTGCGTAGAGAGAGTCTGGGGGGCTGTGACTCCCACAGCTCATCGGCTTCCAAGAGGAAAGTGCACAGAAAGATGTGAGGGGAGCTGCGCGTGTCCTCAGGGACGGGAGAGGAGGAGTGCGTGGGGTCGCTTGATGCAGGCTGGGTGGAAATGTGGGTGGATTCTGGGAGACTTTGCTACGGAAACCCGTAGCACCCGGGGAGTCGCCGGAGTGAGAATCTGAACATGACTCGGTGTGTCCCTGGTGAGTCGTCCGTGGGGAGGAGCCCAACACTGGTCTACACCAGCCTCATGACCACAGGGGTGAGTCCCGAGGTCTACTCCTTGAGTACAGATGTTGAACATGACTCACACTTCGCCTGAGAAATTTGGAGTTTTCTCCCCCATGCAGATGGCCCTTTGGTCATAGTTCCATTGGGATCAATGCGGTTAATCCATAGGAGTCCAATGACGAATTTCCCCTCGATTCCAGATCTGTCCCTTGCACCTGCCGGCCTCTGCTGGGATGGGCTGCAGTGGCCTCTGTGTGTTAAGTCTACAGTGTTAAAGATACTGCCTTGTCCCCAAATTCTCACCAGTTGCTCAGGGCTTCCAGAAACCAGCACGATGCACAGGGGGAGCTCCCCAAACACCCAGCTGTGTGATGGGCACTAAGTCCCCGTAGGGCACACCCCCACAGCCCACGTCTGGCTCCCAAACCCGACCAGTCTCCCCGGAACCTGTCCCTTCCAGCAGCAGAGGCCCCCCCACCTGGCTTGTGTCCTCTGTGCAGAGTCCCAGGGCCCACCAGTCCCGGCTGAGCCGCGGCCTAACCGTGCTATAGGTGTATCATTTCTCCCCCAGGCCTGAGTCTAATTGCTGCCCTGAAAAATAGGGTGACAGTAAGCCCGAGAGCATGTTGTGGAGATTCGGTAAAATAGCGCCCATCAGCTTCACGGCAAAGGTGTTCCTCCGTGAAGTCGTCCCCTCTGCGGATGCAGCCCTGGCTGGACGGGTAGTTGAGCAGCTCCGTGAGCCTGTCCCTTTGCCCCCATCCCCTCTGCACCCCCAGTGCCTATACACCGGCCCGTGGTAGTTGCCTCAAGAAAGCTTTGTTGACTGAGTGAGTGAATGAATGAATGAACAAACGGATGATGTGAAAGACAGCCCGCTCGGCAGGAACATAAGGAAGGAGGAGAGAAGAGCCGGCGGGAAGGGGGCAGGGCCGGTGACCCGCACTGAGGTCCAGCAGAGGGCTCCGGAAAGGGTTTGTCAGGGTCTGATTTGTGGTTCGAAAATATCAGACGGGTCCTGGAGTCGACATCTATCGGGGAGGACGAGAGAACAGAGCAGCACATCTGAATACCTATTACGAGACTCCAGGTGACGAAGAGAAGGAAATCACGGTCTCTTGAGGTTCAGGAAGGGAGTCCCTGGTGCTGTTGTTAAGGGTGCGTGTGCGTGTGTGTGTGCGTGCATGCATGTGTGCATGTGTGAAGGTGCCAGAAAAAACATGGGGCGCCTGTTAAATGCACGTCTCAGATGAACATATATTTTGCAATGAACACCAGGCAACATGGGACCACACTTTTGCTGATAAAGGTTTAGTGTCGCGGGGTTTGTATTTTTATTTGCGAACTCTGACCACCCATGTGTGTGTGTGTGTGTGTGTGTGTGTGTGCACACGCGCGTGTGCACGTAACATTTAATTTAATTTTCCAAACAGCCCGACACGATAGGTTCTACTACTGTTTCCATTTTGCATAGGAGGACGCAGCTCACCCAGGGGGAATCTGACCACAGCGGGAGCATGGCAGAGCCCGGGGTTCCTCCTGGGGGTCGAGATGTGTTCTATGGGAGGCTGGGGGGGGGCCTCAGCGGGCCGGCATGGGGGTGGGAGAGTCGGGGACTGGGAAGGCGCTCTGTCCACAGCCCCCCACTGCCTTCCCGGCCCCTCCTGCTTCCCACTGGCGTGGCCAAGGTGACAGACTCAAGTTCAGCCTCCACCCATCTCAGGAGCGCTGGCCTGGAATGTTCTTGGACAATTAGCAGAGGTGATGCAGAGAAGAACCAGGTCGGGATCTGCAGGGCTGGAGGCCAAAGCCAGCACCTGTCAAGCTGCAGTGACCCTGCCCTTGTCCGTCATCCCCCTGTCATGTCAGCCAGGCATCCCCTAGGGGTCACCAACCTCGGGAGCCCTTAGCCGACCCTTCCTTTGCAAACCCTGTTCCTTCCATCTCACGAATCACCCCTCTACCCTGAAGTTCCCCAGAGCGGCCTCCAGCCTCAGACCTGGAGTGTTGTCCCTTCTCCTCCCAGCTATCAGGTGACAGCTCTCTCAGTGACCCACGTGAGTCCTGGTCGGCCTTGATTTATAGGGATTCACGTGTGTGTCTGTCACCAGGAAGGCTGTGTGCTCCCTGAGGGCAGGGACTTGGCCTGATCCCTGCTGCCCCTTCTGAGCCGGGCATTGATTGGCGTGAATCATCTCGGATGTTTTCCATATGCAAATCATCCAAATAGCCCGGCATCTCCACACCCCCTGTTGAGACCAACTTTTCCTGACACAGCGCCTCTAACGTCTATTTGCACTTAGCACGTGGCAGTGTCGCGAACTAGGCTCTGGAAGCTGTGGAAATTCAGAGGAGAGTTTTGTCCTTGTCCCTGACTATAAGGAACACGGTGGGTTGAATCATGTGCCCTCAAAAGGGAACGTCTAAGTCCTGGGCCCTACGTACCCGCGAATGGGACCCTATTCGGAAAAGGGATCTTTGCAGGTGTGATTCAATTAAGTCCCTCGATAAGATCACCATGGGTTAGGGTGGCCCCGAATTCAGTGACAAATGCTTGTAAAAGAGCAGGGAAATACTCAGGCGCACAGAGGGGGCGACCGTGAGGCCCTGGCTGCACAGCCCGGGGTGGTGTGGCCACAAGCCGGGGATCGCGGGAGCCATGGGAGCTGGGACAGTGAGTCAGGCCCTTGCCATCTTGATGTCAGATGTTGGTTGTTTCAAGCCCCCCCCACCTCCCAATCTGTGCAGATTTCTCACGGCGGCCCCAGGAAACAAACACATGGAGCACACAAGCTTGAGAGAGAAAAATACTGCACGCCCTTGAGTGTATGTTTGTCGTCCACACATGGATTGTGACTTCTCCAGCATCTGCTGTGTTAGGGACCCCATGTCTGTGTGAACCTGCAGCTGGCCTCGTAAGTCTGGGGCCCAGAGACCAGCCCGCCGGGCAGGAGGGGGCCCGTGGCTCGGACCGCATGCCCGCACTGTGCACCGGGCGCAGAAGGCACTGCCAGCATCTTTGCAGGAGCAAACTGAGCCGAGGAGACATCAAAGGACCACAAACCTATCACAGTTTGAGGAAGGAACGTTGGCCCCAGATTTGGGGGACAGAGGAGCCCTCTAGGGTTAAGTGGCTCTTGACCTGAATCGTGGTGAATAAGTGGACAGCAGCCAGACGCTGGGGTGAGGACAGGCCACGCAGGTGCAGGACCAGTGAGGACAGGCAGGGCCGCCTGGTGCACCTGCGGGCCAGGCAGTGGGGCGGGAAGCGGCCGCCGGCCAGTGCACGTGGGCAGGTGCTGCGCTGGGAGAGGGGACGGAGCGGGAGGAAGGGGGGCTTCGCCGGGGCTCCCTTCTGGAGCCGGCAGAGCGACGGCCCCAAGTGGGGTCTGGGTGTAAAGGGCGCTTTCCCCGGGACACCACGTGGATATTAACTTGCCACGCGCACCACCTGGGGATGGCCGTGCACTCTCGGACACGTGCTGGGGGACAGGCTGCAGGCTGGGGTTTGTCCGCCCGGCTCCAGATAATCGGGTTGATTAATCCAGATACTCTGCTGCCGCTTAATCTCGGTGACTGTTAGACAACAGCTCATTATGTGCTCATGTCTTCAACGTGATGGGCAAGGAATGAAATCAAGCCATAAAATCAATTATTTCTGCAGAAATTGTCATAGAAGGCAAAACATCATCAGGAGACAAAAGCAGTTACGATTATGGCTTAATTTGCCTGGTGCTGGTTGCGGAACGAGGCCCACGCTCTGCTAAACTCACCTGCTCTTCTTGCCCTGCTGGGCGCGAGGTGGGCCGAGGGTCGTTCTCAGAGACACCTGTCTCCACGGGTCTCTCTCTCTCTCTCTCTCTGTCTCTTTGTCTCTGTCTCTCTATCTCTGTCTCTCTCTGTCTCTGCCACTGGGTCTCTGCCTCTCTCTCTATCTCTGTCTCTCTGTCTCTGTCTCTCTGTCCTCCTCCCCGTCCTCATCTTCTCTCTCCCCCTGCTCCCGACCTCTCTCCATCCGTCCATCTGCTCTGTTACATGTAAACAGAGGGACTGAGCCAAACGCAGCTACGTGGTTGTGTATCTTCCGAGGAGACGGGAGGAGTTTCGGGGGAGTCAGGAGACTGTGCCTGTCTTCACTCCGCCTCCTGAGTCCTCGGGAGTTTTGTCAGAGCCTCAGTTTCCTTGTCTGCCGAATGGGGGATTGTGGGAAGGGGCTTGTCCAGCTCGGTGCGGCCTCAGCAGCCACGAGGCCGGAAGAGCCCCCGGGAGCAGGACAGCAGCACGCTGTCACCACGCGGCGGCCGCGCAGAGGTGCTCAGCGGAACAGGAGACATGGCAGCCAGCTCGGATTCCTCCTCCAGCTTTTGAGGTCACAGAGTCATGCTCCAGAGCCGCCCATCCTGACACAAGGGCGTCTGAGGGACGTCCCTCTGGCCCCTGTCACCAGAAACACTGGCTATGAGAATTCCTTTCTTTTTTGCGTCTGAAATTCCACAGTATTGGAAACCAGGCCGTCTGCAGCCAGGTATTTGATGACCGGCACGGGTGCCGTGAGCGAGGGCCGGGACGGGGGACCGTGGGTGCTGGCATTCGAGGGACGTGGACCCCGCAGTCCCACTGGGTCACGGGGTCAGGCACCCCTCATATCGTGTCTTGTCTTCCTGCCTCCACTTGCCCGACAGGGACTGCTCGGTCTTCCCACAGTGGAACCATCCCAGGACGGGGGCTGGCGACAGGCTTTTCCAGGGCCCGCAGGTGGGCCCAGAGGAGCCGATGTGCCGACCCAGGGCGGGGCGGCCTCTCAAGCCAAGAGTTTCCTGTCTCTCCAGCCTCTGCAGCCTCTGCAGTGCTCATAGGAGCCGGGTCACTTCTGCCCCCTCCTGGGGCAGGAGGCCGGGCTGCAGAGACCTCCAGGGGCCCAGCCTGGTCTGCCTGCAGGGAGGTCTGTACAGTGCGCACTGGGTGGGGGGTAAGCGGAGTGGAACTCAGCACGGGACACCCCGAGGCCTCCTCACCCCACTCCCCTGCCCGCCAGGCCGGGGCCAGGTCACCCCTGGAACCTCGACAGTCAGGCCGGCCTCCCCACCTCCCCAGCCCTGCCCCCTCCTCCTGTCCCTTCTTGCCAGAGGCCAGGCCCCGCCTCAGGGCTGAGAAGGAGCTCTCCTGACCCACAGAGCCACAGTAGCTGCCATTTCAGGGTCTGTGCAGACGCAGGAAGGGTCACAGCCGTCCTCTGCATGAGCAGGGACGCCCCAGTGCAGAGTCGAGGGAACTCATCATCCAAACACAGGCTGTCTGCAAGTTCTAGCCAGCGCAGAGCTAGAAAGACACCATTTCCTGCTGACAGAGCCCAGCCCACCCCCGCCCCTTGCCCTCTCAGAGACAGAGGGCGCGTCTTCAGGGGTCTGTCCACGGTCCCTGCCCCTCTCTCAGCGCGAGGCTGCTGGGAGACGCCGCACACGAGGGAGATCCAGAAATGGGTAGGAATCCCCACTGGGCACCCCAGGTGGCGAAGCCTGCCCCGGTCTCGTTCCAATCAGTGCCTCGGTGACCATGACAGGTGTGGGCCACATGACACCATCTGCCCAGTGAGTTCCCATCCACGAAGGGAAGGTTTTTGGGGAGCAGGAAAGTCAAATACGCACACAGCCTGCGCACTGCCCACGGAGGGTGTGGGAGCGTCTGGCGGGAAGGACGAGGAGTCCAGGCCATGTGCAGCCGGACAGACTGATGGGAAGCCTGGCCGACGGACACTGAGGGGCTCACATGGACAGGACAGTCACTCACGGCCCTGAGGACACAGCCCAGCACAGTCAGAGCCTGTAGGTAAAGTGTGTATGGGAACGGGCTATTTATTTATCAACTCAGTTTTGCATTTAAACACTTATCGAGTGCCTACTGTGTTCCGGGACTGTGTACTTCCAACGGAGGAGGGGTAAGGATGTGCAGAAGGATGGAGAACACGGTACTCAGCTCACAGCCCTCACTGCAGTGACAAAGGTTTGCACCGAGTGTTGGGGGCCACTCAGCAAGCACCTGGGCGGCCGGGGCTCAGCATCAATATTGTTTAATGTCTGCTATGATTACTCGCTTTTAAAATCTGCCTGCAGGTGTCAGAGAACGTTTTCTAAAGCAGAGGACATCTGAACTGGGGCCTGCTGGGTGGGCAGAGTTTCAGGCCAGCAGTCACGGATGAGGAATCCAGGGCCCGTGGGGAGAAAGGGCCAGGGGGCACCCGAGATCATGCACACCTGGCCATGGGAGCGCTGGGTGGGCAGGGGCCGAGGCCTTCCCTGGAGAACCCTGCTTGCTCTGTTGAGTAGTGCACAATGAGGGGCCACTAAGGGGCCTCAGCGGCACCAAGTTGCAGGTTTCGGCCACCGGCCAGACTACCACATGCCACGGGGTGTGGGAGACCGCCAGCAGGTGGGACAGATGCTGTGCTGGCCGGGGCAGGGCCAGCATGCGGGGAGGGCGGCAGAAGCCCTGGAGGGGTGGGTGGGCAGCGCTGTGGGCACATGAGGGTGTGGGGCATGGTGGGTGACCACCACTCCCAAGGGGAGAGCTGTTGCTTCCCATGCCATCCCTTCCTCTGAGGACAAGGGCTCTGGACCAGGGTCAGCACCATGGTCAGCACCCCGTGCAGGATTGACGGGGTCCGGGGAGGGGCCTCAAGACCTTCCTCCAACCTCCCTCTCCCTGGCTCTTGGGCCCATGCCAGAGAATTCCTTCTTCCACGTTCTCCCCCACCCGCGAAGCCCCCTCCCCACCCAGACGCCAGTCGGACCCAAGACAATCAAAGTGATGGACACTGACTGGGGGTCTGCCTGCGCTGGGCACACTGCCTTGGGGGGGGGGGGCAGGGCTCTATCATATTTAGCCTCATCTCACACAGTTCACTGCCCAGTGAACTTCCAATCTTTCTGCTTGAAAACAAACGTTGACGTGGAGTTTAGAGGAACATGAATTTCAGGAATTTGGGCTACACGATACTATATAGAGCTCCCGTGCCCTAAACACCTTCTTTAGAGCATGGGGTCTCAGATCCCTCTCCCTACATCCTGCCCGTTTACTGTTCTTTGACCGGAGCCCTTGCAGGGGCGGATCTAAGAGAGTAAGTGTGGGGGGAGCCATGGCACATATGCCTGGAGAGGTGGGTGGGATCACGCTGCCCAGGAGGGGAGAGTGGCCTCAGATGCCACTGGAGGTGTCCGTCAGGGAAGGGAGCCTCGGAGGAGCCTGGCCCGGTCGGGGCTGAGCCTTCAGAAATGGCAGGTGGGGTACGTCGTGCCCTCGTCTCCTCGGAACAGAGCAGAAAACGCCCTGCTGTCCTCCCCTCAGCAGCCCACCGCCATGCGCACTGGTGGGTTTACCTTCTCCGGTGTTTTTCCTGCAGAAGAAAGGTTCTCTTTCATTGTATCCATTCCGTTGGGCACAGGGTGAAGCGAATCAGAGCACAGCACAGCGTCCGGTGACAGCTCTGGGGAGAGAAGAGACAAGTTCACATTATAGACAAATGGGCGACTCAGAATCAGCTGTCAGGTGCTAATTCAGTCCGACCTCCTTGAACCCTGTGCAATGAAAGGGGGAGGTTCCTGTTTGGAGCAGAAGAGGTCAGAGGAGGAAAATAGAGGGAAAACCAGGAGTGAGTCACAGTGCTAGACTCACTCAGGAAATGATTAGCTGGTCCCTAGAGGGAATTGGATGTTAAGGTCAAACACGTTCTCATGGGCTAAGTGGCCTCTTTGCTTATTCTCTCCACCATCTGATATTCTTATGTTTCCAGGTTGAGCAAGCTCTGGGCCGCTCACACTGGGGACAGTGCAGTGTCTGCAGACTTTTAAAGGATGGTGGGGCTTCTCACAGTTCACAGGTAATCTGGGAGTCCAGCTGCTTCAATGGGGGCTGAGTGCGTGACCTGGACTCTGTCTAGTGTTGGGCACTGTGCAAACAGCCGTGAAGGTCAGCAGCGGGCCAGGAGGCCAGGAGGGATTTCCTCCAAGGCTCTTTAGACCTTTGCTAAATGACTGTAGCAGCCGACTGGAACCTGGGATGAGGAAGAAGGTTGTAGAGACACCTTCTGAAGTGCAAAGAGTTGGGGGTGTGGACGTAGAGACCAGAGAAGCCCCGGAATCCCAAACACTGGCAGACTGGCTGAAATGCAGGAAAAGAGATGTGTGTGGTTTGGAACGCCCATGTGTGGTCTCTAAAGCGCAAAGAGATCTCTGGATTCCGCCCAGTGCTCAGGTCACAGGTGGTGCCAATACCACCCTCAAGATACTCCAATCCAGTGGTGGACGGAACCGGGTTAATGCTCAGACACAGCTCGATGCTGAGAAGATCCGTTCACCCCGCACCAACCCCACACACCGATGATCTGGCGGGAGAGGGAACACACTTTCTTCTGGAGGGAGGTGTCGTTTAAACATTATTAACTTTGGTCTCTGCCTTTTTTGAAAAAACAATGTCTAGGATAAAATAGAGAATTACATGATGCCCAAGGAAGAAGGAAAGCGAGACTCCCTGGTCATGAGTAGAAACGTGCCAGTAGAAGCTAGCGGAGATGATGTAAATGGTGGAATTCTCAGCCAGGAGCCTTTAATGCCAGCTGCCCAGGACCTCGCGGAGAGGCGGGAACCGCCTGGGAATTCTGTCAGATAGAAAGAAGCTATGTAAAGGTCCAAATAGAAATGCTAGAAATGAAAAATGAGGTATCTAAGGTGAAGATTAATTAGGTGGGGTTTCCAACGGATGGGGCGCACTGGGTTCCTTTGTGTCTTCTCCACTGTGGCCATTCCCCTCGGACTCCCTGGGATAGTGACGACGTGTCCCACGAGTGGGAAGTGGATGAGGCGTGATGGGAAGAATGGAAAGCACCTGCTGCCTGGCGAGGTGTTGTGTTGTGTGGTCCACTCTGACCCCCGTACCTTCCCCAATATGTCACATGGCCCAGCTGAGTATTGTGGCTTTGGGACATATACTCCTCCCCTTGAGTGGGAGGAGTGACAAAGTCACATGGTACGTGGCGTGAATTATAATCCGACTGCAGGGAGGGATTGAAGATTTAGTAAAGAATTGAGGCGAAAGAAAGGAGGCAGCCTGGTGACGCTGTGAGGCTTTGTCCAGGAGGTAGTAGGACTACTAATTTCAGGCCGTTTGTGATGTATCAGAGATGCCTATTACAATCTCCATTTCAGTCACTGAGATAAGAAAAGGTTGTATAACAAGCTAATAGCAAAGAAAATGGGGAAATAAAACATCCTAGATTAATATAAATAATTCAAGAAGAGAAGGAAAAGGGGGAAATATGAGACAAATAGAAAGCTAATGGTAAGATTAGAGATTTAAACCAAATCCGTGGTAATTGCGTTGCTGAATCATACGAGACTGTCTTTTTGTTGGTTAAAATCATCAAATAGTGGCAATTCCGTGTGATTCAATTGAGTACATTAAATGAAAATTAACTGCATGTTCCAAATAGGAGACAAAGATTAGCAGAGTGGATTAAAAAAAAAACCCACTCCAACAAAAATGGCACGATCACACTGAAAAGAGGAGTGGAGGCAGGTGGATAGTTAAACGGCGGAGGAGGAAGGGTGCCACGCGGATATCAATGGGAGAGAGCACGACTGGCTAGACCAACATCCAACGCGGCGGACTGCACGCCCCAAGGGCCATCGCAGAGCGCTCAGAGTTCAGCTTACTGGGGAGTTAAAACGATGCCAGATGACCTGGCCGGCCGCCTCCGGGAGCCTCAAAATTGGCCAGTCACAGAACTAAAAGAAGAGAGCGAGGCACCCACAGGCGCACACCCAGCCACACCCGGAACCGATTCTGCCGCCCAGCGGAAATGGAGACACAAAGAAGGGCAGACGTGCTCCCAACGGCCACAGCTTTAAAAGCAGTGGAAACAAGACAAATGTGTGTGAGCAATAGAATGTATAAATGGGTTTCGATCTGTTCATGCAACGAAACAAGCCGCAACCGAGGGGCCACCATGCTGCTGACCACAGCAACACGGACGGATCTTATCGCTATGAGGCAGGAGACGGGCTCGTCCCATTAACACAAAGTCCAGTGGTGGGTGCTGGGGGTGGGGAGAGGGTCACAGGAAAGGCTCTGGGGTGCCAGCGGTATCCTGTTTTTAAATCTGGCTTTGCATATTTCCCTTTATAAAAGAGTAGTGAGCTAAGAAGATAGGCAACCGTTACTTCATTTATATTCTAATTCAATTAAAAAGCCGACAAAGAAATTGCACCTGAGGATTTCCGAATCCCCGTGTCGGACATCATGATCTGACTGTTTGAAAGACTACGGATGGCACGAACTTCAGGTCACATCCACGGGAGCCTATCCTAGATTCGGCGTCACAAAAATTCCTTAGCAGGCCCCGTCTCTAAGGGATTGGGCAAGAATCAGAGAGGATATTTATAATCCCAAGGCAGAAATCCCGTTCCGCACTCCTTACTTGAAATGAAGTGGCTGGTTACATTTTCCAATCCAGTGGCGACAGCATTCAGGAGAATTCGGAACTCATCGCGGTTCCTTCTGGTCTCTTCCATCACCTCCAGCGGTTCTCATAAAGCCAAGTGGGGCGTCATTTTCTCCCCATCCGCACACCTCAGTGGGACGCCAGGCTGGTCCCGCCTCACTTGGCCCATGGAATGTGGGCAGGACACCCTCACTCCACCTCCCAGCAGAAGCTGGAAAGGCCGCTGTGTGGTTGTGCCATACGGTTCCCCGCTTGCCCTGGGCTCACTGGTGGCCCATACGGGCTCCTCCTTCTCCTCGAGCCCCAGACCAAGGAAGACGCACAGAACAGTGAACCCACAGCTGATGTGGAACGTGGGTAAGAAACAAATCTTTCCTGCCTCAACCCGTTGGTGCTCTGCTTGGTACTGAGACGCAACTCCCCCGAGCTGTCTGTATGATGGCTTCCTCCACCAGGAGAGATGGGGTGCTGGGGTCACTTGGCTGGCTTCCCAGGAAAGAGCTCTGTGACCCCCAGAACAGGCCCTCCTCACCCACTCAAGGCTAAACTACACCAAGTGACCATACCAGGAACCCACTTGTGGAACAAAGCACTGGCAGGGGAAGTGCTTTCCAAAATTACCCCGGATTAGGTGATGCGATGGACAATCTTGAGGCCAAAGGGAGCGTTCTTCTCTACAAACCCATAGTTTAACACAACGCTTTTTTTTTTTTTTCAAAAGGAGCTTATCTTGCTTGGATAAACAAAGCATCAGTATCCCCTAGAGTTATTGCAAGAGGCCAAGAGTTTGATGGACTTGGTGGTTATTCAAATCAGGAGGTGGGGAATGACGGATTGGCACCCCTAGGCCTGGGGGGGCAAAGGGACCCGACATTGTGTTACAGTGTCAGGGTTTTTACTGTTAGTCTGCGCTGGGCATGTTTTGAGGTGTTTCCTCACTCCCATAATGGAGAGATGCTAAAAGGCTTGTGTTTTGGAAGAGTCTCTGTGGGTCCAGCCGGCTGGTCTTCACCTGTACTTGAGGTTGTCACTGTGAGGGACACTGGAGTCCCCTGGAAGGGATTGTATCACCTCTGTCCTTGAATATGAATCTCCTTATTCTTTATTAATGAATAGTCCCGTGATCCACCTAGGTTCCCAAAATGAAATCTAAGGGTCACCATGCTCCAGGGGCACCCAAGTGGCTCAGTCGGTTGAGCGTCTGACTCTTGATTTTGGCTCAGGTCAAGATCCCAGGGTTGTGGGACTGAGCCCCACGTCGGGCTCTGCAATGAACATGGATGAGAAACCTGCTTGGGATTCTCTCTCGCCCCCTCTGGCCCTCCCCCTGCTTGTGCTGTCTCTCTCTAAAATTAAAAACAAGCCAAAAAAAGTCACCCTATTCCTATCATAGCCAATGGTGTCGTATCCTGTGGCTGGTGTGACCAATCAGCAAACTTATTATCTTACAGTTCTGGAGGTCAGAGCTTTGATGTGGGTGTTGCTGGTAAAATCAGGTGCTGGCAGGGAGGTGCTTGTTTCTGGAGCTCGAAGGAGAGTCTGTCTCCTTGCCTCCCAAGTGTCTAGAGGCCACGTGCATTTGTGGGCTCAGGACTTCTTCTGCCATCTGCAAAGCCAACAGTGAAGGGTCCAGTCCTGCTGACCAGGCAGCACCCAGACCTCACTGCCACAGACAAACCCCCTTCTCTGACTCTCCTCCTTTGCCCCCAGTGTCCACTTTAGGGCCTTTGTGATTACACGGGGCTGCTCTGGATGATGCATCTCAGAGCCAGCCCATCAGCATCTCACTCATTGCCCATGTGCAATCTTAGCTCCCCGTGGCCACGTAACCTAATGTATTCCCAGTTTCTGGGGAGCAGGGACATGGGTGTCTCCAGCGGGGAGCGTTCATTATTCTGCCAAATCATGCCGATGAAAAAACCAACACCCTGCAGATTCGTTTTCTTCACAGCGGGGTCCTGCCCTGATCCCTGCGAAATTCTCTGGTTTCATTTTCCATCATTCCCTACATCGAGCCACGACTTCAGGGAAACCGTATCTCCTGTCTCGCCCGAGATGGTCCCCGAGTTACTGCTTTGAGTCTCGAGCAGGTCCTGATTTGGAGGAACAATTACACCGTTCCTCCGCCCTGTTCCATCCATGCCCGACCACTGCTCTGCGGTGCCACGGAACTACCTCTGGGCCGTTCGGCCCTTCCATGCCGGCTGGGCGCTCTGTCCACATCCGTCTTGAAGCTCAGCTCATCCTTCAAATGCAATCATCCGTGTCCAGTCTTTTGTTGGATTGTCTGGTTCCACGGAGGCAAATTTGATCCTATGTGCTCTTTTGTCACTGCTTCTTCTCACACAGGACTCTCTCACTAAATGCAGAGCATAAGGGACTGTATGCATCATCTCTCTTTCCCTGGGAGTATGCTCCTTGAAGGCGTCTCAGCTCTCCTCTCCAAAGAGCCCTGTGCAGAGTCAACTCTCAGTGAACACGGACAGGGTTGAAATAACTCCGCACCTACCCTCTTCTACAGAAGTGCGGGCTGGACACGATCAGCCCCCCTTCCACTGCACATGAAAATAAATTTACATACACAGATGCCGCTGAGTGCGTGTTCCTTGAGTTTATTCATTAAACAATCGAAGTTGGTAAATACAGAAGGAAGCAGAGAATTTTAGAAATCTCTGTTTTGCAGCCTCTGTGGAATTAATTGTCAATGCCCATCTGTGGATGAATCCGGTAGCTGAATGGCGGCCGGGGAAGCTGGCATTGGGGAGATCAAGAAGCCAGCACCCAGAAGCGCTGGCAGACCTTAGCATCTCTAAAGGAGGGACGGTCACAAGGTGTGTCTCCTGATGTGATGCAGTGGGGGTCACACGGTTCCAGCTTTGAAATACTCCTGCCAGAAACGTTCTATCTGAGACTAGCCAATCCTCTGCCTTCCATTTCTAAAAAAAAAAAAAATAATAATAAGGAACAGAAGATCAACTTAATGGCTCCACAAGGATCAAGCATGCGTGTCCTGTGTGGTTGGCATCCTGCAGGAGGACGGCTCTGATTTCTAGAACAAGTCAACACATCAAATTAAAGGGAGTGAGCATCTTATGAGCAAGAAAGGGGCTTAGGAGAGTCAACCAAGAAACTGGTGCCTTGGCCTTGTTGGGATTCTGGTTCAAGCCCACCGACTCTCCAACCACATTCGTCAGAGCTCATAATGGGGTATTTGACCTCGGACTGGGTGTTGGATCAACATCACAGATCATTGTCAGTTGCCAGATGTGATCATGGCATTTGGTTATAAACGAACATGCCCATTTTTCAGCGATCCACCCTGGAAACGTTTAGGAGCGAAATGATAACGGTATCTGTCACCTGCAAAAAAAAAAAATAGATTAAAAAAGAAAACATTATAGACGAAGCATATGTGAGAAACGATACCTCCTTGCATTGCGGTATGTTTGAGATTCCACAGAAGTTAAAAAAAAAAATTGACATCATTGCTTATGTCTAAAGCGATTACCTAAGTGAATAAAATGGTTTTTTTCTCCCAAGGACGCAGCACGTATTTTCTCCGGTCCGTGAGCGAGTCAGACCTGAGCAGTGGGATTCTCCGGAAGGTTCTGGGCCCCGAGCCCGTCACTACGTGTGCGCGGATTCCCACAACCAGCCGACGCCTCCCTTCTGGGGAGTCCCACGACGTTCGCAAGTTGCCGCGAGTTCCGTTTCTGGTTTTCACAAACAGCAGGCAAGCTTCCCGCCCCTCCATCCTGCACAGCGCCCCACAGGCCCCTCCAGACAACAGATATTCAATACCTGCCCCCGGAATGAATGAGGGGATGGATGGCTGAGTCTTTGCACGCTTGCAATACTGTAGCTTATGAATGAATGGATGAGGCTAATAAAAAAGACCATGTTTTGCAGCGAAATTGCTTCATGGTCCTTCTGGGTCCAGAGACTCTTTTTCTACAGACATTGTGTCTATAAATCCATATCTACCAGCCCAGGCTCTTGAGTGAATAACTTACCAACTTCCCAGTGTAGCCCCAAAGATTCTGAAAGACTCAGAGAACGTTTGAAATCAAAGGGAAGCTTATTTTCCCATTGAGAGCTACACACACTGAAAACCAGACAGGCAGAGGTAAAAAAAAAAAAAAAAATCACTACTAGATCTAGCGTAGTTCAAGTTCATGAATCTCCGCACTGATCTCTCAGCCAGTTTTCTGCATAAATAATAATAATAAAAGAAATCCAGAGCCCTGGTTTGCATTAGAATCTCATAATATGCTATAAATCCATGCCACAGCCCGCATCCAATTTGAGAATTATTTCTCAGTTTTATGTCTCCCATCCTGCCTCTGCCTCTTTCTGGGTATTGGATTCTTCCCTTCCCTCTCCCTGCCTGGCTGGCCTCCCTCCCTGCCTGCTCTCCTCTCCCGCCTCTCCCCTACCTCCCTCCATAATAAACGTAAGGACCCTGGTCTGCTCAGGTGTCCGTGGGCCGGCAGAGTGGGGACGGTTCCCGGGCTGAGCTCCGTCACCACCAGCTCCAGGGCACGTGAGGTGATGGAGCTCCTGTCCCTTCCGATCTGGGCTGGAAACACAGCTGGAGACAGAGGCCTAGCTTTGTGGGGTCTCCAGAAATCAGGGTGCTGGGATAGGGTCTGGTCTGGACACAGCTGAGGCAGCCCCTCCTCTATCCCGGCCCTGGCTCTGCTCACCTGTGTCACTCACTCTCTCTGATCGCGAGAGAGACTGTTCCAGGGTGGGGGAGGGGCCAGGAGCCCCAGGACTCTGCTCCGAGACGTTGCATGGCTCCCCACTGCCCGTCCAGCTGTGCTCACTCTGCACCCAGTGCTCACCGGGCTCCTACTCCGTGGGAGACGGTCCCTGGGTTCTGGGGCTGCAGCGGTGGCTGGGGCCAACATGGGGGTCCTTGTGACAGGAGGCAGGTACCCAGCACATTAAATCAGTAACCAAATAAGCTGCTGTTGAGCGCTTGCTGTGATTTGGGAAAGGCAAAATGAGGTAAGGTCCCAGGAGATGGAAAAAAAAAATAAAAAAAAAGAAAAAAAAGAAAAATGGGGCGCCTGGGTGGCTCAGTGGTTAAGCCTCCGACTTCGGCCCAGGTCATGATCTCATGGTCCGTGAGTTTGAGCCCCGCGTCGGGCTCTGTGCTGACAGCTCAGAGCCTGGAGCCTGTTTCGGATTCTGTGTCTCCCTCTCTCTCTGACCCTCCCCCATTCATGCTGTCTCTCCCTGTCTCAAAAATAAATAAACATTAAAAAAAAATTAAAAAAAAAAAAAAGAAGAAGAAGATGGTCCTGAGGGTGGGAAGGCTTGAGTCTCCAGGACGAAACCTCTTTGAGAAGGTGGCAGTGGGTTGGGACCCAGTCAGGGTATAGCCACAGGAGATGAGAAAAACAACCCACACAGAGAGAGCACACAGTGACACCCTGCCCTGGCAGCCTGTGGGGTCTGTGTCCGGAAGTACAGCCACTATGGGGGTGACAGGGGAAAGGGGGGTCCCCTCATCATGGGTGATGGGAGAAAGGGGGCTCCCCACATCACGGGTGACAGGAGGGGGGCCCACATCACGGGTGATGGGAGAAGGGGGGTGGATAATGAAATCGAGGGAGGGTCCAGCCTGGGCCTAGGGGCTGCTGAGGCTTTTAGCCTAGGTATGACGGGACCCCGCAGCGTGCTTGAAGGAGCGCTGTGACCCGGGGTCCCTTCACGTCACTCACTCGGGCAGCTGCAGAGGAGCAAGGAAGCAGTGACCCAAGGGGACGCTGTCCTGGAGATGTGGGCAATGGGGAGTTTGCTTGGACCTGGGTCACAGCTGCGGCTGTGAAGAGCTGGGACACATGAGCACACCCCCCAACACAGCACAAGTGTGTGGGCTGCACAAACCCACCATTCCAAAACCACTCCCTGGTTTCTGGTCCGGACAAGGGAGCGGGGTCTGCAGTTTCCCAAGATGGAGAAAGTCGGAAACCCTAGTGCTTTCTGTCCCCCAGGCGGACAGAAGCAGAAGAGGCCCAGCTGGCTGGTTCCTCCCCTGGATCGAACATCAGTCCCCCCGAAAACCCAGAACCACCAGCAATGGGGGGGCAGTTGGGAGCTTCGCCAAAAATAAGTGGCTAGGGCGGACATTGTCCTTCCCCACCAAGCCTGAGACGCCCCTTCTAAGTAGCGATACAGGGACAGCTGGGGCAGGGGCAAGAGGGACCCCTCCCCCAAAGCAAATGGCACAACCTGGGGGCCCTATTCATCTCAAAGGCAGTGAGGAGTTTGGGGGACCCCACCCCAGTGATGCCTGGCCAGGGAGTCCTGAGACTTCCTCCCCCATCCAGAGGCACATGGGGGCCTGGTCTGCAGAAATTCTTTCGTCCCCTCAGGTGGATCCGAGAGGGACCAAAGGGGACCCCAACAGCACCAGAAAAGCCAAGGAGCCCAAAATAATACCCAAGGACTCTGGAAACTGAGCTGTTAGCGTAACCATAGCCAGGGCCTGTAGGCTAATGTGAGCAAAGTGGTAACTTGCTAAAATAAAATATTTAAGTAGAGTCCAGAGTCTCCAGACATGACAGACGAAGTGTCCGCAGTGTAACCGAAAACCACAATGTGAGTGAGAAAATATAACTAACAAATGTTGGTGCCACAATGAATCTGATGCTGGAATTATCAGACCAGATTTTAAGGCAGTCGTCATAAAAATGCATCAAGGATCAGTCACAGATTCTTTTGAAACAAAAGGAAAAAAAAAAGAGAATCTCAGTGGAGAAATAGAAGTTGTAAGAAAAAAAAAAGTATCGGGTGGAAACCATAGATTTGAAAAGCACAGTAACAGAAACTTTAGATAAACTTTCTGGGGTTTCTGGGGTGGAAATAAGGGACCAGAGTCTGGGAATTGAGGACAGAGCAAAGGGATTGCCCCGTTCTCAACACAGAGGACAAAGACAGAAAGAAATGGGCAGAGCCCCTGGGACTATGAACAATAAGTGAATCTCCAGCACCCGGAAGCCAAGGTCCCAGGAGAGGGAAGCGTGGTCAGAACTAGGGCTGAAATGGCCCCAAAGGTGGTGAAAGACATAAGCCTGCAGATTGGGAAGGATGAGCCAAGCCCAAATCAAATAATCCCCAGAACATCCGTGCCTGGACATATCACAGTGAAGCTTCCGGAAACCAGTGACAAAGAAAAGGTCTTAAGAGTAGCCAGAGGTAAATGGCACGTCACCCACAGGTGGGCACCCAATCCAGCAACAGCAGGTGCCCCACTGGAAGCCACGGGGGCCAGAGGAACGTGGACAGGAGAGGATCTCGAGGATTCTGTCTTGGCGAAGCTGTCCTCCAGGAGGGCCTGGGACATTCCCAGGTGACGTCACACAGAAAGGGATCATCACTAGAAGACCTGCTTTTAAAGACTGGGCAGAGGAAAGTCTTTTTTTTTTTTTTTCAATGTTTATTTATTTTTGGGACAGAGACAGAGCATGAACGGGGGAGGAGCAGAGAGAGAGGGAGACACAGAATCGGAAACAGGCTCCAGGCTCTGAGCCATCAGCCCAGAGCCTGACGCGGGGCTCGAACTCACGGACCACGAGATCGTGACCTGGCTGAAGTCGGACGCTTAACCGACTGTGCCACCCAGGCGCCCCCAGAGGAAAGTCTTCAAACAGACAGGAAGTGATAAATGAAGAAGTCAGGGAGCACCAGAAGGGATGAGAGAAGGAGAGAGAGAACGGGAGTAGTGCAGATACATACAGCCGGCGTCCTCCTCCTCCTTGGGGATTATCTGAATCATCTGTGAAGGTTTCAAACAACAGTTGTAAGACTTCATTTTGTCTTCACTGCTGAATTATTGTTTAGATAGCTGGAAAGGGACCTGAAAGTTTGCCATTACCTTACTTAGCACGTTTGAGGTGTTATAGACTCTGTGCATTGTGCTGTGACCTTCATGTATTCACCAGTCACCAACATTTATTGCGAACCTGTGGTGATTAAGATAGTATAATACTGATGCAGAGACAGGCAAAGGTAGAAATGGGCCAAGTAGGGCGCTCCAAAACAGGGCCCTGTGTGTTGGCGTAGAATAGAGCTGGTTCTCAACACAAGCAAAGGATGAGCCTTCAACAAATGGTGTTGAGACAATAGATTCTCTGTCTGGAGTAAAAATACGATGGATCCCTTCCTCACGTCACACATAAACATAAATTCCAGGTTGATTAAATATCCAAACAAGAAAAGCACAACCTCAAGGCTTTCAGAACTCAGCATTAATGTCTTTACGACTTCCGGATGGGGAAAGGTATCGTAAATGAGACACAAAATTATTCATCGCAAGGGAAAATTTGAAGTATCAAAACTTGTTTGCCAACGTGTAAGTCTCAAAAACTAATATTGACCACAAAGAGGGGTTTCAATGTATGCGTCCAATATGCTATAGATTGTACATAATTCTTTTATAATTGTTATAATTCAAAACAATGACATCTGTAGTTCCTTGGCAAATATATGTGTCACAACACCAGCTTCATGATAGTGTGTGTGTCTGGTGATGGGGGAGGGGCTGGGATTAGGGAAGAGAAAAGAGCAAATGGGATGCTTCAATTCTCTTATTAACATTTTATTTTTAAAAGAGAATCATCTAAACCAAGTACAGAAATATATTATGCTTTGAGAAAATAAAGTGGTGGGTATGAAAATATTTTATTCCATAGGCTTTTGTCTGAAATAGGACACTGAAGAAAGGAGAAACGTTTTAAATAACATTGGACAAATGAATTATTATCCAATAACATTGGATAAAATGAATTATTAAATAAGTAAGGATGTTGGAATTCTTCGCCGCAGACCTTAAGATACTTGAAATCACAGTGGTGTCTGTATTCCTGAGTTTACAGTTTGTTTCTTTATTGTTTATTGTTTTGAGAGAGACAGAGAGAGGGCACGAGCATGGTCAGTGCAGAGCCCGACGTGGGGCTCGAACTCACGAACATGAGATCATGACCTGAGCTGAAATCAGGAGTCTGATGCTTCACCAACTGAGCCACCCAGGTGCCCCCTTATGGTTTATTTTTTATAGAACATATCTGATGAGGGGCACCTGGGTGGCTCAGTCTGTTGAGCGTCTGAGTTCGGCTCAGGTCATGATCTCACGGTTCATGAGTTCAAGCCACACTTTGGGCTCTGTGCTGACAGCTCAGAGCCTGGAACCCGCTTCAGATTCTGTGTCTCCCTCTCTCTGTCCCTCCCCCCCTCATGCTCTGTCTTTCTCTGTCTTAAAAATAAATAGACATTAAAATATATATATATAACTACCACGAATAATGAGAAGGGACCGTTAAGATGCTGCTTTAAGGGGCACCTGGGTGGCTCAGTCTGTTGGGCATCCCACTTCAGCTCAGGACATGATGTCACAGCTCGTGAGCCCGAGCCCCGTGTGGGGCCCTGTGCTGACAGCTCAGAGCCCGGAGCCTTCTTCGGTTTCAGTCTCTCTCTCTCTCTCTCTCTCTCTCTCTCTGTCTCCCCTCCTCCGCTCATGCTCTGTCCCTCTGTGTCTCAAAATTAAATAAACATTAAAAAAATTTTAAAACATATCTGACGAGTCGACATCTTTTTCCTTAAGCAACACCGAGTGAGGAGTCATCGTTGCAACAAGCACCTCTTGGCTCCTCAAACACCCTTCTGCTAGAGCCCGTGCAGGTGCTGGCAGCTCAGCATCGTGCTTGGACTTCACGGCTGGGCGGGACTCGACGCCCCTTCCTGACATTCTAAACCCGCCCCTTGAGCCCGTGGACAGCCAGGCATCTCCAGCGCCCTCTGGGAATTCACTGCTGCAGGCGTGACCCTCTTCCGAAGGGCTTTGCAGAGGCCAGCCGTGTACCGCCCGGGCGCGGGAGAAGGCCCCCCGCCGCAGCTCCCGCCCCCGTCCCTCCTCGCGCGGCAGGGTGGGAGCGCTGGACACTCCTGTCCCCTTTATTACCATGTACTGGCTGGGACTTATGCTACATAAATCTCAGATTATGAAGTCACAGCTCTACATATTCTTGGCTCCAAATGGTCCTCTGCACGGAACCGCCAGTGGTGCAGGGTGGGGGCGGGGGGAGCAGCAGGGCACCACCGTCTGGGGGCCAGGGCTCCCTCACCGGGGCGTTTGAAAAATGAGTCTCCTCTCCCAGGCTGCTACCGTGGAGCATACGATTCCAATGCCTGAGAGATTATTTGGCCCGCAACAAATGAACGAAGGAGCAGAAGAAGCCCTCCGCACAAGTGCCAAGAGCCTCAGAGAAGCAATGGCCTGAGCTCATGAAGGTAATGAGGGACCGACTGATGGAGAAGCCATGAGTCTCGGGGGGGCGCTGTCGGGGACGCGCGTCCCGGAGATCCGCTTGGGGGCGTCCCCAGGGGCTTTCTGCCTCCCCGAGTTTCCCCGATGTCTTCCTCACCACCCTCTGTTCTGCCAGGACCTCAGTGGTATGCTTTTGTTCTCTGCCATAGACTCCGAGTTGTCCTTGCTCTGGCCCAGCTGGACTTTCTTTGCTTCCCGTTTTCTGTCTTTCCTCCTCCTCCCGCCGAAACCCAGCCTCCCGTCCTCGGGCCCCTCTCTTGCCCCTGCCGACCTCCCCTGGGCAGACACTCCGACCCCGGCTGGGTGGGGCTGGCTGTTTGTCCGTCCCCAGTGCTGGCCAGTGGCTCTGTGCCTCCACTGTCCCGAGGGTCCTTGGCCCCTGCAGGCTCCCGGTCCTGGGCCACGTCTGCTCCCTGTCTGTCCGAGGCAGTGCAGGGTGATGGTGAGTACTTGACATACATTCAGGCTCAGTCCTAACGACACTTAACACTTTTTGTCAAATTGTTTCTAAAGAAGATGTGGGGGGTGTGGGGGGGGGGGCTGTATGAGTAATGGAATATTACTCGGCCATCAAAAAACAAAATCTTGCCATTTGCGACAACGTGGAAGGAACTAGAGGGTATGATGCTAAACGAAGTAAGTCACTCAGAGAAAGACAAATATCATATGATTTCACTCATTTGTGGAATTTAGGAAAAAAAACAGATGAACACATGGGAAGGGGAGGAAACAGACGAGAGAGAGACAAACCACAAGAGACGCTTTTTAAAAATTTTTTTTAATGTTTTTATTCATTTTTGAGACAGAGAGAGACAGAGCATGAGCAGGGGAGGGGCAGACAGAGAAGGAGACACAAGATCCGAAGCAGGTTCCAGGCTCCGAGCCGTCAGCACAGGGCCCGACGTGGGGCTCGACTCCACAAGCCACAAGATCACGACCTGAGCCGAAGTCGGACGCTTAACTGGCTGAGCTCTGCTGGGTATCCGCGTCCTGGCTCACTAGCCTTGGGCGTGATTCTCAGTTTCATCCTGTAACACCTGCTGCTGACTCAGGGTATCGCCCTGGCCGCCTGTGGCACTGGGGTCCCTCCCAACGTCTGTGTCCCCTGTGGGTTTCCTCTTCTGCCCTCGCCACTGCCGAGACGGCGACCTTGTCCCTGTTAGAGAAAACCAGAGCCGGACGGTAGTTGGTACTCAAAACGGTAAAAACCGGTTTTATTCAGCAACTGTTTCAACAGAGGGAAAGTGGCCCCAGTGTGGAACCAGATCCGATTCCTAAAACCACCAGAAAGTGGAGATTTACCGCCAAGGCGCGGGGTCGGGGAGCCCGGAGGTTGCTGAGACCGCGGGGTAGTTCTTGACTAAAGTGACCTGACAGGAGTCTTGCTGAAGGCAGGTCACCCGCGGGCAGGGGGAGCAGGAAGCCGGTCGGATATGGAGGGTCAGAGACTCTGGATACACCATGTGACGGGATTTCTTCTAGGACTGGTCAATACGAGGACTGACCCGGAAGCCCCGAGATGTGACCGAAGTGGTCCAGGAGGGTGTGCTATCACCCCACAGCAGAAAGCCCCAAACCCTGCCCCTCCCCCCGGGACAATGAACACACCGGCGTCTTTGGGGCCAGAGCACAGTCTCCTCTGGCCACGTGTCCTTCTGAAGGGGAAGGGCCATCTCGCAGGTGACCGGCTGTTTGGTGACATCTACACGTGACCTTCCTTGTGCACCTGCGCCTTTCTCCTCTAGGCCCCTCCTCCAAGATCTGGCCCTTCTCCTTGACCGCGAGCTCGGACCAGGTGCTAGGTTGTTGAAGACGTGGCTCCTGGGTCCCATCCGAGCAAATTAGTGACCGAAAACCCGCTACACGCCCTCTGCTCCCTGGTGAGAGGCAGCCCCGTGACCACTTCTCCCGGGAAGCGGCTGGGCAGGGCTGAGGCATGATGAGGGGGCTCTGTCTTTCTCCTTCTCCGGGGTGTCCTCACCGGCACCAGCTCCCCTGCCCTTCGCGGGAGGCTCCGCGGGTCCGCGCACGCAGCCCCTTTAGTCCCCTCTGCAGATGAGAGCAGGTGCGAACTTCGCCTGGCATCGCGCCTCAGGCCAGGGAGAACCCAGCCTCCCGACCCCCAGCCTTCCTCCTTCTTCCATGTTCTGACCGCGGATCCTCCGCGGGGAGGGCCCCTGTGGGAGGGAGCACGTGTTTGCCAAACAGGTTCTTGCAAAAAATGCGGTGCTGACACCATTCTCTGTCCCGACGGACCCCAAAGGCCGGCTACAAACGCTCTGGGACAGGCATCCCCTTTCTGCTCTGCCCGCTGGGTGTTGGCACTAGGCCTCCTGGGGATCCAGGGGATGGCATGGGTCACAGGTCAGGGGGAGAGGGTACCCGAGGGAGTGGTCCACGCGCTGCTGGGAGGCCCGGAAGAGCAGGCAGCCTCTGCAGGGCTTGTGCTGGGTGAGCTGCCTCCCATCCCGAGGCCTCTGCTCTCTCCGGTAAACCCCCCACCAGGCGGACGCTCGCCCTCCGCTCGCAGAGCCATCACTCTCAAAAGCTGTCACTTGCACCTTCCCATCTCAAACCCCAATACTCCTCCCTGTAGGCCGTATGAGGGGGAGTGGCTGTCACACGTTACAGATGGGGACCCGGAGGGTTCGGCAGGTCAGTGGCTTGCTTGGAGTCGTGCAGCCCGGGGTGGGGGCAGGCTGCGGGTCTCCTGGTATTTTCTCCCGTCTTGAGCCACTTCTTTGCAGAGAACTCATATAGTCTCTGCTCAGGGGATTAGACTGTGGGGCACCTGCTGGGGTCTGAGACAAAGGTCTTCAGGAGAGGCCAAGGGAACAGGAGCTTGGCAGGTGAGGCCCGGTGGACGACCAGCAGCCCCTGGGTGGAGGGAGGGCATGTTCCTGGCCCCTGGCTCCCAGCGGCTACGTCGGGGCCCTCGAGGTGCGTGGTGACAAATTTCCACGGCGCCTCATTTCCCGTAAAGGATGGTCAGTGCAGCTCACCTCCCAGGGGCTCAGGGTGAGTTCCGCAAACCTCATCCCTCTCTTGCTCTCACACCGGAAGGCCCATAAACGGTGCTTGTGGTGACCCGTGGGGTGGAGGGACCACAGCGCAAGAGAACTGCGGGATGCACGTGAGCCTCGTCGACAGCGTGAGCAGAGTCTGGCCGGGGGCGAGGAGGCCCGCGGACGCCCGCCGTGCGTGCGGAGCCTGGAGGAGGCACCTCCTCCTTCTTTAGCCTTTCAAGTTTATAAAGTTGTGTTCGTCTAGCTTGTGGAAGAGGAATTAGTGATTTATCTGCACAGGTTTTCTGAAAAGTCTTTTTCGAGGATTGCCAGGAGCTGGCCTGTTGGGGAGACGGATGGACAGCTCCGGCCGTAAAGATCCCTAAGTGACATTTTTGTGAGAGTTATTTTCAGAGGGTCACCGCTGCAAAATTACAAGAGCAAACCCACGCTTAGCGCTGAGTCTTCTAGAAAACGCTGCTGCAGAGACCAGCCCGCGGCCATGAGCACGGAAGACGTTCATTGGTGCGGGCCACCGGGAGAGAGACCCATCCGTCTGACCTCTCAGACGCAGAACTGGCCGCAGCATCCTGTGCAGGAGGGCCAGGACTCCAGGCCGGCCTTGGGGCACAAAGCTGGGCCAGCACAACTCTCCTTCTCCGGGACCAGAAGGCGAGGATGGGCCCCACGCCCTTTGGATCACGTGGCTTGGATCCCAAGTCCCCAGATCTGAGCTCCAAGGTCAGCATTTTCCTCCTGAGACCTGGACACAACCTCGGGCCAGGAGGATGCCCGGGGATAGACAAGGACTTGGGAGTGAGCTGAGGAATGAGATCACGGCCCGTACTTATCGGCAAGAGTATCCACAGAGCCTCAGTTTCCACATCTAAGAATGGGTGCGTGGTTAACTACGTCACTTGGTCGTTACTTACTCATCAGACGTAAGGTGTCACCGAGTGCCGCTGATCACCCTCAGCTACCGCCAGTGGTTCTGCTTGTGTGCCACGCCCTCCTACCACGTGGCATTGGCATGCACCTTGTGGACTGTCAAACCACACCACTTTCGGGTGGCCATCAGGAGCATGGAAGTGAAGTCAATTTGCTAATGCGTTTGTATTGGTTTCCAATCGATTTGTAACAAATTTTCATGACTTGAGTGGCTTGAAGCAGCACAAGATTCTTATCCTTTGGTTCTGTGGGTCAGACAGCTGACGTGGACGTCCCCGGGCTGAAACCACGGCCCGGCCCCTTCCAGCCTCTGGAGGCTCCACATCCCTTGGCTCCCGGCCCCTCCCACCACTTTCAGAAGCAGCCAAACACTCTCCCTATTTCCAGGTCAGACGGTTAGCATCCTTCATTCCTCCTTGCCTCATAGCATTCCGTGCTCGTTGGTTCCGGAGGTCAGGACGCGGGCAGTTTGGGGGGCCGTTATTCCCCTGACCAACCTCCGTATTCTTAAGACTGCTTCATATTTACAGTCTGATTCTCTGGGCCTCGTCGATTAAGAATTTCCTGTATTTCTGACTGTCCGCACAGCACGCCCCTCTGTGATCCCCAGCACTCGTGTAGCACTCCGGAAGGGGATGATCCCCTTGGGGGTCTGGATTTTCCAAGCCACTGGTCCCATTCTGCAAGCTTCAGGTGCACACACGCCCAGGCACTGACCACTGTGAGAAGACCACCAAGTGGCCAACAGGCATGACTAAGTACGTCCGGATTTCCAAGGTGCTACGAGCAATGGTTCATCCTAGAATTGACGAAATATGGCATCCTTTTATACGACCAACAATGAGTATCAGACTGTACTTGAGAGGCGGTATTCCATTAGAATGTGAACTTGAGGACGGCACCATTTTCTCTGTGGCTGATGCCACGTTGCCCCTACCTGGAAGGACGCCTGGAAAGAAGTCGGCGCTCGGGGAGTGCCGAATGGACGGATGAGCGCATGAATATCGTCAATGAGACATTCTTATTATGCAGGTAAGACTTCCTCAGAATCGCCAGAGGTATTAAATGAGACAACGTTGGCATGTTGTTTGCATAGAGAAAAGAAATAAACAGCTCTCTCCTCCTCGGGCCTGCCAGGCGGACAGCAGGACAGAGGGACGGCCGGCCCCCGGCCCCTCGCGCTGACTGTGTGCAAAGCGGCGTCTGAGTGACCTGGTGGAGGCTGGCGGCCTGCCCGTCTGGACAGAGGGATGGATGGTTGTCATCGCCAAGAAATGGTAGTCACTGGGGTCTCTGAGGTTTGCGAGGCTTTTGCTGTGTCCTGTGGTGCAAATGATCCCACATTATGTGTCACCTGCCTGACTCTTGGTGTCTTTGCACGTGTTCTTGGAGACAAAGGCCCACTGGTGCCTTCACGAGTTGAGTTCAAGAAACCCAGAATGTCAGGACGTCCCCAGGAAGGACGCTGAGGGCACAGACGCCCCGGGGGGAGGCCCCTCCGTACCTTCCCGACCGCACTGGCCCCCTTGTCAAGCAGGTGGCGGGTGGAATGTCAAAGGGAACGTCTGGGTGCTGCCTGAGTCAGCGTGCGTGTGTCCCATCCAAGCGGGGACGTGTGACCTCTTCCGGTGTGGGCGTAGCAAGATGCCCGTGTGCTAGTTCCGGACGGCAGATAAATGTTTAAACGGCCACGTCATATGATTTACGTTTCGTATCTGCTCTCCGTCTTGGGTTTAAAAATTACTTCCTATGCGAAACGCTGTCCTCTGCGGTTCTCCCGCGAATGTGCCCTTCCCCACCCTCCCCACGCGGCGTGATCATACTGACTCGGCAACGAGGATGCGCGGGCAGCCTGTGCGGGTGGAAACCTGGCTCCAGGTCCTGGGTCTGCGACCTCGTGAAGCTGTGTTTCTGGGAAGCTGTACGCGGGGTTTGCACCTGGAAACTAGCAATTTGAACTAAAGTAAGGATTATAGGAAAAGTTCTGAATGCTGGTGATCTCTTCTCCGGGCCCTTCCTGGAAAGGAAGCACATGGGCCTGGGGTGGGGGGGAGGGGGAGACCCCAGTGTTGAATAAACATGCCAGCACCTCCCAGCTCCAAACCTTGACTCTGAGGGCAGAAAGAAACCTACAGGGGCTCACAATAAACCGGAAGCAGAGACTTAATTTCAGGACAATGTATTAAAGGCAGCCTCTTTTATTTTTAGGCTTCCATCTTGGGGCCTGAAACCTTGAACACCAATGAAGGAACGCACCTGTGTTTCCAAGAGGCTGGTGACCTTCAGAGTTCTTTTTCCGGGGGGAAGAAATTTAATTTAATCTCGTCTCCTCGTATTTGTTCATGTTAGATTACATTAAGTGAGTTATTTTTAATCATTGTTCATAAATCACAGCAAGGGTATGCCCTGAGGCACAAAACATTTGCATAAAGATATTAATTGTGGCTATCTCTCCTTTTGGGTTCATGGGAAATTAGATGCATGTGTAGGGGGGTAGACAGGGAAGGGACGAGGACGGGGTGAAGGAAACAGCCCTGCTCGGGTGTCCTAGCCTTCCTGACAACCTTCTTCAATTCACAGAGTGCAACCCAGAACCTTAAGATGCTCTCCAGATGTCTCCTCATCCGAGAAGCCCACCTTGATTTCTCTAGGCCAAAAGATGGCTCCCTCCTCCATCACATGTGAGCTGTGAACAGCCTTTCTTAGAAAACTCGCCCATAGCTGAGTCCCCGTGTGGACTGGGAGCCCCCTGCCTGTCACGCACGGTGGACAGAGTGTCCCCCAGGCTGCTCTCGCGGTCGGTGTTTATTAACAGACGCTTACTGATGAAGCCTGCAGAGAATCACTTCGTGTATAACCATGCTCTCTCTATCTCCCTGTCCTTTTCCCCTGATAGGGGCCCCTCGCACCCCCTCCCCCAACCCCCAGGCGTGGGTAGAACGGGCATTGGGAGCCCCAGGCACTAGAAGGGAGTTTTCTGCACCCTGTGCTGCTGGCTGCACAGGGGTCCAGGAAGTGCAGGGCCCAGGCCCCTCCCCTCCCTCACTTGGCTGTGGATGCACCTGCTCCTTCTGGCCCCCTCCGTCCCTGTGCTTGGTCTGAGGTTTCATGCGGAACCAGCCCTGTGCTATTTGGGAGGACGGGTCACAAGAGGGTTCTCCCTGTCACCTCCCAGCTCTGCTCCGCCCTCCACCCAGCCTGTCCCTGCAACGGCTCTGCCCACCCGCCCCGGACAGCCTGCCGGGCGTCACTGCCTTCGCCCATCCATCCACTGGCTCATCAGCAATGGCACCAAGGACTCCACGGATGCTGGAGCAAGCCTGGGGTGGAGGGTGCCCACGATGCAGGGCTCGAGAGCTGGTTCTCGCTCAGCCGTTCACTCCCCAGAGCCCAGACACTTCATCCTGACTCTGACGTGGTCTCTAGTGTCCTGGGGCCTGTCCTGGTGCGAAGGGTGGCCAGCTAGACGAGCACTCCCAGCCCGGACACTGCCGGGGCCCTCTGTTCAAATAGGTTCAAGGGGCGCCTGGGTGGCTCAGTCGGTTAAGCGGCCGACTTCGGCTCAGGTCATGATCTCACGGTTTGTGGGTTCGAGCCCCGTGTCGGGCTCTGTGCTGATAGCTCAGAGCCTGGAGCTGCTTCGGATTCTGTGTCTCCCTCTCTCTCTGCCCCTCCCCCACTCTCACTCTCTCTCAAAAGTAAATAAACATTAAAAAAAATGCATTTAAAAAACTGAATCAACAGGAGGCTCCCTGAGGGGTGATTTTCAGAGGCCTGTGTGGGTGGGGGTGTCCCTTGGGGTGGGGGTTCAAGGCCACATGTTTCCTGGATTTGCTATTGATTATATCACACACGCGTGCGTCGTACAGTGTCCCGGGGGGACTACAGTAACACAATCACGGCCCGGAGAACGGATGGGCGCCAGGCCCTGACAGCACTGGGGACGCTTGACCCGCACTTGCCCCGCGAACGCCCCCGGCGGCCGCATCCCGTCGATGCTGTCTGCGCTTCGGCAGCCCCAGCGAGGGAGCTGAGGTACAGAGAGCCTCAGACACTTGGGTGATCAGGGCGAAGTTCAGAGCTGAGCTCACAGGGGTCCCCACGCCCTCATGCCTCCGTCTCAAGAACACGGTCCCTGGGCCGCCCCAGGGTGGGACTTTGGGGCTTTGCCGTCCAGCCGAGCGCAGCCTGACCTGTCGTTCAGAGACAAATGAGCACATCTGATGAAGTCCATTGGTGCCCTTCCTAATTAACTGTCTTTACTGCATCAGGAGTCCCCACGCCAGCCATGGGCTGAGTCCGAGTCCCCTCGTCCGTAGCAGAGAGGTGACCTGGCGCCTGGCCTTCCGCGGAAAGGGAGCGTCTCGGGGGGACGGGCCCAGCAGAGAGGAGAAAGCACCGGAAGACGATGTGGTGGGACTGGCGGGGCTCCGCTGGCTTGTCCACCCTCCCGGAGCCACGAGCCCGGCTTCGCGGCCACGTCCCCTTTCTTTGCGGAAAGCCTCCCTCCGGGGCCCATCTTAAGTGGCCGCCCCAGCAACACCGGACGTTGCCGCTGGTTCCCCCACGCTCGTGCCAGCCAGCCTCAGCAGGGCGTGACTGTTAATTCGTTTATGTGTTTTTGCAGAAACGACAGGCTGAGCTTCGAGGCGACGGTGAGGCTGCTGCCGGGGGGATTTTAGCGCCGCATTAAAGACAGCTTCCAAATGCAAGTGTTGTTATACGTGTATTTCCAGCCTCGAGAAACAGCTCGACAGTCTGACCCGCGTTACGGATGCTCTCGTGTCTGTGAGTGAATTATCTTCGACAGTAAACCAGGGCTTCAGGAGGGGCTCACCACGTCCTCAGGAGGGTCTCCGGGGGAAACGGAGTGGCTGAACTTGGCCAAGACCACAGGGTCTGGGGCAGCAGAGACACTGCTTTGTATTTTGATTTTGTGACTGTACGGGTCCGTCCACCCACCCAGCCACCACTTGCTGTATTCCTGCCACGTGGTAGGTGCCGTGTGAAGTCCTATGACAGAAGCGGAGTCCCTCCCCACCCATGGCTCCTGGTGCTTAGTCTCTGCTCCAGGAGCCTCCCATAGCGAGCCTCCCGTGTCCAGAGCACCTGAGCTGGGGGTGTGTTTGTGGGGAGTTGCCCCAACAACCCAGGAGTCAGAACCACCGTAGCGACTCCACCGTAATTATCTTACAGGTCCTCTGTTCATATTTACATGACAGTTAGCTGTGCTCGGCTGGCATTTCGCCTTGCTTTGTATTTGCCCCTGAAGGACTCCTGGCCTCAGACCGGCACCTGCTCGGCAGCCCAGGGGGTAGATGGCCCGGCCAGGCCTTTGACTCCTGCGCGGCCCAGACTGACGAGAAAGTCTTGGCGTCCCTGAGATTACTGGAGTTATTCCAACACAGGGCACGCAGGGGCCGATGCATCGTGGCTCTGAAGGAACCGGGCTAAGAGGGAGAAAGCGGAGGTCATCAGGGGTCAGAAGGATGGCCCAGTCCTGCAGAGGAGATTCTGTGTCCACAGCAGCAATAGAAAGGAAACAGAAGGAAACTCGAGCCCTGAGTGGCAGCCAGGGTGAGCCTGGGGAGGGGCTGGGCTCGTCTGGGAGAGGGGATGGGAGCGAGATCCGTGTCTGGACAGACGGCGGGCCACAGCAGCCGCTTGCCCTGGGCACAGCACGGAGCCCCCCAGGGACGCCGGGAGAGAGGAAGGCCCTAGAGGCCGAGACGCTCACCCAGAAGGAGGCTGGGTGGGAAACCCTGGCCCACAGCCCGCAGAGGACAAGACACCGTTCCTCCCAGTTCTGGGTGGAAAGAAAGGGCTGAGTCCCTGTCCACCTGAACCAGCCTGCTGCCCGTGAGGACGCCAGCTGGGGCTGCCCTAGACGGGGACGGACCACACCCTGGAGCCACGGCCCAATCCCGTGGGCTCAGATGGGGGTTTTAGGGGGACTGAGTCCGTAGCTTAGCTCTTCTGAAAGAAAACGGGCTTGAAAATGGTGTCGAGCGTGTTCAATCCTGGCTAAAGACTTTGGTCTCTCTGGAGCTGGCTCCCCCCAGGCCTGCAGGGCACAGGAGGGCCCGGGAGGCGGGCAGCCCCCTCACGGTCACGCCACAGCTTTTGAAACGAACTCTTAGAGGCCAGGGTGGCTGAAAGAGACGCGAAATTAAGGGCATTTCCTCTGGTCTTTTGACCCAAATACTGTGATATCTGAACTACTCCAGGAAAAAGACAATGTGGCAAGAGCAGGAGCCTCATGGGGCGGGGGGCACTCGCCCTTGGATGGTCTGGAAAAACAAATGGCCCCCGCTCCTGTCTTTGCTCGGTTACGGAGCCGGGACCAAAGGTCCCCGCTCCACCGCCAGCGCCGTTCTCCGGGGACATCATTACCGGGGATGCGGCCATTTGTTAGCAAGCGTTGTGTGGTGTTTACATGTAACAACTTTTATTGGCCATCCTTCCTCTTGTCCTGGGAAGCGTCTTTTGTCTCACCAGGCAGAGCCACCAAATCGTATGATGAAATAATCATCGTGATAATTAACCCCTTTCACCAAAAGAGTTAAGAAAACAGTCGAGGGCCACATATTAATAGCACTAATATTTAGCACTGGAAAAAAAGTGAGTTTTCTTGCTGCGGTGAGGCCCGCGGAGCCGGCCGGTGCCTGTGATTGATGCTCTGCGGGTTTGGCCCGCTTGGCGGGGAGCGCACAGACATTAATTAGGCTCCACTTCGGCAGATGCCAGCCCCAGTATCCTCAAGCTTCAGCCCAAATTGCTGCTATCACTCCCAGCCTTCTTCCTGGCAGACATTATTACATTCGTGATGATTCAAATAGATTTTCTGCAGGCATTAAATTTTGAGTAAACAGACCCAAATTAACAGCTATTTATGACATTTTACTCCAGGGATCAAATCAAAAGCACTCATTTCGTATATAAATATCTCTTCTTCTCTGCTTTTAATGATCGAATATCATTTTTGCGGTTGTTGTTCTTGAAAGCAAAATCAGACACACGCCACCCCCTCCGGGCTCCGTGGTCACGTGGGCCCCTTCCCTCCAATCCAGAGACCGCCAGCACCTTCCGGAAGCAGGGATGGAAGCTGGTTAATTCTCCATAATTCAGGGAAACAAGGCGTAGATCTGAAGCCCGCTCTCTGGGGCTCCTTCTCGTCCACGGCAATGGCTGCGTTTTAATGAGAACAATTTAGTCTGTTCTAATGTCACCATCAGGGCACCACGGGCCTCACCAGAACCTGATTTGGGAGATGGTCTTTTCATTATTTTTGGTGTCGTGCAGGCGACAGAGGAGTGTGAGTCTCTCCCAGTGACCTTGCTGGTGGCAACGTCGCATTTAGCACTAATGAGGATGGCTTCACGGTCCAAGGACGAGAGGGCTGATGGGGGCACAGCGGCAGCTGTGAGCAGGGCCCCCCCCCGCCCCCACCGCTGCCCGCGGTCACGTGACACGCTCAGTCATTTACTGCCTGCAACCATGAGACATCGTCATCTTCGGGCAAAGCTAACTGTCTACTGGCCTGGGGACCGTTCTCGGACTCCAGGAAAGTTTGAGTCACAGATGACGGGGCAGAGTGGCACCTTTCCCTCTCAAGAGGAGAAATGACAAGTCTTCGCTCGTGTATGAACGCGTCTGGTGAGGTCTTCATGACGGACAGAAGACTCAGCAAGGTGTTGCAGATGTCGCCAGAATGGAGAAATGTCTTCCTCTCGATGGCAGAGGGAACACGCCCATCCAGTCTGGCTTCTGCTCAAAGGCGCCTCAGAATGACAATACAGGGACTCTCCAGAGGCTGGACCCACAGGGGACCTACAGACAAAGACACGACGACAGGAGAGAGCATGAGCAAAAAGGAGTACGTCAGTCCAGGACGTCACACACCCTGGCTTTAAGTTTCGGGAGAGGCTTTCACATGGGGTGGGGGACGGAACTCACCAAAGAAATTGAGGAGCACTTCCCGGGACCGGAGACCACAAGGCTCCAAACTGAAATTTCTCTTGACACAGCGAAGAGCACGGCTGGGGATCCGGTTCTGCAGCCCGGGTTAACCTACTGTGATTCGGGAGCAGCAGGCGTGCTGGGCGCAAAGCACAAACTAGCTCACTGCCCCCCACCCCAGGTGGGGTACCTGGGACGGTCCTCAGGCCTTCCCGCTGCCCCAGGACAACGGAGAGGACAGAAAACAAATGGTTAAACTGATGAGTTTGCAAATAAATGTCTCAGTAAATTACAAGAGAAAAGCTATCTCATCATTAGCCTCATCTCCAGAAACCTATAGACTGTTTCCTGGAGCCCCAACATCACCCTCCCCTCCATAGTGCTGTGGGGAACAAAGCCAAGAAGGAAATGTAGATAAAATTACGTGTCCTTATAACCTGCAGCCCACGGGCAAATGCTGGAGGCAAATCCAGAGTAGAACGTTTCTCCAGGTATCCCCTCCCTTTCCTAATGTCAATGCTTTGCTAGAGGGCAACAACCTTAGCTTGACAATAGCCAGGCCTCAGGTATCTTCTGAGTCCTCTTTAGCACATGAAAGTCCTTCTGGAGGCTTCCCTTTAGCCTCTACTGCCCCCTCCAACTTCAAAGTCCATAACCAGTCACCACGCACAACGCCAGCCCAGCGCAGCTCTTCCTGCCCAGGGGTCCTGTCCCCGTGCTTTAGTAAAATCACCTTTTTGCACCAAAGACATCCTCAAGAATTCTTTCTTGGCCATCGGCTCCAAACCCCGTGAACCCCACCATCACCCCCAAACCTCACCAGCTACACCCGGAACAGTAGCTGCGATCAGCAGCCGCCATCAGCAGCCACCAGTGTTTGGGTTGAAACTCGTCCTTAGTTCTTCGGCATGCTTTTGGCTTCCGGCCATAGAACAGAAGGAAACGGCCGACGAGACAAAGCCCCACCACTGCCCTCGCCCCGTCTGCTGATGGGCCAGACCTCCGAGATCCTCCAGGCACGTGGCACTGCCATAGTTATCCCGGTTGTGGGAGAGCATAGTTCAGGACCTGCACTTGGCCATCCTGCCAGACAGAGGAAAACCATGCGGGATTTATGCTGCTTGCTACAAATGTTTCTTCCGAGTCCACATTCAAAACCCGCACAGATAATCACGGGGTGGCCCGACCGACCCATTGGACCTGGGGTGAGACCACTTTAAGCCAAACTCCGTGGATCGTCTGACTCCCTGTTGGCCATGCTGGTGTGCTGGGTCTCCAGGGGTTAGCCTGAGCTCTGAATAGCATATAGTACTTCCCTTTCCTGACAGCTGTCCTGGTAAATGGCCACATCTCCCTCTGGAGAAGGACTGGGGCACATTCCGAGTACGCGTCGTGAGGCCCTTCGCCAGAGGGACTGGGCTTTCCCAGAGAGAGGGCCTCGGTTCCGTAAACTGGCTACAGTCTAAGCACAGGGTGTGAGGTCGTGAATCACCATGGAGACACGAATCGCGTTTCTTGTACCAGAATAAGACATTATTCCCAGAACATTGAATAAGGGACGAGTGAGAAAACTTGCCTATTTCACTGCCGTTACATTTCACTGGAGCCCAGTGACGCAGCCTGCCGCCATGACACTGGCCTTCAGAGGGCAGCCACCACAGGGTCAAGGGGTTCTTAATGTCCCAGGGAAAGAAGTGCCCTGTGCGAGGCTTAGGGGCTGCTGAACTCGGCGTTGTATAGGAGAGAACCGCTCCAGTCTTCCACCAAGGTGCCCAGTCTGCCCGGGAGAGAGGACGTTTTGGTTTTAAAACCCAGCAGGTCCCGGACAAACTGGCGGGAGCGCATCACCTCACTCAGGAAGGATTTGTGTAACTCATCTTCAACCAGTGGGGTGTCCAATGAGCGTCCAGGCACAGCACATGCTTAGAGCTCCCAGCCGCTCAAGTGGAGACTTTTACATCCCAGCCCAGTGCATCCTTACTAACGCGTTTTCCCCGATCCAAGCTTAAATTGCCTTGTTTCTGGTCTAGCCTGCCAGAATCCATCCCTAAGGGTTCTTAGGTACCCACTGATCCAAACGGGTGAGATCTTACGGCTGCTTTGCGCATACGCTGCCCGCCTTCTCCCAAAGCAGACCTTGCAACCGTCCCTCTGGGCTAAGCTGAGATTTAAGTACATGAGGGGCTTGGGAGGGAGTCCTGAGAAAACTGGCTTCCCCTTATGAGGTCGCAGAAAAGTGTTTATACAGCAGGATGTTAACTCATCGGAAACAGGAGTCTAGCAGCTTCTGCCAGCGAGAGACCCCCCCATGGGCCTTTGGAGGTTCAAAGTCCCCAGCTCCTTGTGTGTTCCCAAACATCTCCGTAGGTCCCACTCATTTCCAGTCAGTTCTTTGTGTTTTTTTTTAATGTTTATTTGTTGATTTTGAGGAAGAGAGATAGCACATGCATGTGTGAGTGGATGAGGGGCAGAGAGAGAGGGAGAGAGAGAATCCCAAGCAGACTCCGCACTGTCAGCACAGAGCCTGACGTGGGGCTCGATCCCACAAACCATGAGATCGTGACCTGAGCTGAAAACCGAGAGTCGGACGCTTAACCGACTGAGCCCCCCGACCCAGGTGCCCCTCCAATCCGTCCTTAATCGCAGCATGGAAGTTAGGAAATTTGTGAGTTGTACGGAATGTCCACTTTGAATCCCTGCAAACCGCTCAATTATATCATGCATTTGCTCCTCAGTCACAGCTGCCCTGGGGCCACTCAAGAGAAGAGACTCATTTCTGGCTGCCCTACAAGCCTTCTGGTTATCCCAGCATCCTTCACGGGGCAAGACCCTTAATTTAACTTGCTCTCAAAGTCTCTCCAGGGATGTGATCAGAGCCACATGTACCCTGCAATCACCACAATGTCCGTCACCGTTCCTGTGGCCATGGTGCTCAGGGGAAACAGTGGCTTCATGACTCACAACCATGTGCCAGCACTCCCGAGCTATCACAGGTACAGGAGTTACTGTTCAAAACTCTGGGCCAGCAAGGGGGGCCCCGTGCGTTGACCCACGATGTGAGAAACCCAGTCTCTAAATCCCATCTGGAGGTTCAAGTTCCTGGTGCCTCGTGGTGGCAACAAGTATCAATCAGGATCTCGGTAGAAAACAGAATTCGTGGATGGAGCAAACGGAGAGATTAACGAAGTGGAATAGTTGACCTTGAACCTTGTGGGGTTAGGGGCACCGGCCCCTGCACAGCCCAAAGTCTGCGTATAATTTAGACTCCCTAGAAACTAAACTACGAAGAGCCCACTGTTGACCAGAAGCCTCCCTGATGGCCTAAACTATTAGCACCCATCTTGTTGTTATATTTATTACATATGGTATGCTTACCCTAAGGTAGGCTAGAGAAGAGAAAACATTATTAAGAGAATCATAAAGCAGACGGAATGCGCGTATAGCCCTGTATGGTATTTATCGACAATAATCTGAGTATAAGTGGACCTGCGTGGTTCAAACTGTGTTGTTCAAGGTCAAGGGTTAACAGCAGTAATGGAAGTGCAGGTGGAATTAAGGCAGGAAATGCAGGTCAGGAGGCAGCCCACACTTGGCAGCAGGAGGTCTTGGGAACCGAAAAGGCAAGAGAAGGGGAGTGTTACCAGGTCCTGCGAGCTCTGGAGCTCCCCGAGGGGTGGCCTTCGAGGCATGGGCTTCCAGAGGAAAGGTGCTAGATGCAGGCCCCGCTGACCTCTCCACTGGGGAGCCCAACAGAAGGCAGCTGGCAAGTTCACAGCCGCGGGTGTCAGGACTGGGAAGGCAGGTAGACAGCATGCAGGGGAGGTGCGGGAAGAATGACGATGGGGCCCCCCTCGTCCTTCTCTACCTGGCTGGTTTTCAGAGACCATCTTGGACACACTGGATGAGAGTTTTGCTAAATGCATCCCTAGGTGTGGAGTTGGCTTTATCCGGCCTGGATATGAGTGCTTCTTTTTTATTTATTTTTTAGTTTTTAATATGTATTCCTTTTTGAGAGACAGAGAGAGACAGAAGGTGAGTGGGGAGGGGCAGAGAGAGGGAGACACAGAGTCCGAAGCAGGCTCCAGGCTCCGAGCCGTCAGCACAGAGCCTGACGCAGGGCCCGAACCCACAAACCGTGAGATCATGACCTGAACCAGAGTCAGACACTCAACCGACTGAGCCACCCAGGGCGCCGGGATATGAGAGCTTCTTATACTGGAGGGACTCATTTCTTCTCACATTATGGGAATTTAGCTCGGCGAGTATGCCTTCCTCTCTGTTCTCTTTCTCTTTCCTTGTGTGTGTGTGGGGAAATATTAGACTTCCTCATTCTGTCATTGAGACAATTTCGAATAATGGTTGAAACATGATCTCTGACGACCACCTGGGTTTAAGTCCTACTTCCATAAGTTCCTAGCTGGGTGACCTCGGACGTGCTACAAACCCCCTCGTCCCTCTGAAATCTCACCCATAAAACGAAGATGATGTTGGTAGTTTGCACGACTGCATGACCTCCTAGGAACAGAAGTTTTCACTGAAACGGTGAGCATCAATCCCGCCTGCTGTTGTTGTGGCCTGATCCGAATGCTATCCCCCCGGTCTTGTGTTAAACTGGCTCCTTACTTACCTCTCTGGGCTGCGTTTGAGTTATTTCCTCAGATGTGTCTTCTCAGTTCCTACTCTAAATTCTTAGTCCCTATTGCTTCCTTTAAAAAGGCTGTTTCTAATTTGCTCTTGAATACACATTAACCTTTTATTTAAGATTACTTTTCTCGGGGCTCCGGGGTGCTTCAGTCGGTTAAGTGTCCGACTTCGGCTCAGGTCACGATCTCGCAGTCCGTGAGTTCGAGTCCCATGTCGGGCTATGTGCTGACACCTTGGAGCCTGAAGCCTGCTTTGGATTCTGTGTCTCCCCCTCTCTTTGCCCCTCCCCCGCTCACACTCTGTGTCTCTCTCTCAAAAATAAAAACATTAAAAAAATAAATAAAATTACCTTTTTCATTTATAAAGTTTTTTGTTCTTGGTTTTTTTTGGGGGGGGGTTGTTTTGTTTTTTGTAAACTTAAATGCAGTAAATTGCACAAATGCGAAGCCTGGGAACTTTCACAAGTAAACACACATGTCACCACAGTCTAGGTCAAGATAGTGGACCATTGCCAGCACCTCTGGTGCCTCCTAATTGCCCTCCCAGTTGACAACCATGGAGAATAAAATCTTACCACTCTCCAGTTTCAAGAAAGGGTGGGAAGGCTGGCCATTCTTGTTCCTCAGTCACAAGCTTAAAGCAGTAGCCAAAGAATTGGTTTAAAGCAACCCCGCCAAATCAGCAACACTACACTCGGAGAGGTCCCTCCCCCAATCTCTAAACCCCACCCTTCCCTGAAACGACAGACAATACGCACCCTCTGTTTTGCTAGACGTGGCTGTGTGCATTTCAAATTCCACGTAATGCGATCTTGAACTTAAGAGGCTTTTCAGTGTCTGGCTTCCATGAGCAGCGTGAGGTCTGGGAGATCCATCTGTGTCGCTGCCAGAATCAGAGCTCACAGGTGCAGCGGGCGTGCTGTGAAGACACTGTGTGGTTCATGTGTCTGCTACACGGCTGATGGTACCTCAACTCCTTCCAGCTTTGGATTATTCCATGTGGAGCCTCTAGAAACATAATTGCACATGCCTTTTAGAGTGTATATATAGGGGCGCCTGGGTGGCTCAGTCAGCAAAGTATCCGACTCTTGATTTCAGCTCAGGTCATGATCTCATGGTTCATGAGATCGAGCCCTATCTCAGATTCTGCGCTGATGGTGCAGACCCTGCTTGGGATTCTCTGTCTCCCTCTCTCTTCCCCACCTCTGCTTGCCCTCTTTCTCTCTTTCTCTCTCTCTCTCTCAAAATAAATAACTGGGGGCAGTTTTCGGGGTCCACTGTTAGGAGCACGTTAAGTCTTGTGACTCACAGACACCCAGTCTTCGAAAAGAGCAGAGTCCCAGGCCATCCCCATCATCCTGGTATTTGTACTGTCACTTTTTTCCATTCCCATCTGAGCCATTTTGGTGAAAGTAGAGTGCTTGCCTTGTTTATTTTGTACTTTCCCAATGACTAATGATGGAGAACATCTTTTCTCCCTGTTTTGCCCATTTAGAGGTCTACTTTTGAGAAGTGCCTGTTCAAGTTGTTCGCCTATTTTTTTTTTTTTCCTCTGGGAGTCTCTATCTCTTTTTTATTACTTGGTAGAATCTCTGCTACATTCTGGAGATCTATATTAAAACATATTCTCCCATCGTACGCCATGGATTTTTGTTTCTAATTTTATTCAGGTACACGGTTATTGAGTATTGAGTATACGGTTCCCTGAGCTTTGACAAAGGCAGGTGCCCATGGGCCTGCACCCCTACCAGGATCTGAATCATTTCCACCCAGGCAGAGCTTTGCCTCTTAGCCACGTCCAGTCTTTTCTGGCACACGTCCTAACGAGGTTGTCACTGTTCTGATTTCTATCACCATGGATTACTCTTTTTGCTTCTAGAAATTCACATGAATAGAGTCTTGTGGTATGTATGCTTTTGCGCGTGGCTTCTTTCCCTCAGCATGCTTTCTAGATCTATTTGGTCATCACATGTATTAGTAGCGTGGTGGATTGTTTTGTGGAGTAGCTATCTGCTGCACGGATACACTTCAACATGTTCATCTTTGTGTGGTCTCCAGTTGGGGACTGTGACGCTCAAGGCTGCCAGGAACGTTCTTATAAAAGTCATTTTGTGGACATGTGTTTTCATTACCTCCCTCAGTGGCACTGGAGAGAAATAGGGTAGAGATATGCATAACTATTTAAGGAAGTAGCAAACCATTTTTACAAGGTAGTCGTTCCATTTTGCATTTCCACAAGAAATATAGGAGGGATCCAGTTGTCCCAAACCTTTACAAATGTTTGAGGTTGTTGGTATTTTAAATTTTAACCATTCTTATGAGTCCAAAGTGGTTCTCATTTGGCTTTAGGTGGCATGCACCATTTATCTGTAGAGAGAGAATTAAAATGTGTAAACATTTTTATATATTAATTTTACATATATAATGTATACAAACTATATTTTTTTCCTTGATGTATGTATTACAGATATGTTCTCCCTGTCTGTGGCCTGGCTTTACATTTTTTGTGGTTTTTTTAACAAGCAGAGTTTTTATCTTGATGAAATCTTTAATAAATTTGAAACTTTATTTATCTCTCTGTCTCCTCTAAGAAATCATTGCCTCTCCAAGATCTAGAAATGCTATAGACATAGCCTCTCTTAATTTCTACAAAGAACTTGCAAATTTTGATTGGGATGGTGTTGAATCTTTTCCTTCAGTTGGGAGAGTTGACACCATATGAAAAATGAGATTTCCAGTTCATGCAGAACATACACGCCTCTCCATTCGTTACATCTTCCTAAATTAATTCCAAAGGTGTTTTATAGTTTTCGGGGTGGTGAGTTTGCAGATATTTCGTCCTATTTATTTACAAATATGCTTTTCTATGATTATAAATATATTTATTTTATATTTTCTTGCTGTCACTCTAAAGATATACAGTTGAATTTTGCATATTGAACTTCTATTCTCCATCCTTGCCAACATCGCTTATCAGTTTTAGAAGCCATTTGGTTTTTGTTTTGACAGATTCCTTGTTTTCTTGTTTTGACAGATTCCTTGTTTCCCCCTCCCTGCCCCCACCCCCACCCGCACCCCGAGCGGACAGTCCTATCTGAAAATGAAGTAAGTTTGGTCTTCCTTTTGAGCCTTTATTTATTTACTCCTTATCTTTTTAAAAAAAATGTTTATTCAGTTTTGAGAGACAGAGAGAGAGAGAGCATGAGCGGGGGAGGGCCAGAGAGAGGGAGACACAGAATCCGAAGCAGTCTTCGGGCTCCGAGCCATCAGCACAGAGCCCGACGCGGGGCTCGAGCCCACGAACCACGAGATCATGACCTGAGCCGAAGTCGGACGCTTAACCGACTGAGCCACCCAGGAGCCCCATTTATTCCTTATCTTTATTGATTCCTTGTCCGTGCCTGATTGCACTGGATAGACTCTCCTGCCCCCTCTTCTGTGTACAAAGGAAGAGCAGACATCCTTGACTTCTCCCAAAATTCTAGGAAGGAAGCCTTCGTGTTTTGCTGTTAAGTAATGGAAGCTATAGGTGCTTTTTACAGACACTCTCGAGCAGTTCTGGTGATTTCCTTTCAATTATTAGTATGACACGAGTTTTCCGGATGAAGAGATGTTGAATGGACCAAGTATTTTTTCCTGCACCTGTTGAGATGATCATGAGGTTTTCTCCTTTATTGGTTCATGTTATTTGATTGATACCTGGATGTTACACTGACTTCATTCCTGTGAAGTCCCACTTGCTTGTTGTGTAGTTTATATTCAAGTTCCGCTAAGTTCAATTCAGTAGTAGCTTAGTAGGAATTACTATCTTATCTGTGTTTGTGAAGGACGTTGCCATGTTTTTCTGTTTGTTTTTTTGTTTTGTTTTGTTTTGTTTTTTTTTCTTTTGGTAACGTCTGCTAATTTTGTTAATTGTACTTTCCACAAGATTTCTCTGTTTAATTTGTTATTGACATAAGGTTTGGTCATAAATTGTTTTTTTCTTTAATGTCCATAGGCTATGTATTAATACCGAGTCTTTCCATCTTTATATTAATAATTTATATTTTCTTTATTTCTTGGTCAGTTCCTGCAAGGTGTTCTTTAAGTTTTATTAATCTTATTAAAAACCCAAAGTTTTTTTTTAATCTTATTAAAAACCCAAATGGAACTTTAGAAATTTTTTTGTATTAAATTACTTCTGTTTTATGTTTGTTATTTACTTCATTCTATTTACTTCGAATCTAATTTTCTTTCTAGTTTCTTCAGCTGAAATTTAAACATCGGACTTAAATGTTTTTTTTTTTTTGTCTTTAGTATAAACATTTAAAACTGCAGATTTCCCCACAAAACATTGCCTTAGAGGCATTTCACAAACTTTTGATTTATTACATTTTTACTATAAATTTGAAAAATCTTTCCTGATTTCTCTTACAATTTCTTCTTCCCTCGTGTTTTATTTAGAAGGTCACAGGACACAAGAGCATAGAAAACTCAACTGTATTTATGGGGCACCTGAGCGGTTCAGTCTGTGAAGCACCCAACTCTTGATTTTGGCTCAGCTCATGATCTCACGGCTCGTGAGTCTGAGGCCCGTGTCGGGCTCTGCGCTGACAGCGTGGAGCCTGCTTGACATTCTCTCTCTTTCTCTGTCTCTGCCCCTTACCCTCCCCCATGCTCACTTGCACACTCTCAAAATAAATAAACTTAAAAAAATTAATAAAAGAAAAATCAATTGTAATTTTTTAAACTTATTAAGTAACAGTAAGCAACCCCAAAATGAAATTAACTGAACAATTTCATTCACAATAGTGTCAAAAAGAATAAACACCTTGAAATAAATATAACCCAAAGGCGCAAGACTTGTACAACAACATGCATAAAACATTTTGCTCAGAGAAGTAAAAGATCTAAATAAACTGAGACGGTACTCTCCATGTCCTTAGATCCAAAGATCCAGTATTGGCAAGGTGGGAGTTTTCCTCAAATCCATCTGTAAATTCTACACAAGCCCTCTCAAATCCAAGTAGGTTTATGCGTGGAAATGGTCCTAAAATGTATATAGAAAAAGAATAAGGAAGCAGGAAAAGAAGAACCAAGTGGGAAGACACCCACACGACTGTATTTCAAGATTTCGTGTAGAGTCACAGCCATCCAGACAATGAGGTCTCGGTTCAAGGAAAAGCATTCGGATGATGGGAATCATGTAACGTGGGGCACTTATTAGGCAATTCGCTTCTTTTGAAAAAAAATTGCAATCGACGTGTAGTTGACGTACAATGTTATACTAGTCTCCGGTGTAAAGAATAGCGACTTCCATGAAGTCTACGCATCACAAAATGCTCACTGCAAGAAATGTAGCCTCCATGTGTCGCCTGATGAGGCTGTTGCAGTATTAGCCACTATACTCCCCGTGATGTTTTTCTCATTTCCATGACTTATTTATCTTATTTATTTTTAAAAAATTTTTTTTTCAACGTTTATTTATTTTTGGGACAGAGAGAGACAGAGCATGAACGGGGGAGGGGCAGAGAGAGAGGCAGAGACAGAATCGGAAACAGGCTCCAGGCTCTGAGCCATCAGCCCAGAGCCCGACGCGGGGCTCGAACTCACGGACCGCGAGATCGCGACCTGAGCCGAAGTCGGACGCTTAACCGACTGAGCCCCCCAGGCGCCCCTATCTTATTTATTTTTGAGTGTTTATTTATTTTTTTGTTTTTGAGAGAGAGGGAGGGAGAGAGAGAGAGAGAGACAGAGGCAGAGACTGCATAATCAGGAGAGGGGCAGAGAGAGGGAGAGAAAGAGAATCTCAAGCAGGCTCCAGACTCAGCGTGGAGCCCAACACGGGGCTCGATCCCACAACCCTGGGATCATGGCCTGAGATGAATTCAAGACTTGGATGCTTAACCAACCGGGCCACCTAGGTGCCCCAGTGACTTATTTATTTTATGACTGGAAGTCGGTGCCTCTTGGTCCCTTCCTCCTACTTTGCCCTTCCCCCACTCCCTCCCCTCAGCAACCACCAGTTTGCTCTCCGTATTTATGAGACTGTTTCTGGTTTTGACAAAAATGTCAAAAGAATTCAATGGAGGAAAGAAGAGTCTTTTTAACAAATAGCGTGGGGACAATCGAATATCTATGTATATAAAATAAAAGCAACGTACATGTTTACCTCATACTATACACAAAATTTAACTCAAAATGCACCACAGACTTCACTATAAAAGTGAAAGCTAAAATTCTTCTAGAATCAAGCATCGATGAAAATCCTCGTAACCTTGGGCTGAGCAAAAGTTCTTAGACGTTATAGCAAAAGCGTGATTGCTGACAAAAAAAAATGTGGTCAATTGACTTTATCAAATTACAAACTTCAGCCCTTTCTGAAAGGCATTCTTAAGAAAGTAAAGTAATTGCTTGCCTACCGTTAAAAATATCTGCAAATCATATCTCTGACAGAGGATCTGCGTCTAGAATATGTAAGGAAACCCTGCAACTCAATAAGAAGGAAAATTAATCCGATTAAACAAAAAGCTTGAATCGACATTTCACCCAGGAAGATATAGATCCACATAACAAAAGACACAAGAAACATGCCGGGCCCCAGTAGTCCTGTGGGGATTGCAGAGGAAACCACGGAGCGATGCCGTTTCACACCCATGAGGCCAGCCGTGCCTGGGGTGGTTGAGGATATTGAGAAACTGGCTCCCACCGTGAACACTGGGAACGCAGCAGGACACGGTCACTGTGGAAAACAGGTGGTCTGTCTTAAAAAGTTCAAGTTATAACCCCACGATGCCACTCCCCCCAGACTGACCCGAGATGATTGGAAACAAAGGTCTGTGCATGGATGATGACAGCGGCCCCTACGTGGGAACAATTTCAATGCCCATCAGCTGGCATATGGCTGAACAAAATGTGGTCTTTCCAGGCAATGGGATATCAGTCGGGGATTAAAGGAAGACACTACAAGAGAGCCGAGGCTCACAGACATTATTCTAAGTGAAAGAAGACAGGTGTCAAAGACTTCATATTGCACAACTCCCTTTACATGAAACACCCAGAGAAAAGGCACAGTGACAGTGACAGAAAGCAGGTCGATGTTCTCCTTGGGCCGGTGGTGGGAGTGAGGATTCGCCGTGTATAAGTCTGGTGGAAACGCCACGTGCTGTGTTTTAAAACTGATCGTGCAGATGTTTGCACAACTCTTTAAACGACAGCGGGAAGAAAAGACGTGTATTGTTTCATTTCCAAATACGTGGAGATTTTTAAAGATTTCTTACCGTTATTAATTGTAATTTAGTTTTCTTGAAATCGGATAGCATGCCACGTAAGATTTTCATCGTATGAAATTCACGGAGGTGTTTTCCAGCCCAGCGAATGACCTACATCGGGGACCATCTCACGGAGAGCGTCAAGAATGTGCATCATGCAGTTGTCTGGTGCAGTTTCTAGAAACGCCAACTAGGTCAGTTAGCTTGACTCTGCTCTTCAAATCTTTGTTAGGTTTTTATATCCTGTTTTTTTTTAATTTTAAATTGTTTTATTGGGGTGCCTGGGTGGCTCAGTAAGTTAAGCGTCCGACTTCAGCTCAGGTCCTGATCTAGCAGTTCGTGAGTTCGAGCCCCGTGTCGGGCTCTGTGCTGACAGCTCGGAGCCTGGACCTGCTTTGGATTCTGTGTCTCGCTCTCTCTCTGCCCCTTCCCTGCTCATGCTCTGACTCTCTCTGTCTCTCAAAAATAAATAAACGTTAAAAAAAAATAATAAATTGGTTTTATTTATTTTATTTTATTTTATTTTATTTTATTTTATTTTTTCCTATTTGTTCTATCCAATATAAGTGTGGATTTGTCTGTTGGTTTTTGTCAGTTTTTGCTTCCTGGACTTTGCAGCTCTGTTAGTAACTGGGCTCAGATATGATGCATCCTTGTGGTACCCTGGCTATTGCGTCCTGATAAGATTTCCCGTTTCATCTCTAGTTGCAAAACCCTTGTCTTGGACTGGATGTTATCGGATAGATTCTAGCCACACTAGAAACCTAATGTCTGCTGTTGGCTTTATATCCTACCTCCCATTTTTTGCTTTCAATTGATCTGTCTTTATGTTTAGAAGTTTTCTCTTGTAAATAGCCCATAGTGAGTTGCATCTTGCTTTTTGTTTTGTTTTGTTTTTAACACTTATTTTGAGAGAGAGGGAGAGAGAGAATCCCAAGCAGACTCCACACTGTCGGCACAGAGCCCAACATGGGGCTCAAACTCACAAACTGTGAGATCATGAAGTGAGCTGAAATCAAAAGTCGGACGCTTAACTGACTGAGCCACCCCAGGTGTCCCGAGTCTGCTTTTTGATACATTCTGATAGTCTCTGTCTTTTAATTGGAGTGTTATTTACCATTTACATTTCATGTAATTATTGATTTGGTTGGGTTTACTGTACTTTTTTTGTTCTTTGCTCTCTCTGGTTTTTGTTCCTCCCCCCGCCACCGCCCTGTCCTGCCTTTGACACAACACAATTCAGAATTTCGTTTTATTTCCTCAGCTGATATGCTAGTGTTATGCATGTGCGTCTGTGTGTGGTTTAAGTGCTCAGGGATTTCAGGATGCATCCTTAAGTTCTCTCAGTCTCTGAGAGGTGATATTGAACAATCACACCTAAAAGATGTAAGAGGCCCACAGCAACGTCATGCTGTTTGAGGGCCCCCGCCCCTGCCTCTGTGTTGCTGTCGCCCTCATGTACGTTGCAGCTCCGTGCACCGTAAATCCCACCCCACGATGTTATTACAAGATCACTTCTGTGAACAGTGGCTCCCCTGACGTTTCTCGATTCCTCCTGCAAATCTGAAAAGGACGCCCATTAGTGTTTCGTATGTTGTGGCTCATTGGTGGCTAATCCTCTCACCTTGCTCTTATCAAAAATCTTCTTTCTGTCTTTCACACTCATTTTGAAGTCCATTATGCTGGTTATGTAATTCTGGTGTGAGTTTCCTTTCCGTCAGCACTTTGAAGGCACTGGGGTGCCTTTCTTCTCGGCTCCAGAGTTTCCGATGGGTCCTCCGTACGCGGCTAACATACCTTTTCTCACTATTGCTTTGAAGACTTTCTCTTCATATCTGACTTTCATCTGGTGGTCTGTGATTATGCATAAACATGGCTCTGTCTGAATTCATCCTGCAGGGGAATCTTCTTAGATTTTATTCCCATCAAATTCAGGAAAAAACTTGACGATTATTTTTTCAGACACTCGTTTGCAGTCCACTCCCACCCTCCCCTCCCCGTGGGTCTTCAGGCACTTGCTAGATCACATGCGTTATCTCAGAGGCCGTTCAGGCTCTGTTCATTACTTCTGTTCAGACTTGTATTTATTTATTTGTTGGTTGGCTTGTTTGTTTTTTTCTCCAAATAAGATAATTTACGTTGTTTTGTCCCCACGTCCACGTGTCCTTCTGAAATACGCAATCTCTCTTGATTCCTTTTGGTGAATTTTCAAAATTCAGATATGGTACTTCTGTATGGTTCTTTGCTACCATAGTTCTTTCTCTGTTGAGATCACTGTTTGTTCACTCACTACAGCCCTCCTTCTCTGTAAATCCCTGTACGTGTTGAAAACTGCTAGTTAAACAGCCTCGCTTGCCATCCCACTCAACATCTCTGTCTCTTGATGGCTTCCTCCGTCACCCATGGGGCACCCATTCCCATCCCTTCTTGTGGCTGGTAATATTTTTATTATTCTCTGGACACTGTGGTGACACATTTCAGGGAAAGTCGATTATGTCCCCTTCCTTCCAAGGGGGGGTGAGATTTTTTTTGGTGTGTGTTATTTTTCCCCCTAGAAGGAAGGCAGATCTGTTTTATTTTGTCAGGCTCTTTTGCTTCATTATAGTGAGTGGACCTTGGCTGGGTCGTCAGTCCCGGTGCGTGGTTCTTGTCTCAGACTGTTTCCCTTACTCTCAGGCCTACAGATGCTGCAGGTCTCGGGCTCTTCTGGGTTCTCCTTCAAATGGCCAAGATGCTCAGTGGGTGTCTGCACCGGGCACGCCTGGACCCCAGCCTACCCCAGCATGGGGGTGGGGGGGGCTGAGTCTCCAGACACTTCTTGGCCCCCAGCCGCCACCCCATCACCCCCTCAGACTCTCACGCTGGCGTCTGTAGCCCAGCCATAAGCCTCAGGACTCACGTCTCCAATCCAGCCCCACCTCCTTACGTCTGTCAGGCCCGGCTGCACTTGGGCCCCAACTCACAGCTCCTGGCTGGAAACTGGCCCGGGCCCACGTGCTCGGCCTCTTTCTGCTGAAGTCTGCTTTCCAGTTGATTGAAGTGGAGAGCAGTCCTTTACCAGTGACTGAAGATGGCAATACGTCCGTATTGTAACTGGTACCTTTTGAAGAAACTGGTGTTGTTTCTTGAAGTAGAATCCATCCAGTGTATCTGTTTGGGTTGATTTAAAAGCCCCTGTGTTGGGGCGCCGGGGTGGCTCAGTCGGTTGAGCGTCTGACTTTGACTCAGGTCATGATCTCACGGTTCGTGGGTTCGAGCCCCTCGTCGGGCTCTGTGCTGACAACTCGGAGCCCGGAGCCTGCTTCGGATTCTGTGTCTCCCCCTCTCTCTGCCTCTCCTCTGTTCAAGCTCTGTCTCTCTACCTCTCATAACTAAACACACTTCAAAAAGAATTTTTTTTTTTAAATTAAAAGCCCAGGCTTGCTAAGCCAACCCCGCAACACCTCAGCACCCGTTTCTCTTGGTGACTTACGAGTGGCATTTTCCTGTTTCTTCTCATGGCTGAGAACATTTTTACTCCACTTGGGCATGCAGTTCATTTCACGGAGACCAGCATGCTCTTGTCCTCGAAGGCAACCCCGTGAGCATCTCCAGCTGGGGGACCGAGCCCTGCAGGCTGGTGGGGGGCCCCCACCGTGCATCTTTTTCAACTTGGGTCTGACCCGCTCCCCTCCCTGCTCAACGCTCCTCCGTGGCCCCGCAGCATCCCACCCACCGGCGACACTGGCCGGGACCCGGGGCTACTATATCAAAGGACCACAGAACTTTATTGTCTCCCAGCTCCGGGGTCTACAGGTCTGGGACCCGGTTTCAGCAGGGCTGTTTCTTCCGAGGCCAGGGGGAAGAAACCGTTCTTGGGTGCTGGCAGCCTCAAGCATTCTTAGGTTTGTAGATACCCACTTTCTCCCCACATCTTCACGCTGTCTTCCCTCGTGCATGTCTGTGTCCCAGCATCCCCTTTTTACAAGGACACCAGTCATTGGATTAGGGCTCAATCTGATGGGCTCATCTTACCTTGATCCTCTGCAAAGACCCTGTTTCCAAATGAAGTCCATTCGTAGGGACTGGGGTTCAGGATTCAGTATTTTGGGGGGCACAGCGCACCCCACAATGTCTGCCTCGCAGCCTCCACCTCGCCACGCGCCACCCTGCCCCCAGACCTTCTTTCTGTGCCTGCACCCGTGAGCCTTTGTTTGCCCGGAGCCTCCCCAGTGTCTGGGATTCACCCCTCCCACGCCCTTCACGGACCCACAAACTTCTGTGCCTCCCGCCGCTCCCAGCCTGAAGGTCATTCCACTGCGGAGAGAGCCCCAGACCCCAGTGTTTGTCACACATCGTGTCCACGCCACCCTCTGCTGTCACACGCACCCCCTCACCGGTCATGGGGCTTCTCCTGTTTTGTGATGCTCTATCGAGAGCCAATCCACCGTCTGATGTCTTGGCCAACTGATCGTGTCCTGACCGTGTTCACGATAGTTGCTCTGGGGCCCGGAATGATGTCTGGTGCACAACATGCACTCCATCTATGGGACAGCTTTTGTAGGAGTTTGCTGAATCCGACTCGAGTGTTCATTCTGTGAGGATTTGGGCAAGGCTCGGTCTGTGGCTCCGATTCTGATATGCTGCATGGGGACCTAATAAAGAGGGTCAGTGTCGTGTGTAATTGCCCAGGGAGCGCCGTTCCCGCTGCCGTGTTCATCGGATGTGCCGCCAGGGGCCGTGAAGACATTCCCGGTGCTCTCTGGGGAAGCACTTCCTTGGGACGTGAAAAAATGAAGTGCTGTCATTTCCTTGGGAACAATGTCAATTAGAAGTCCAGGAGGGAAGAGGCACCATTTCGGGGCTTTATTTCCCCTGAGAACGTGCCTGCCTCATTCAGAAACCCAAAGGCGCTGGGGAGCCCGGGGCTTGCGGACCGCTGCCCTCAGGGCCAGGCGGACACCAGGATGGGGACTGCCGGGCAGAGCCCCTCCCGGACACGTCCAGGCCAGGGGCCACGCTGGTGGAGGAGACAGGGCACCCATTTCAGGAGCTGGCAGCACCTGGGCCGGCCGACCGAGAGCCGTGGGGGCCTCATCTTCACGGCGGCACCTGCTTGTGACGGGGGTGGGGGGGAATGGCTCAGAGGTCCACCAGCTGGGCTTTGGTTAAAAACACGGCTGCCTGCCCACAAAGCAGAACCCTGACCGGGTGGAAAGTGTTCGTTGCAGAAGGACGATTAATGACACAAAGGCTGTATACCGAACACATGGCGTTGCGTTCCAATATCGCACACGGTGCGTATACTCCGATGCCGAGGTCGTTACGACGATGAGCAGGGCCCTCCGTGCCCGCTCGGACCTACACTGCGTGCACCCAGGTGTTGTATATAGTCAGCCAGCCGGCCACCGTGTGCAGAAACAAGGATGTCATGATTCAGCGCGATCGCTTTCTCCCCCCGCTGACCCTTTCAATTCCCTCTGCTTTATCCTCCTGCCCTGGATGAGAGGAACAGGCAGGTCCTTGAATTTCTTTGTCACTCCCAGGGAATGAAAGCCGATCATTATTAGTGCGCTCCGTCCAGTGTGATAACCAAAACTTTAAATGTGACTGGGCGCAGGGGGCTCCTCTTGGCTCTGTGCTCGGGTCTGCTCTGGGCAGAGCATCTGCAGCCGGGGCGGGGCACGGCCAGCTTCTGCCCTCTCCCTCATCTTGTTGGCAGCCTTTGGGGCTCTTATTAGACTGGCACTCCCGTGTGCCGGCCCGAGAGGGGCTGGGAGGCTGTCCGTCCGTCTGGCAGGCCCTCTGGAGGCTTTGCACACCCTTTCTTGGTGGCCAGGCGCTCCTGAGCGGCTCCCCCGGAGGAGAGAAAACGGCCTCGACTGGGGCTGCTGACCCACCCGCCCTCCTGCAGCCACCAGGCTCTTTCGGTGGCAGTGAGCCTGACCTTCCCGAGGACGAGGTCTGAGATGACGCCCCTCTCTCTGGCTCCCGCTTCCCTCCACTCACACGCACACACAGCAAAGCTCTGTGCTCCTTTTGTACCCAGAACTGCTGAGCAAGCAGGTTCAGTGCAGAATCTGGCGCCTTCCAAAGTCTCCTAGGTGATGCAGGTGGGTTTCCCGGCCTGGAAACAGCTTGCCCACATCCAGGTTGACCCAAGCTTTGGGGCCAGCGGGAGAGGTCTGAAGCCCGGGCCGCGTGTGTGCCGAAGGGTTGGCTCGGAGCAGAGGAGGCTGTCCGGCTGTGTTAATTTTAGCTTTTCCCTGCCTGGGCGGAAAAAGCGCCCCACGGGGTCCACTGAGCTGGCCGCGGCCCTCCGCTGGGGGCTGAGCCTTCAGGGTAATAAGACGTGTTCATTCCAAGGCCATCATCTCTGAGGCGGATATTCCCCTCAAGGACGATGAGAGAAGGGAGGGACCGGAGGAGACACCGGAGAATGTGCCGCCGCGGCAATCGGTCCCCGTCATCGGGGGGCAGCAACGGAGACCCTCGGCGGCTGTGTGTTCAGGGAGGGACAGTACAGATCGTCAGGTTTTCACTGCGGAGAGATCCTGGAGAGATTCGAGGGGCGCTGCGTGCTCTGGATGAAAGGGCCCGTCCAGACACAGGGGACTGCCTTTAGAGGAACTATTGTTTTTAGAACAGTTATGGATTTGCAGAAAAACAGCAGAGATGGCATGAAACCATCCCCTGTGCACCAGGCCCACCTCCCTGCTGGGTCACTGGGCCCAAGTGTGCTGTCCATTCAGGGTCTCTCCAGAGCTTTTTACTTGTTTTTTCTTCTTGTTTTTGCTTTTTAAAATTTTTTTTTAAATATTTATTTACTTTTGAGAGAGGCAGAGCACAAGCAGGGGAGGGGCAGAGAGGGAAGGAGACACAGAAGCGGAAGCAGGCTCCAGGCTCCGAGCTGTCAGCACAGAGCTCGACGCGGGGCTCGAACCCACGAACCAGGAGATCATGACCTGAGCCGAAGTCAGATGTTTAACCGGCTGAGCCACTCAGGCGCCCCTTGTTTTTGCTTTTTTAATCTCATGCCTTTTTCTCCTGTTCCAGGATCCCACATAACATGTAGCTGTCGTCTGCTTAGCATCTGGGCTGGGACAGTTTCCCAACTTCCCTTGGTTTCCGTGATGTTGACGGGTTTGAGGCGTACCGGTCGGGAACCCTGCAGAACGTGACTCAGGATCCGTCTGACGTTTTGCTCAGGGTTGGACTGGGGTCCCGGGTTCGGGAGGAAGCCCACAGGTGAAGGGCCCTCCTCGTCCCGCCCCATCAGGGCGCCTGCCGTCGGTCGGCCTGACTGATCCCCGAGGTGTCCGCCTCAGTCACCTGGCTGAGGCTCCCCCACCCCCACCCTTGTCCACGCTGCCCTCTGGGGGGAGCCTGTGTGTGTGGCCCTCTTGGAGGGAGGGGTTCAGCCCCAGCTGCTCCAGGGCCCGGTATCTGCGTACTGTGTTTGGAATCCTCTGCTGGGGGAGACTTGTCTCCAAACCCCATTCACTAATTTATTCGGTCTTTTTTTTTTTAATTAAAAAACATTTTTAAAAAATTGTATTTATTTGGAGAGAGAGAGACAGAGAGAGGAGAGACAGAATCCCAAGCAGGCTCCAGACTGTTGCCCCATGCGGGGCTCGAACTCACGAACTGTGAGATCATTATGATGACCTGAGCTGAAATCAAGAGTCGGATGCGCCTCTGACGGAGCCCCCCCATGTGTCCCTCGTTCTGTCTTAAGTCATCAGGGACTCAGGCCTGATTTTAGGTTTCGAGTTTCGTACTCTGTTGGGGAGCCTGCTCCAGCTTCGGCCCCACCCGGTGGGGTGCGAGCTCGTCCTCCCTCTCTGGCACACCCGCCCCGCCCCAGCCCTGTGGTCCACCGGTTCTCCAAGGATTTCGTCTCCCTGCATGGGAGAGGGGGGTAGGGCAGGGGGTAGTCTTTTAATGAAGGGAATTTCTGAAAGTCTGTTCAGAGCAGGGGAAGATGAGGGGCACCCGGCCTTTGCAGACCCCCCAGAGTCAGCACAGGCCTAGTCAGTTCCCGCCGACGGGACCCCCAGGGGAGCCCCTCCCTGCAGCTCTGGGGCCTCACATCTGCTCCAGGGCCTTCCCAGCCCCGGCGTCCTGAGGGAGGGGCCAGCATCGCAAGGTGGCCCACAGAAGCCTCCTCTTTATGGAGGAAAGACCACTGGGGCAAGAGCTCAGATCTGCCCTGAGGTGAGGGGCCAGGGGCCGCAGAGGTCCCGGGGACAGTGGGGACACACCAGGATCAGTGCCTTGAAACCTCTCAGGGGAAACTCACTGCGAGCATCCGCCCGTGACCTTTGTATTTGCTGCGAGCTGCAACTCTCACCTGCCTCTTCGCGAATGCACGCCCGGGGAGGGGGGTGGTCTGGAGACACGGGACAAGCCTTACGTGGGGGCAGAGCTCTCCTCCCCACGTGCTCTCAAATGCCCTCCTGAAATGGCTTCCGTTATCTGCAGGGTCTGACGAGGAAAGTGAGTCCCAGGGAGGCTGAGCAAGCTGTCAAAGGTCCCGGGACTCTTTTGTGGCACATCTGGGACGTGCAGAAAATTCTGGAAGCGGTGACATTCAGGGCTGGGGGCTCAGGGCCACGTAGCTCACAGGTGGAGAGTGCTGGTCTGGTTTCTTAGTGGCCACACGGACACAAGCATGTTCATTCAACAGGATTGTCCTTACTGGCGGGGGGGGGGCACAAATCCCTTCACTTGGGCTGGGAGTTGTGATGTCGCTGGTCCCACACTCTCCACCCGCCACGGGGAGCCAAGCGCAGAAGATGCTGGAGAGAGTCACGTGGGTGGCGGCTCCTGAACGGGCCCCACTGACAACCCTTCTCCCTGAGGCAGGGATGGGGTCTGGGGCCGGAAGCCTCCCCGCACGTAGGCGCCCCACCTGCAGCTGATCGATGTTTCCTGGGCGTCCCTCCAACAGAACACTTAGACCCTTTTAAGGCGTCCTGGGGCGATGCCCTGGGGCCCGTCCCTCCAAATCCCCGACACCTGCCAAGGACCCCTCACAGCTGCTAATTGAAAAGCGCAGGAGGTTAATGGCAGGGCCTGGCACCGTGGGGCTGCAAGCCAACTCTCAAGCGATGGGGAGGGAGACCTTCTGGAAGCTTCTGTTTTCATCTGCTCGGGTAACTCTCTGCTCACGAGCGAGTGGAGGGGTGGATCCTTTCTGCCCGTGAACTGGCGTTGCCCTTCAGCCATCGCCGTGACGGTGTCGGGCATCTGACGGCAGCCTGCCCCGGAACGTCCCAGCCCTGCACTCAGACGCCCCTGCTGTAGAGCGGACAGGTGGACCGGGCAGGACAGACACGGGCGGGCTCGAGCAGGTCCGCAGCCTGCCCAGGACTGACCCCCTGTGCAGGCCGCCTCCCTGCCTGTCTTGCTTAGCGCTGGCTCCCAGGCGTTTGATTCTCCATCGAATGCCTCCTTTCTGTCCCTGAACTTCTCATGGTGTTTGGGTTCTGGGAGTTTCAAGGCCTGGGCTCTGCCTCTCTGTGTGCACAGGCCCAAGCCAGCAGCCGCCTCCTTAGACAGCAGAACTTGAGCCACCCTGGTGGGGTGTCCTTTCTCGGGACCCTCGCTCTTCCTAGGGGGTCCTTCTGTCTGGGTGCTTTGACCTCGGCCCTGGCCACCCCCAAGCTCCCTCCCGGTCGCCCACCCCTCCCCACCTGCAGGCTAATGTGACCTGCTCTGCTCACACCTGTCACCGGCTCACTTCCTGGCACTCCCGAAACCCAAAGTCTCTTCTTTACCATCTGCGGGTGCCCCCGAAAGTCGGCTCTGCCAGGAGCTGCCCGGAACCTGGTCCATGTAGTGTCCCGACTCACCACAGGGTCCCGGGTGCTAGAGGAGCACCCGCAAATCACTTGCTCCGTATACGAAGGGGTGAATGAGCGAAGGCGAACGAGGGACGTTCCCTGTCCTGCTTTATCCCAGGACAGAAGGAGAGGCTTCATGGAGGCTCCTCGCCATGAAATCCACACACACACACACACACACTTGAGGCCACAGACAGCGATTTTCAAGCCGAAGAGCCCGTTGGGGCTCCACCCTCTCCGGTCGAGGGCGACTATGCCTTCCTGTCCTGGCTGAGGCCGGACCCACCGGGTGGGGAAGCAGTGGGATGGAATTTCTTCCTGAAATCTGTACCTTGGAAATTCTTGCACCAACTGTGACGTGAGGGAGAGATAGTGATTCAAAAGTGAGAAAGGAATCATTCTCTGTATCAGGTGATGAGAGAAACGCAGAGCGGATGCAGGGTCGGGGCGAGGAGCCCATGCGCCTTTCTGCGAAGGTGACCCTTTATGCAGGATGTAAGTGAACAGGGGAGCGAGCCCTGAGGGTATCTTAGGGACTAACATTCCTGGGGAGGGCAGGCAGCATGTGCAAAGGCCCTGAGACAGGCACGTGTTTGGTGAGGGGGGGGCAGAGCATGGAGGCCCGGCCGCTGTGGGTGACGGTCAGGGAGGGTGAGGGAAGGGCAGGGAGGGGGAGGGGAGGGCGAGGGGAGGGCAGGGAGGGCGAGGGGAGGGTGAGGGAGGGCAGGGAGGGGGAGGGGAGGGCAGGGAGGGCGAGGGGAGGGTGAGGGAGGGCAGGGAGGGGAAGGGGAGGGCGAGGGGAGGGCAGGGAGGGCGAGGGGAGGGTGAGGGAGGGCAGAGAGGGGGAGGGGAGGGCGAGGGGAGGGCAAGGAGGGTGAGGAGAGGGTGAGGGAGGGCAGGGAGGGTGAGGGGAGGGTGAAGGGAGGTCAAGGAGGGCGAGGGGAGGGCGAGGGGAGGACAGGGAAGGCAGGAAGGGTGAGGGGAGGACAGGGAGGGCAGGGAGGGCAAGGAGGCCCCAGGGCGGGTGAGGACGACGCAGTTGGCTCCGTGGTGTCCACGTGGATCTAAGCTCTTCCTCTGTGTTTGCTCTGCGTCCTGCGGAACATTCTCCGTTCTCGGCATCTTTCCCCTTCTGCTCTTACTAAACCTGGACTGATATATCTGTGAACTGGCATTTTCCCCGTGTCTTAACCACAAATCCCTCTCAGATGATCATCTGACCGTGGTAACGCTTGCCCCATTTGATCCAAACCGCCTCCCCTTCCGTTCCCTGGGGGGTCAAGTGCATGGCCCTTTTCAGGTCAGTGCCGGTCCAGCCGCGATGCCCCGGGGCCTCCCGTGGGAGGGGGACACATCGGGACAGGACGGGCAGGCCCTGCTCACCTGGCGCTCCCCCTGGAAGGGGGAGACAGAAGCATTCTCGTGGGTCAGAGGGAGTTCAGTTGGGTGTAGACAGGATCCGATGCCAGAGGAAAGTGGAGTTGGGGGGCGGGTGCCGCATGTTGAGGGGGTGCTGGCTTCTGTGCGAGATCACGGCGGCCTTCCTGGGCTCGGGTTGCAAGCGGAGTCTGAGTTCTGCGGAGGGTCCGTCCCTCAAACACCAGCAAAGGAATCGGGCAAGTTCCCCGACCGCGTGGAGGGAGCCTCCCCGGCAGGAGGGTCTGAGAAAGAGAGAAAAACAGGAGAAAAACATGGAAACAGCATGTATGGAAGCAGCGGGTACAAAGCCCCCTCCCTGAGCAGCAGCCCCGGCAGGTGGAAAGAGGGAGGGGCTGGGGCAAAAGGGAGACATCAGTATCATGCTTTGCACAGGAAGGAGACAATACGTGCAGTTTCATTCTTGAGGCTGATTCGGAAGGGGTTCAGGGCCGTGGCTTCTTCACGAGATGGGCTCCAGCAGAGGGAAAATCAGCCCGGATAAGAGTGGTTCTCCTGCTCCAGAGGCACGGTATTCGTTCACGCTGGGCCACATGTTTCCGCTTTCGTTTTTCCGCTGTTCGTCTGTCTTTGCGTGGGCGCCGGATCTCTCCAGACCTGCAGCTGGCTCAGGGCCCCGGCGGCTCTCCGGGGGCCCCTCTCGGGCCCCGTCTGCAGGGCGCTTACGTCTGTAGTCCCCGCCACCACCCCCCCAGGAGCCCCAGCAGGGGGACCGAACCCCGTCGGTCGGCTCTCCGCCTCGGGTGCCCCACTTGGTGTGGCTGGTCCGCATCGCAGCCACGCTCTGTCCTCTCGCCGGGCACGGGCGCCCCTGCAATTTCAGAAAGCACTCTCTCATGTCCGGTTCAACCTGCCACTTACGGAGAAGGTGGGTCACAAACAAACACATCTCTTTTCTCTTGGGTTTGCCCTCAGCTGAGTTAAAGTCAGCAAATGTTTACTGAGGTCCCACCACGTGTCCCCAGGTGTCCCCGAAGGACTGAGCCCAGCAGAGGCTTCCTTGAATCAGAGACTCAGAGGTGAAAGCAGACGGTGCGGAACCCCAGACGGCAGGTCAGGCAGGGTCCGGGGCCTGGCCTCCGCTCTGCACCCTGCACATCGCAGTGGGGGGCGGGGGGGGCTGGGCAGCAGAAAAGCCAAGAGCCAGGAGAATAGCCCCACCGTCAGGCAAGGCAGGGGACCCGGAGGCCACCTTCTCTTCTGTTGTCTTGTCCGCGCAGGTCAGCATCAGAATTATGCACAGAGGACCACTGGGCCTGGGGAGGACCAGGAGTCACGTATGGATGCCCGTGTCCACGATGCGCCGACAGCTCTGGCTGCCCCACCCAGCCAGGAACGGCAGGGAGCAGGTGCCACTCTGAACCGGGAAGGCCTCACGCCCCGCCCACACCAGGCGCGGGGCTACGCTCACCACTGTCAGCACCTCCCGAGCACATTTTGTCCCGGTGGGGTCCCCGAGTCGGGGTGTATTAGCCGACTCAGAAGAGGCTGTCTGCCTTGAGGACCCTGTTCTGCTTTCGTTGCACAGCCACTGAGGCACAAAGCTCCGGTCGAGGGGCGCCTGGGGGGCTCAGTCGGTTAAGCGGCCGACTTTGGCTCAGGTCACGATCTCGCAGTTTGTGAGTTCGAGCCCTGCATCGGGCTCTGGGCTGACAGCTCAGAGCCTAGAACCTGCTTCGGGTTCTGCACCTCCCCTCTCTCTGCCCCTCCCCTGCTCACGCTCTGTCTCTCTCTCAAATATAAATAAACATTTTAAAAAACTGTTAAAACAAACAAACAAACAAAAGAGCTCTGGTGGAGCCCAGACCTGCCCCAGGCCGAGACTGGAGGTCACGATTCTCCACGGTGTGACTCCTTTCTTCCCTTTCTTCGTGAGGCTTTCTGTGTCAGACTGAGACTCAGCTGTCATCCTGCCCAGGATGAGCCCCAGGCCAGGCCCCAGGACGGAGGGCCCATCACGTCCCTTTGCAACTTCCAGCAGCTTCAGAGTGTGGCCCTCTGTCGCCGGTTCGGGGCCGGCTCTGCACGTGGAGCTTCTACGAGGGACACGTGTCTCCATCACAGAGTGACCTCCCCGAGCTGACGGCCGCTGTGCTCCCACGAGCCGAACGCAGCCGGCATCCGGGTGTGGGAGTCAACCCTTGCCGCCCTGACCCCAGACAAGGTCAGCCGTGGGGAGGGCCGCTCAGGGGACCGAAGCAGCCGGATGGTTTCTTCAACCTTCACGGGAAATGCGGCTCTCCAACAAACGCTCGCTCTCCCGTCCTCTGTTATTCTGGGTTGCAGGGAGTGATTTGCATGTCATTGTCACCTGCTCAGGCGACGCCCCCCGAGTCCGAGGGCTCCCTCCTGCCCACCCGGAAGACAGCCGGCCGGCTGAGCTCTGACTGCTCAGCTTTCAGAAGGAAATAAAAGAACAAAACAAACCAGCTCGTGTTTCTGATTCTAGATAATGGCTTTTCAAAGCTTCCCAGAAACCACCTCTCCACCTTTCCTTCTCCCAGGTGAGAACACACAGAATCACAGACCCCGCAGCACAGTCGATACTCTTGGGTCTCACACGGGGGACCGAGGACGGAGCCGGAAACGTTGGGAAAGTGGGTTTCCAGAGACGTATTTCACCTTGCGGAACACCGTCCCCCGTGCCCTGCCGCAGGCCTGGCAGGTGAACAAATGCCTCTTCTCCGTGCTGAGGGCCCCTCCGGCCCCTGCTCGGTCGGCCTGGTGTCAGACTGAGGGACTCGGCCATCAGCCAGCGACCCTGTGATGCTGTTGCGGTGGGCGGCGGGGTTGGGACAACCGCGTGCCCCCCGCGGCCTGGCCAGCTACAGTCTGGATCTTTGAAAGACCATGCCGAGGACGGACGTAGAAAGATCCAGGTTTCAGGATCAGTTGGAAAATGGGAAATAATATTTTGTCATAGATTTCTGGTTAAGACCCGACCGAACAGAAAGTGTAAGGACACCAGTTAGAGCCTGGGCTCCCCAACTGGCGGGTTTAACCCCCCTCCACCCCCCCCCCCGCCCCGTGGGATGTTGCAACATCAGGTTGGTCTCAGTTTCGTCCTCATCCTTCACGCAGCCCTGCATCCGTGCTCATCCACCCCATCGCCGACTCTCCATCAGACTCAGCACGGTCCCCACGCCGCCCTCAGGGCACCCTCCCTGCCGTCCAGGAACGGGGCTCATCGCTGCCGTCCGCTGTGTCTCCTCACCACCCGCGGGCCGCGTTCCTCCTCCGTCCGTGGCCCAGAGCCAGTGGCAGGAGGGCGCCCGGCAGAGCAACCAGCCTTCTTCAGAAGAGGCGGAAGGAGAACTGGAACCTGCTTTGAAGGCCCCATGTCACCTTGCCTCCAGCGCCCAGCCTGCTCTTGATGGAAACTGAGCCTTTGTTCCCCTAATGTTTACTGACTTCACTTCCTGTGCCAAACAGGATAAAAGCTTCTGCTCAAAGACATTCTTTCTGGATTCTGAGCCGTGCACCTGCTAGCCTCTGACGTCACTGGGGCGGAGCGTCTGCTCTCCCGACCCCAAGAAGTAGAGGCACACAGGTGCTGCCTGGTTCCAGAACCACACGTCGGGAAGATGATGGGCTTTGGAACCGGACCCCGTGTCACAGAGCTTTCCAAAGTCACACAGCTAATCGCTACTCTAAGTGTTTCTCCTTCCCCAGAAAATAGGGAGCAGACACTCATGTTAGGGCCAGCGGGGGAACGGGATGTGATAATGTTTGAAACCCAAACCCCTGGGATTTCTGCCCAAGACAGAAGACGGAACAGGGCCTCAGGGTCCTCTGATGCTGCTTCAGACACAGGAGGTTGGGATTAAACGCACATTAAATGAAAAGAGCACAGATGGGGTTGAAAAGGGAGAGTCCGTCAGATGCCTGAAATACAGACGCACTTCCCAGCCAGAAATTAAGACCGATGGAGGTTCCTGGCCTACCACACGGCACTGACACACTCATGGGGGCCCAGGGAGGAGCACTGACACACTCATCGGGCCCAGGGAGGAGCACTGACACACTCATCGGGCCCAGAGCGGAGCACTGACACACTCATGGGGGCCCAGGGCGGAGCACTGACACACTCACCGGGGCCCAGGGCGGAGCACCGACACACTCATGGGGGCCCAGGGCGGAGCACCGACACACTCATCGGGGCCCAGGGCGGAGCACCGACACACTCATCAGGGCCCAGGGCGGAGCACCGACACACTCATCGGGGCCCAGGGAGGAGCACCGACACACTCATGGGGGCCCAGGGAGGAGCACTGACACACTCATCGGGCCCAGGGCGGAGCACTGACACACTCATCGGGCCCAGGGAGGAGCACTGACACACTCATCGGGCCCAGGGCGGAGCACCGACACACTCATGGGGGCCCAGGGCGGAGCACCGACACACTCATGGGGGCCCAGGGCGGAGCACCGACACACTCATCGGGGCCCAGGGCGGAGCACTGACACACTCATCGGGGCCCAGGGCGGAGCACTGACACACTCATCGGGGCCCAGGGCGGAGCACTGACACACTCATGGGGGCCCAGGGCGGAGCACTGACACACTCATCGGGGCCCAGGGCGGAGCACCGACACACTCATCGGGGCCCAGGGCGGAGCACCGACACACTCATGGGGGCCCAGGGCGGAGCACCGACACACTCATGGGGGCCCAGGGCGGAGCACCGACACACTCATGGGGGCCCAGGGCGGAGCACCGACACACTCATCGGGCCCAGGCCGGAGCACTGACACACTCATCGGGCCCAGGCCGGAGCACTGACACACTCATCGGGGCCCAGGGCGGAGCACTGACACACTCATCGGGCCCAGGGAGGAGCACTGACACACTCATGGGGGCCCAGGGTGGAGCACTGACACACGCATCGGGGCCCAGGGCGGAGCACCGACACACTCATCTGGGCCCAGGGCGGAGCACCGACACACTCATGGGGGCCCAGGGCGGAGCACCGACACACTCATGGGGGCCCAGGGCGGAGCACCGACACACTCATGGGGGCCCAGGGCGGAGCACCGACACACTCATCGGGGCCCAGGGCGGAGCACCGACACACTCATCGGGGCCCAGGGCGGAGCACCGACACACTCATGGGGGCCCAGGGCGGAGCACCGACACACTCATCGGGCCCAGGGCGGAGCACCGACACACTCATCTGGCCCAGGGCGGAGCACCGACACACTCATCGGGGCCCAGGGCCGAGCACCGACACACTCAATGGGGCCCAGGGCGGAGCACCGACACACTCATCGGGGCCCAGGGCGGAGCACCGACACACTCATCGGGGCCCAGGGCGGAGCACCGACACACTCATCGGGCCCAGGGCGGAGCACCGACACACTCATCGGGCCCAGGGCGGAGCCCTGACACACTCCTCGGGGCCCAGGGCGGAGCACCGACACACTCATCGGGCCCAGGGAGGAGCACTGACACACTCATCGGGCCCAGGGCGGATCCCTGACACACTCATCGGGGCCCAGGGCGGAGCACCGACACACTCATCGGGCCCAGGGAGGAGCACTGACACACTCATGGGGGCCCAGGGTGGAGCACTGACACACTCATCGGGGCCCAGGGCGGAGCACTGACACACTCATGGGGGCCCAGGGCGGAGCACCGACACACTCATGGGGGCCCAGGGCGGAGCACCGACACACTCATGGGGGCCCAGGGAGGAGCACTGACACACTCATCGGGGCCCAGGGCGGAGCACTGACACACTCATCGGGGCCCAGGGCGGAGCACTGACACACTCATCGGGCCCAGGGCGGAGCACTGACCCACTCATCGGGGCCCAGGGCGGAGCACTGACACACTCATGGGGGTCCGGGGTGGAACCAGCTGCAGCCCCGTGTGGAGACCGGCTTCCTGCACAACATACCATGTACGTCCTTTGTGAAAAGGGGCCTGTGGCTCACACCTGGTGCCCCGCACCCTCCTCTCAGAGGTCAGCTCAGGTCCCTGAGCTGTCAATGGACACATGACATGTCGGTAAAACCAAACTTGAGCCTGTGCTGTGAGTGCACACGGAACTTGAATTTTCTGTTAGAGGTGGTGTGGACACTCTGAGTGCACTCATGTGCACACACACACGGGACAAACACCGGACACACACACACACACACACCTGCCCCAGGGCCCAGAGTGTGGAGCCAACAGTGTCCTAAGACGAACAGGTGCGAAACCCTGGACAACACAGAACAGGCCTTGAGGGTAAGAAATGCAGATTAGTTTCAGAAATGCCCCCAGGAAACTAAAGGCGCAGGGTAATCCCAGATAGAACTGGAAACAAAAATACTCACGCTGCACTAGGCGACACGGAGAAGGCCACACCAAGCATGAAAAGAACCCTACAGAGCAGCATGAGTTTGCTTCCGGTTACGAGGAGCCGGATGATGTAGACTAACATCCTATCAGAAACAACCGGAAAGGCAGGGCAAAACATTTTAAAATCACTGAGACTGGGGCGTCTCAGTCAGGTAAGCATCTGACCTGATTTCAGCTCAGGGCATGATCTCACGGCTCGTGAGATTGAGCCCCGTGTCTGGCTCTGCTTCGACCGTGGGATCGGCTTGGGATTCTCTCTCTCCCTCTCTCAGTCCCTCCCCTTCTCTCCCTCTCTCTCTCAAGATAAATCAGTCAACTTAAAAAATAAAATCACATTGACCACATTGAACAGATATCAAGTGAGAGAAGAGTTATGGGACCACGATGTGGAGAAAACGCACTGAGGGGACCCTGGCAGGTGAGGCCAACCTCTTCTCTAGATGAGCAACGGCCAACGGCCACAGCAGAACCTTCTGTGATGACGAACATGTTCCGCATTCCCTCTGTCCAACGTGGTAGCCTGGAGCTACCCAACACTTCCGTGGCTGAAAAACCTAATTCCAGACTTCGTTTAATTTTGTGTTTTTAATTTTTTTTTGATTTATTTATTTTCAGACAGAGAGTGTGAGCGTGTGCCAGCGGGGGAGGGGCAGAGGGAGAGGGGGGGAGAGAGAGAGAGAGAGAGAGAGAGAGAATCCCAAGCAGGCTCCTGGGACTGTTCCTGAGGAGCCCTCCACAGGGCTCGAACCCACGAACTGTGAGATCATGACCCCAGCCGAAATCAAGAGTTGGACGCTTAATCCACTGAGCCACCCAAGTGCCCTTAGACTTTGTTTAATTTCAGTTAATTTAAATTTGGATACCTACATGTAACTCCTGGCCACCATATTGGAGAGCACAGCTGCAGAGAGTATTGTCAAATTTGGAAAAAGTGGGTGAGATGCTGAGAGACCGACGGGGGTTTTTGCCGACCCTGGAGTGTGAGGAGGGGGCAAAACGTAGACGTGAACATCCAGAGCCCACTCAGGATGAGGGCGAAATGGATATTGTGACGAGCCGCTAAGCCCCCCTCTGGGACCAAGGCCAGGGGTCAGCAAAGGCTAGCCCCTTCGCCAAACCTGGCCCAGCGTCTGCTTTTGTAGATAAAGTTTCACTGGAAGGCAGCCACGCCCATTTGTTACACAGAGCGGCTGCTTCACACAGCAGCAGCACAGTTGAGTGGTTGTGACAGAGACCATATGGGCTGCACAGCCCGGAATATTTATTCTCTGGCACCTTAGAGACAAAGCCTGTCAACCTCTAAGGAAAACAGCATGAGGTTGGCTTCTGGTTACGATGGACCAGATGATGTAGACCAAGGCTCCCCAGCTTCCGGAGCATTCGCTGGTGGCAGCACCCAGGTGAATTGCTCTCGGCCGGGGGAGCCGCTGTGCCCAGGGCTTCAGGGGCTCCTTGGAGCAGTGTGGACTCACTGCCTGGTTGATGCAGAGTAAAGACTCGGCCCCTCGTCTGAGCTGAGGACACCTGCAGTTGTGGGTCCCCCCCCATGGGACCAGCCTCGTGTAGACACCTGCAGTTGTGGGTCCCCCCATGGGACCAGCCGAGACTTTATATAGCCACCATTCCAGTTCAGCCTCCACTCTGCCCCAGTCTGCCTCTCCGGTGCTGGAAGTGCTGTTCCCAAGAACATAGTCCAACAAAACTCCACACAACCTGTGCCTCAGCGTCAGTCTCCTGAAGAGTCTGCCAAAGAAAGGGGTCTGGAAACTCCCCCAAATTTGGGCTAGTGGCCAAGAAGGATACACCATGGGTGGGAGAGTCATCTGGGAAGAGAGGGCCCTAAAAATAAAGGAGTCCAGGTTTGCACTTGCCTCGACTATGTGTTGTGAGATTACTGGTGTCTCTAGCCTGGCCACTGGCCAGAGACCAATATCATCTCATCCTAGAAGAAGAAGGCAAAGCTATCCGGAGCATCAAATAGTCTCTACAATTTTCCAAATCCCATGGCCAGCATTTACTACAAATAAACAGGCACAGGAGATGACAACACGACTCCAAACCAAAGAAATGAAGCAGGGACATGCCCACAGAGGGTTCAGATACTGAATTATCACATCATCTTTTGAATAAGTATGTGTGGTGTGCCCAAGGAAATAAAAGACAAAACTAATATGTATGTAGAAAATGGGCACCTAATAAGAGAAAAATCAAGAATTAAAAAATAAGCCAAGGGATGAACAATTTAATGGAAGGGTTTAATTCAAAATCAGTCGTAGCTGAAGAGACAATTGCAACACTGGAAGGCAGGTCAGAAGAAAATATTCAGAAATGTGCTTAGTGACAAAGGTACTTCAAAAAAACCCAGAAAATCAGTAAGAGGCATGTGGGATGCGATGTAAACCTTCAACATATGTGTAAGGGAAGTCCCAGGAGAAGGGGAAAAAGAATATTGTATGGGACCAATACATATTACCATATTGCATGGGAAAAAAATGAGGGTAAGGATTTTCCAAACGTGACTGTAAATATCAAATCATACTCAACATGAAATGGAGGCAGAATAAATAAAAAGAAAATCACAATTAATTACAATATAAAAGACTTCTGAAAATCCAAGACTGCCTTAAATCTAAATCAATCAACCAACCAGATCTCCTTCAAAGAAACAACACTCAACTGACAGCCAATTCATCAAGAGGAAAATGGAAGCCAAAAGCTAATGGAAATATCATCAAAGTGTTGAAATGATAAATTAATAACAAAAAGGTAACTAGGAAATCATCACACGTGTGGAAATCAAATAAGACACTTGTACATAACTTTTTAGTCAAAAGAATTAAGAAGAAAATATTTTTAGCTGAGTGCTAACGAAAATAATACACATAATGGACGTTATGAGACAAAAGTCAAATTAATGCTTTAGTGGAAATAACTTTTATTAAAGGGAAATTTGAGGAGAGAAAGTATACATTTGTCAATGGAGGGGTTAGAATGAATTCTATGTAATAACATTTTGGCTTGACTTACATTTAATTATTTACACTATGCTTTGGGAGTCTTCATTCGTGCTTGTCACATGGGCCCTGCATACACTGCGGATGGCCAGATTTGTGACAACAATGGCATCATAGGTACAGTACCTTTTCAATGACAGCTTCTGGGTCCTTGGATACCCATAGGGGAAAAAATGTTTCGATCTCCTACCTCACATAATTATACAAAAACCAATCCTAGACATATTTCGAGTTTAGATATGAAAAAAGTAAACTTAGATATGAATGCTAAATCGCTAAAACTTATGAAATGTATCATAAGGAATTTTTGAATGAGCTTGGTGTTGGAAAGATTTCTCAGTCTCGACACAGAAGCACTAACTGTAACGGAAGAAATAGATGAAGTGTTAGAACTTCTCTTTTTCAAAGGATTGAAAAGGTAAGTCATCAGGTGGGAGGAAAGTGTTTTATTATCTCATCTCCTGACCTTGGAATAGGCAGAGGTTTATTTTATTTTTAAGTTAATTTATTTATTTTTTTTTGTTTTGAGGGGAGGGGCAGAGAGAGAGAGAGAGAGAGAGAGAGAGAGAGGGAGGAGAATCCCAAGCAGGCCCCCGTGCTGTCAGCGCAGAGCCCAACGGGGGGCTCGAACTCGCCCACCGGGAGATCATGACCTGAGCAGAAATCAGGAGTCAGACGCCTAAGCAACGGAACCACCCAGGCGCCCCGGAATAGGAAGAGATTTTATTAAAGATGCAGAGATCATTAACAGAGAGAAGTGTTAGATCAGTAAATTGTGCTCATTTGAAATTCATCACTCGAATTCACAGAAATCGTGTCAATAAAAGAGCAAAATGCAGCCCTCAGCCACTTCACAAACAAGAATTTCCACAGGTAGAGGAGAGGAGTGCACATTACGAAAAACTTAAATTATCCGACATTGGGGCAATTATAGAGCAACCAGCTGCCGTTGCACGAAACAATACAAATGATCCTCAAGCCATTACGTTCAGGGTAAGAACCCAGACACACGCACGCGTGGGCACATGTGTGTTAGAAACAGGGCAAAGGCAACTTGTGGCATCAGAATTCAAGACAGTAGCTAAGCTTGGGGAGGAGGTACATCCTGGGACGGAGGGACGAAGATTTCATGGGATGCTGGAAATGTTTCCACCCTCACGTGTAGGTACATGGATGCGTCTACAGGTGGTAATTTATGAAGTAATTACATTATGACATATGCATCTGTGTGTGTGCGTGTGTGCACGTGCGTGTGTGTATATGTCTTAATTTCATAAAGAAAGTCTTCCCTAACTCAAATGTGTGGACGGGGTTACGCAGATCTGGTGGTGAATTTGTCACCCATTATTTTAGGCAAGAAGAAAGAGATACTTGTTAACTTAAACAATGAAAAGTATTATAAAATACTACATTACTGTACTTGGTTCACATACAAAAATGTTTACGTACAGAATTACATAAACATTGAATGTAAACCTATCCGGGACGGAAACTACTATCTGCCCGTCGTAACAAGTTTGGTTGGGGGGGACACTGTTGTATGTGGGTTTCGGGGCGATCGAAAGAAAATCAAGTCCCCAACTTCTTTGGTAGGAAAAGAGTAGTTAATATCTAATGATAAAGAATCAAAAATTGTTGGAAAAATGCATTACTTAAATAGAGTAAGTCTCAAAGAGAAACAGCTAAAACAGAGTCGGTGATTGCTTCTGGGAGCAGATAGAAACAGCATTGTCCCAGGGACGGTTTCGTTGGTATAAGAGACTTGTAGAACTTTCCAGCTTTAAAAAAAAAAACTTTTTTAAGGTTTACTTTTGAGAAAGAGAGACAGACAGAGCATGAGCAGAGAAGGGGCAGAAAGAGAGGGAGCAGGCTCCAAGCTCTGCTGCGAGATCATGACTTGAGCCGAAGACCGATGCCCCACCAACCGAGCCACCCAGGCACCCCTCAAATTTTCTAGCTTTTAAAGCTCTTCATGTGTAACTCTGATAAAAAAATAAATATTTAGGGAATAAAATCTACAGCTGTATCATACATGCACGTATATCAACGGAATCTATTATGAGGGTGGCTAAAAGGAGGAAATATACCTTTGCCGTAGTAAATGCCCACCACGTTTTCTATCTAACAAGTTTCTGTAAACCTCCAGAGAATAGAGAAAGAGGCAGAGATCCTCTTTTCATTAAAATAGCTGGTGTAATTAAGATACCACTTGACAAGCAGGCGCAACAAGAAAAATCTATACCCAAGCCTACCGTAAACAGATGAATAAATCCTAAATGATATTTAATATCAAGATCAACAAGGTATTAAAAATAATGCCTGGCAACCACACAGAGTTAATCACAGGAATATAAGAATGGTTAGAAAAACCTATCATCGGGGTTATTACAGCCAGAGAATAAAGGAAAAGCTTTAATGACCTCACTAGACGCTGAAGAAGCATTTGATGGAGGCCGATGCTCATTCCTGACAAAAACCACTTAGAAAACAGAGACAGTAATGAAACACTCTTATCTTGATAAAAAGTATTTACCAGAAAACTGAAGCAAGCATCATACTTAACAGTGGACATGAGTGATATTTTCTAAACATCAGCTCAGCAAGGATGTCCACGATACATCACTGTTTAACACGGCGCGAAGGGTTCTAACAAGGTAAAGATGGGAAAAAAAGGTAGCATGAGAAATATGGCATTATGTATATGAGAATGTTCTTTCCTACAAAAATGCACAAGCATAAGCTGATAAATGGCTCAAAACGGTCATGAGGGCTCAGCTACCTGAGACCGAATATATCAACCGACAAAAATCAATAGTTTTTCCAGAACCAGCAACAACCAAATAGAAAATGTAATAGAAGAGAAAGGGTTTTATTCACAGCCGAAATAATAACATAAAAAGAACTCCAGACCATACTAACCTACTGGAAAAGTAAAAATTGGGGGTCCTCATGCAGGTGGGAGATTGTGGGTGTGGGGGGGGTGGTGGGCACAGGGCACGTGGCTTCTGTGGCTCAGCTGGAGGTGGCTCACCGAACACCTGTCTGGAACTTACTGACAGGCTGACGCCCAAATGCGAGGGAAGGTGAGAAACGCCGTCCCCGACGTGTCCAGGAGGAAAGGGGACGTGGTTTGGGACACTATAAGTGTCTGCCACCCAGGACAGGCCTCCGTGTCCTCACACGTCCTTTCTCCTCAAGAATCCACACCTTCCATCAACATCCCAGGCAAACGCCAATAGGTTTTGTGATAGAGCCTGAGGAGTTCATGCTCTGGTTCGAATGGACAGGACGTCTATGGGAACAGCCGGCACCGTTTTGGAAAGATACACGGCGGACATGAACGTGGTTGGGGGTTTGCCCGGCTGACGCGGCCTGAAGTAGGGTCCCGAAAGCAGTATGACATCAGAGTGTACAAACACGTGAGGCAGCGGGACAGGCATTCGGGGAGCAAACTGACACATCAGGGAGTTTGCGCATAAAATTGCATTAACGTAATAACAGTGACGTTTCTGTGAAACAGAACGTCTAACTAATAAATGATGCTGGGATCGTCGACGACCCACTTGCTAAAAGAAAGTATAGACGCAGCATCACTTACAGTAAACGTAAATAGATTTCAGTTTGATTAAAAATGTAAGCCCGAAAAATATCGCTAATGACGTGTGGCGGGGAAAGCATTGTGATGTGGGAGGATTAGAGGCCCCGTGGAAAGAGGTTGACAAATTCCCTGCGATAAATGACAAAAGTCACAAAGATACTGACAGCTGCCAGAAGGACAAAAATATTTCCAATGGCAAAAGCAAAAGACGAATATTCAGATTCTGCAAAGGGTCCACGCAAACCGACACAAAAAAGACAACCCAGTCGGAAATAGCCAAAGGATCTGAACTGTGGGTTTACTGAACGTGACATAAAATGGCCAATAAACACATGAGAAGATTTTGAAACAGAAACTAAAGGTGTTTTCGATGAGGAAGGAAGTATAAAAATCGTAACGGGAAGTCTGGGGGAGGATGTGCTGTCTTTGCATTTTGCCGGAAGGATGCGTTGATAAAGCTTTTTAAAAGGGCAATTTATCAGTCAATTGGAAGAATGATGCGTAGAGACTCTTTGATCCAAGACTTACATTTTAGGAATCTTGGTAAAGGAAGTAGCAGCCTGCACGCCTGACCCATGTGTGTGCATGTACAGAGAAGTTCTTGCAGCATTGTCTGTAAGAGCAAACTCACGAGAACAAATTAAATCATCATCAAGAGGGAAACAGGTAAGTTAATCATTGAGAACCCAATCAATGGACTCCTATAAATAGTAGTTAAAAATTGGAGGTAGAACACAGGGCCAGCTTGCAAAATCTGTAAGGTACATTGCTAAGTGAAAAAAGTCATTGAAAGGGTATAAGGTGATCCCATTAAATTTTATTCTTTTATTTTTTAATTTTTTAAATGTTTTTATTTATTTTTGAGAGAGAGAGAGAAAGAGAGAGAGAGAGAGAGGGAGACAGAGCGAGCAGGGGAGGGGCAGAGAGAGAGGGAGACACAGAATCCAAAGCAGGCTCCAGGCTCTGAGCTGTCAGCACAAAGCCCGACGCGGAGCTGGAACTCACAGAGCGCGAGATCATGACCTAAGCCGAAATCGGACGCTCAACCGACTGAGCCCCCCAGGTGCCCCAAGGTGATCCCATTGATATTAGGATGTGCGCACGCATGCGTGTGTGCGTGCGCACACACACACACACACACACACACACAGGAACAGGGGAGGGATGTGGGGTGCTCCCCCACACCAAATGGAGCACTTTGATGGTATCTGGTCGGACACTTGAGTGCAAATAGGAGGTAAGGCACGAGTTGAAGGAGACATTTTAATTTTTCACGGTGCGTTTCTAGAATCCTTTTAAAATGGAAATGCATCAGCGTGTTAATAATAAATGTAAATAGTAATAGGTAAATGACACAAGTCAAGGGAATTAAGCACATCACCTGCTCCTTACTTCTTCCCTTTTCCTCTTAGAAGAAAAATCCCTGTCGGCCGCAGCATTTCCCACAACAAACCTCTCCCTCCTCACCCCTTCCCCACCCTAGGGATCCTGTCAACTACTGGGTACCCCCATGTCTGTCCATTCCTGTCGCTTGCTATTGAGGGCAAGGAAGAGAGGGCTTAGAGCTGGGTCCATCAAAGGAACCTCCCTCAGCTCAAGCCCCACTGACCCTTGCCTCCCAGAGGCTGCCCCAGAACAAAGCAGGGTGTCTGCTTTGACAAAGACCGGCCAACCCGTTAGCATTGGGGATGTTTCTCCTCCGTGTTTCCCAAGGGGATATGGGGAGACTTTATGCCCCCTTGGTGCCACCCCACTGACCCCAACCATTCAAAACCTCCCTTTACTGATGCCTGTGGGATTGAACTGGCCTGGCTGATCTTCAGCTCTCTGATGGTTCTTTTTCTCTTTGGGAAAATTATCTAGATTCTTTTAGCTGCAGTTTAGAGTTTGAAGGTCCTTGGAATTATGCCAACTCTGTCAGTAGTTATCAAGCAACTGTAATGTGCCTGGAGCTGGTCTAGGCACCGTGGCTCAGACACCACTCGTCAAGATTCAGTCCCACTTTTTCACGTTTTCACAACGCGCGAGGAAGAAAATCGAATGTGCGCACACGAAAAAACAAAGTCCTCAAAGAGCTGTTAAGTGCCTTGCCACGAGGGGCACAGTGATAAGTGATGAGGGTCCCTGAGATCTGTTTTAAAAACCGCAATGACGTGAAGGAGGTGGAAACTCACCATCAAGGTAAATCCGGCTTCCCTAAGTTACTTACAGAGAGAATTAGGGCTAGCCTCTTAACCGTGTCAGCTTTGTCGCTTAGAAAAAAAGGGCTAAGTACTTTACTTCATCCACTTACAGTTTTCAGTGATTCTCAGATGAATAGACCAGACAATACGAATATTTATCTCCTTATGTAACAATCATAGTACACGGGCTAAAACACAACTGAAATCCTTTAGACGCGTAGCCGAGTTTGCGTGAAATAAAGGGAGCTCCCTGGGGAACAGCAAGGTTTGCTAACACGTAAGCTTACACCCGTGTTTCTCTGGGGACATTTTCTAACTTACAGACTAAAATACTTTGTTTTAAGCCAAAAAGACAGTCTTGGGGTCCATTCAAGGGTGTGGGGGGGATGTAAAAGTGACTCCTGAATAAATCCTAGAAACCCAAAGAACTGCACACTTAGTAGAAACCTACTAGAAATAACTGGGTGCCTGGGTGGCTCAGTCGGTTAAGCGTCTGACTTCTGCTCAGGTCACGATCTCACAGTTTGTGAGTTCAAGCCCTGCGTCAGGCTTTGTGCTGACAGCTTAGAGCCTGGAGCCTGCTTCAGATTCTGTGTCTCCCTCTCTCTCTGCCCCTCCCCCTTGAGTGCTCTCTCTCTCTCTCTCTCTCTCTCTCCTTCAAAAATAAATAAACATTAAAAAAAAATTTGTTTAAATCCACCTGCCAGCAAAGAAGGAGATGTGACCAATCTAAGCAGGACTTGGGAAAAAAAAAATCAAACGATCATTTATAATATCTATATAATAATATAGATATTATACATCTAGTAGTAACCTATAGTCACATTTATTAGCTGGTTTAGGAAACTCTAAGTGAAACAATAAAAGGTAGATCTTTGTTGGAAGTACCTATGAGAACTTATAGAAACAACCTAAATTTTCTCCATGAAAACCCTCTTTCTCTCAATTTGTCCATGTGATCCACACCAGATAAGCTTTACCAAACATGAGGTCACAATCTGCAATCCCAGAGCACTTTGGAGAGTGCCGGCCACGACCATGGAGAAGAGCCCACACAAGTAGGGGTTCAGCCACTGAAACTATAAAATAATAAAATTGTCAGAAACAAATTATAAATGTGCACGTGTAAGATATGCTAAAATTTAAAGGATGTAATTTAAAACACCAGAAAGGAATAGGATAATGTTATTTTTTGGAAGATTTTTTTTTAAGTTTGCTTGTTTATTTTGAGACATAGAGAGAGAGACAGGGAGGGGCAGGGAGAGAACCCCAAGCAGGCTCAAACCCACAAACCGTGAGATCGTGACCTGAGCCAAAATCAATAGCCTGGTGTTCAACTGACTGAGCCACCCAGGTATCCCAAGAGACAGGATAACATTAAAACAAAAGCAAAAACAAAAACAAAACAAAACAAAACACTGGAGAGATTTAGAAAAACAAACAAAAAAAAGAGAGAAATTTTAGAAACAGTAAATATAGTTACAGAATTAAAACTCATTAAGATGTGTTAAATATCCGATTTGACACAGATAAGAGAGAATTATGGAAAGATACTCAAAGAAATTTCATATGGAACACCTAAAGAGAAAGTTCTGGAATATACAAAAGAGTAAATTAAATAACAGAAGTTGAAATGGCAAGATTAAATGTAGTGTCACTGGATTTCCAAAAATAGAAAATAGGGCGGGTGGCAGATAGTTTTTAACACAAAAATATGAGAAATTGATGCAGAGAGAAGCAATTGGGACATAAATTGATGTATATGTGGGTGACTGCCAAACAAATATTGGTCACATAAACAAAAATTTCAATGACTAATTATTAAGTCCATCAGAGAAAGACAGATGTCATATGTTGTCACTCATATGTCACTCATTGAGAAACTTAACAGAAGTCCATGGGAGACGGGAAGGGAAAAACAGTTACAAACTGACAGGGAGTCAAACCATAAGAGACTCTTAAATACAGAGAACAAATTGAGGGCTGATTGGAGGGGAACGGGGGGGCCAGAGGGAAATGGGTGATGGGCATTGAGGAGGGCACCTGTTGGGATGAGCACTGGGTGTTGTATGTAAGCAATGAATCATGAGAATCTACTCCTGAAGCCAAAAGCACACTGTATACACTGTTTGTTAGCCAACTTGACAATAAATTATATTAAAAAAAAAAAAAAACATGTGGTAGGATTAAAGCACAAGAAAATTAACACAACACTTGGGAAGGGAGTTAGCTGGAATTAAGCCGCTGTAAAGTTTCTGTGTTATTTGATATGAGGGTAGAGGAATTAAAAAATTTTAGACTTGGTCACAGGTATACATCAGTGAAAGCCTTTAATTTCAAACACGGTGGAGGACGTAATGGATTTCAAAAAATTCGTATTGGACGAAATTGTCAAAGTAGCAACTGAGAGTGTCAGGATCAAAAAAAAAAAGCACAAAATACGGGGGAAATGAATCCAACATTTTCAATAGAATAAATGCAAACGGGCTAAACTCACAGGTTTAAGACAGAGAGGTTGAAATCCTATTACAAATGTCTAGGGGAATAATATTTATGAGGGACACATTTAAACCCATGCATATGCCAAAAAGTAAAAAAAAAAAAAAAAAATACCATGATAGCATTCCAGATCGAATAGAAACCAAACAGTAACACTGTGTTCAACAATATAGTCTGCCTCTTTTTTGCATGCTGGGACATGGTTGCCCCCTTCTCAAATGTCCAAAGATTAAAATCCGAGCAAGTTATCTGAACACAAAGGAAATCGTCTATTAAATTAAAAAAAAAAACCTGCAAAACTAGAAAAGCCCTACATTATGAGAATTTGAATAAAGTGCATCTAAATAATCTCAGGTCAAAAAAAAAAAAACCTCGAAGTAGGAATTAGAGACTTTTTGGCTAGTAAGATACAACCTGCCAAATCTTGCAGGATGGACCTGAGGTCATGCCCAGAGGGAGAGTTAAGCCCTGAACACATATTCTAGAAATGAAGAAAGGTCAATTTTAAGAAGCAGACACTTAAAAGAAGAGAAAAGTAAAGATCCGGTAGAGGAAAAACCAATAGTAACAGAACAGCTTTAAAAACCAACAACTTTATTTTGATACATTTTTAAATGTAGACAAAAATAGATAGATAGATATAGTAGATAGATAATAGATGATAAAGTGATGATAGATAGATAAGAGATAGAAAGACGCAGTGCATAAAGGGATTGAGTATTTCAGAACAATAACAGAAATTCCAAAAAGGATGAAATAAAATTCTAGACTGAAAAATACAAATCTGAAAAAATTTTATTTTTTCTTATTTATTAAAAAAATTATTTTTGAGAGAGAGAGAGAGAGACAGAGCACAAGCAGAGCGGCAGAGGGAGACACAGAATCCGAAGCAGGCATCAGGCTCCGAGCTGTCAACACAGAGCCCAACGTGGGGCTCGAACTCACAGACCGTGAGATCACGATCTGAGCCGAAGTCCGATGCTTAACCGACTGAGCCACCCAGGGACCCCTGAACAATTTTTTTGTTTTAAATTACAGAGGCTTAACTCAGATGGAGACTGAGGAGGAAACTACCAGTGAAGTTGAAGATAGGCCAACATAAATTATCCCACACGAAGCAGAGAGGAAAAATACTGAAGAAAAAATGGAGCAAAGCGTCAGTGACGTGTGGCATAGGGACACCTACCCAATCTACGTGATGCCGGAGTAGGAAAGGAGGAGACCGTAAAATATTGGAATAAATTCTTGCTGGACTGTTTTTGCCCAATTTGATAAAAAGGAAAACCACTCGACAGATACTCGGAGTTCAAGTGCAGGGTATCGATACAATCAGAGTCCAGTCACTGCAAACTTCAGACCCAGGGACAAACAATAACAGTGGCCGAGACTGGAGGTAGGGGGTGGGGAGGGGAGGCTGCCAAGTCCCACAGAGCAAGCACATCTGGGGACAGTCACTGACTGGTCACCAGGGGCAGCACAACCCAGCAGGAGGCACGCGCTCCTTCTTTAGAAGGAAACCCTGTGTCCCGTGAGGGCATAAGGCGGAAACCCAAGAGGAGGACGGAGACACCGCGGTCCACGGTACCAGAAAAACCACAGAAATACCAACCTGATGGGAAGCTTTGCCAGACGGGAGCCCGAGTCAACAAGAAGGAGAGAAGAATCCAGGAAACCTACGGGCAAATGTAAAAGATGGGTTGTTGACTGTCTGAAGTGAGGTGATAGGAGTGTGGTATCCCGTGCAGGAGAACGCACGGCCATGAGACAAGACTGGGAGGGGGTGAACAGGCGCGTTTACGGTTCTTTCTATTTCCAGCGTGTGTACTAAAGTTTTTACACTGGAGTTCACACTGTTATACAAGGCAGCCTCTGAGAGATTAAGAATTCCTGTTGTAATCCCTAGAGAAACACGAAAAATGCAGGCATTTAGCCAACAGCCAATAGAGGAGGACGGACGGGCTGCAAACTTGCATGATCAGTGGAGAGGGAAGCAGGCGCAGACAGCCCACGGGGTCAGTACGAGTCAGGAGTCGCATTCGGGACTGCCGTCCGGCCACGCTTCTAATCACACCAACTATAAATGGTCTAGAGCTTTTGCAAAGGACCGATTGCTGTAGAACTTGTGGTCCCACCATTTACAACAAGAAAACTGAAAAAATTATACATCAACCGTTTTCAGACAACAGGGGGGCGTGGGACTGCCGGGCAATTGAAAAAGGGAAGCAAATCAGGAGAACTCCGTGCTCACCCAGGATTTCTGCCTGGAGGAAATTTCTAGACCCTGGCGCCGGGCAGGGGATCCCACCCCGAAGACAGAAGCAATGACGAGATGGCCCCACTGGGGCCAAGGTGCCTGGAACACGGAGGGCAGGCCAGGGTGAGGAGGGGGTCACTACCTGAGAAAAATCCAGAAATCTGCGTGGACGACCCCTGCGACGCTGGCTGATATCAGTCTGCAGGTGGGGCTCCAGCTGACGGTCAAGGAGGAAGTGCTGGAAAGGCGGTGGTAACACAAGGGGAAGCTAATGTTACAGGAATGAAAAGAGGAAGGAGCCAAATTCTCATTATTCACAGACAATGTTGTGAGATACATAGATAACCAAAGGAATCCACAGACAAGTTATGAGAATGAACTCGCGGTTATAAGGCGTGAGAGCCATGAGGAAAATCAACGCGTTTTTTGTGTGCTGAACACAACAGAAACGGCAACCACAAAACCAATAAAACCGACAAGACACAGGAATACATTTAGCCAAAGACACACAAACCATGGGAAAAAAACCTAAATCCTGGTGGCGGCACCCAGGTGAGACACAGGTGCAGCCAGGTGCGTGTGTGCGCAGAGGCGGGCTCCACGTGGAGCCCGCGTCCCTTCCCCAGACCACCCACGAAGAGGCAGGGAGCCCCTCGAAAGCCCTTCCAGGGTCCCCCGCCAGCTGTTTCCAGCTGATTCCCACCTTCCGTGGGGGAGCAAAGCGCTCACGTCGTCCGAGATGTTTTGCCGCATCTCATAGAACAATTGGCTACAAAGGCCGCCTGAGTATGACCACAGACCACGTGCTTTGGGCAAACCACAGAGGAAGTCTAGATACCAGAAACAAGTGTGGGAAAACGTCATTATGATTTTTATGGTGAATAACACATGTTTTAAATGTTTATTTAATTATTATTTTTTTTTTTTTGAGAGAGAGAGAGAGAGTGATCGGGGGAGGGACAGAGAATCCGAAGCAGGTTCCACGCTCCTAGCTGTCAGTGCAGAGCCCGACGTGGGCTCGTACTCATGAACCGTGAGATCGCGACCTGAGATGAAGTCAGATGCTCAGGCTCCTGAGCCACCCAAGTGCCCCGAACAACGCATTTTTACATGTGTCTTGAACCGCACAGTTTGTGAAGGAAAATACGAATGAATTCCATAGAAGTAAGCATCAAAACCTTCTCTTTAAAAAGACGCCATAGGGGCGCCTGGGTGGCACAGTCGGTTAAGCGTCCGACTTCAGCCAGGTCACGATCTCGCGGTCTGTGAGTTCGAGCCCCGCGTCGGGCTCTGGGCTGATGGCTCAGAGCCTGGAGCCTGTTTCCGATTCTGTGTCTCCCTCTCTCTCTGCCCCTCCCCCGTTCATGCTCTGTCTCTCTCTGTCCCCAAAATAAATAAACATTGAAAAAAAATTAAAAAAAAATAATAAAAAGACGCCATAAAAACAAAGTTAAGCCACCACGGGCCACAGTCTGGAAGCAAGTATTGGCCGCGTGGGTGACCGACGAAAGATCAGAATCTCGGCTGCACAGAGAACCCCCGCCGATCGAGAACAAAGAACGGCAGTAGAAAATCGGGCAAAAGATATGGAAAACCACTTCATGGTAAAGGAGGCCAGGATTTTGCATAAACGCACGAAAAAAGGATCCAAGTCTCTAGCAATCAAGGAAAGGCTGAGCATCACCTGTGAGTTACCTGGGTGCCCCCCAGACTCTCCTGCTGGAACCCCAGTGCTCAGCGTGATGGTGTCCGGACCTGGGGCCCCTGGGAGGTCCTGAGGTCATGAGAGCGCTGCCCTCATGGTGGGGTTCTTGTCCTGACAGGCCCCCCGGCCCCTCCCACCACGCGAGGACAGCCTGGAGGTGGCAACCTGCAAATGGAAGGGGGTCTCACCATGAACCCGACCAGCCTGCCGCCCTGCTCCTGGACTCCCGGCCTCCAGGACCACGAGAAAGAAATCTCTGTTATCTACAAGCTGCCCGGGCCGTGCTGCTCCGGGGACCTAAGGCAGAACCCATCCGGAAAATTAAAAGTTTCTACGCCCCCGCGGGTCGGGGAAGATTTGAAGTAATGGGACGCACCGACTCCTGGCAGCTGTGTGACTGCACCACTGTGTGGGAGTAAACTTGTCAAGAGCTGGCAAATTGGAGATGCTGTAATCCCACAACCTTTGGACACGGGACCGGGGACCCCATACTAGATCGGTCACCGCGGTTCCCATCAGTCTGATACAAGAGGAACTGGGTAGCCCAGCAGATCCCTCGAGAGGAGAGTGGATAAATAGATTCTAGAAACTTCATGCAAGAAACGCTCACGGAGAAAATGACCGGCTGGTGCTGTGTAGGGGCGCACGGAGCTCGCACGGTCGGGTCGCGGGGGGATGTGAGCCCTCACGTTTCACGTGGACGGCATCGCAGAGGGAACCCGACTCCCCTGTGCAGGCCCCCAGGCCCCAGGAGCAGACTGGGGTGCGGCGCCCCACGGAGGAGGCGGTGGAGAAGCGTCCGGAGCCCAGGCTGTCTCCTGGGGGTGGGATGGCTCAGTTTCCGAGTGGTGGACCGCCTGAACCCGTGTCCGTCTCTGTCCTCCTGTCCATGTCAAGTGCGGGACCCGATGCAGCTGTCTGCCCTCCAGGCCCTCCTCCCCCGGACGCTCCCCGTGTGGGTTTTCCCTTCATGCACATCTCGGCCCAGAGTGCCCGAGTCAGGAGGCGTCCCCGAACACGAGGCTGAAGGTGCCGCACAGCATCCCCGGCGCACGGCCTCGGCTGGGTTCCTGCACAGCATCGACTGCTGCCCGGGGGCTCCCTTAAGGGCATCTGTCTCTGTGGGGCTTTCTCTGACTCCTGTCTTCTGCCCCTTGATGCGGAGAGGGCAGGGTGGAGAGGGACGGGCTCCCTGCAGGAGGTGGGGCTTCAGCGGCCGGCAAGGGGTTGCATCCCATGGGCTCAAAGGATTCCCCCCCAGCAAAGGTGCAGGGCTGCACGCTGAGCTCTCGCAGGGCAAGGCCGCCAAGCTGCCATCGCGGGTGTGAGCGTGGTGTCAGAGGGGGTGACAACACGCACAGGGTCGAGGGCTCATCTGTGTGCTGAGGGGCACGGACTGGATGCACGGGGGCCGGGGCTTCGAGGAAGGGTCTGTCCCCCAGCTGACACCGGCAGCTCACGTTTACCGAGGCCGAACGTGTGGCAGGCCCCGTGCCACTCGCTTTACGTGCAACCTCACTTCATCTCCCGGCACCCCAGCTCCCAGCCTGGAACAGCAGACCCTGCCCGGCAGGTAAACGAGGGCCCCGAGGTCACGGGGGTGGTTGGCTGCCGTGGCCGCGGTGCCTGCTCTGACCTCAGCCGCCCTCCCCATGGCTCCAGAGGACGCTGCACAGCCTGGTGCTGTTGGGAATGGAGCACAGAAGGACAGAGGGAGGACGAAGCCGGGTCCGAGCTCAGCTCCCACGCGGCCACATCCGCACTCTCCCACAGCTGCTAACCTGGATGTAGGCTTGGCCGGGAGCCACCCTGCAGCCAGACCGGAGGAAAATCGTCGTGTGATTGAGTGTCTGAAGGAACGAGCCAGTAAGAGCGTGTCTGTGCCACGGCATGGGAGAAATCCGTCTTTGAGGCCATTATTAAGGGAACTTGTGTGACAAGGTCATTTCCTCAACGGTGTCCCCAGACTGAGTTACAATAGTGATGTGTATGGTATGCTTTCCCAGAATGCCCCATATTGTCATTCCTACAAGCCTCCCCCACTCCCTGGCCAGGGCCGGAAGGGGAGGAGACAGACATGTGGCTGCAAGCCAGGCACCTGTTAGGGGGTGCTGGAGAGTTCCAGGGCTGCCCGTGAGAGCAATACCCCCAAGGGGACCCCCGAAGATCATGCCTCCCGTGGCCATGTGGTCGTCATACTGTGAGCTGTGACAAGAAACGTGTGCTGGTCTGCAGAGCAGTTCGGGCACCGGGAGCTCCCCGGGAATTTCCTGAGAGCTGAGAAGGCAAAGGTGTCTTTTGTCATGTGAATGAGGTGGCCTGGTGGCGGGGGGGGGGGGAGCCAACACCTGAGGGTGGGGGCTGGTCACCAGAAGAACCCACCTGGGGGCCAGAGGGCTGAAATTTTCCCTCTCTGCCCTCCCGCCCCCTTCCCAGGACCTGAGAGGAGAGGGGCTGGAGGGGAGGGTCAGTCCCCAAGGGCCAGCGATGCCACTGGGCCCAAGGCAGGAAGCCGTCACACCTCCTGTGGCACCTCCTGTGGCACCTCCTGTGGCTTCTCTTCCTGTGGCTCCTCCTGTGGCCACTGCTGAGTGCAGCCTTGCCTGCCAGCCCTGATGTGGCCAGAGGAACATTCCTCTGAGCTCTGTGAGCCGCGCTGGAACCCGAGGAGTGGTCGTGGGAACCCCTGACTTGTAACCGTGGCTCAGAAGCACAGGTGACGGCCCGGACTTGTGCCTGGGGTCTGGGCTGGGGGGGTGCGGCCGGTCTCGTAGGACGGGGTCCTCAGCCCTTGGGGCAGGACTCTGTCTTCTGGTGGATGGCGTCACACCGAGTGCAATCAAAGGACACCCCCAGTGGCTTGGTGGGGTGAGGTAAAACCCCCCAACCTGGACTGCAGTCAGAATCCTACTGAATCAGGGTGTTGGACCCACAGAAGTCACAGAAAATGACCAGGTCACGAAGGTCATTTCAGCTCCTACTTGTATCCCTCAAACTGCCAGCCCGGAGGGGTCTAGCCCATCTACACGGAGACCCTCAGGCGACTCCGTGGAAAGTTCCCCGCAGAGAGGAACTGAGGCTCCAGACAGCAGCTGGGACAAAGTTGTCCCCACGTGGGTCCCTCTGTCTCCGTCAGCCCTTCAGAGGGCCACAGCCCGGCCAACATCCAACCGCAGCCACCCGGAAGGCCCCGGGCGGGCACCGTCCAGAACTCACATAGCCTGTGAGCGCAAGAAATGGTGTGCCTAAGGCGCTAAGGTTTGGGGCGTTTCGATCCCCAGCACGGGGCGACCAGAGACACAGCAGCTGGGACACGATCAAGGCTCAAAAGGAAGCCACTGCTGCCATCCCACGTTCTGACGGGCGTCCTAGGCGATGCGAGGGTGCACCCCTCTGGGCTCAGCCCCCGCCCACAGAAGACGCCGCCGGGTGGGGAGTGGATGGCCGGCTGACACCCAGACCCTCGCTCTGACCGGGGCCCGAGCCCAGAGGCCGAGGCCAAGATATGCACGGTGATGACGGGGCAGGAGGCAGCTCTGTGCCTTTGAAGGACGCGGCCACCTAGCTCGGCCACGGGTGTCGGCGACCTCGCACGCCCTCCGCTGTGGCGCCTCCGCAGCTGTTCCCCGACCCCTTGCCTCCCGCAGCTGACAACAACATTGAGTGCAATTCCTTCCCGGGAGTTTCTTTGTTCTTTCAGCAGCTCTTTCTTTCTCTGATCCTCAAAGAGCCTCTGAAACCACAGGGACCGGGCTGAGGAAGGGTTAAGGACGTGGGGTTCAGCCTCAAGGAGCCCAATCAGGGCCCGTGCCCGGACGCGATGATTCGTGCACGGCTTCTCAGGGAGACACGACCCGGTTTCTCTGCGCTGCCCTGCTAAGAAGGCCCGGATTTCTACGCGCAAACGCCGCGCCCCAAAGGCGGGCAGGGAGAGCAGGAAAGAACCGCTTTTCATCAACTTCTCGCTCCCTCATAGGATCGCACCGGGCTGAGCGCGATTTCCGCTCGAGTAGCCCAGCACAAAGCCCCGTCTGGGCCCCGGCCGCCTGGGGATTCCAGATTAGGTTCCGGGCACGGCCCCCCGAGCCTGGCTGTCGGGTCCTGCACGTAGGGCTGGTCCAGAAAGGCGCCAGTGGTGTGTGCTCCAGGAGGTCACAGGCCCGCGTGCACATTGCCCTTGACCTTCCTCCGTGAGGCTCTCTCGGTGGGGCCTGGGCTGGAGGCTGCGGGGGTGGAGCCCTGCTCACGGCCGGCTGACCCTCCTCAGGTCCCCAGCCCCGGTTTCACGGCCGTGGGCGGGAGCAGGACGAGTCGTGGAGGAGTGCTGTGAGCGAGCATGGTGTGTGCGGGGTGAGGGGGGATCCGAGCCAGCAGCAGGAGCCCAGAGCAGCACGGAACTGTGCAGATGGTGAGCACAGAGCCGGCCACGGGCACAGGAAATGCAGCCCACGCCGCCCCGGGGTGCTGCCTGCCTGCTCCTGCCTGCACAGAGTTTGTGCCCCAGATTTTGCTGGAAACGTTGGAAATGGATGTGAGGCCCAGGGTCCACCCACTCCCGTATGGAGCTGGCGATGGTGTCGGGCTGCAGACTGTCCTCACCAATGGCCTGGAGCTTGTCACTCCATCCCGAGTGCAAGGCGCCCCCGTGCACCTGTTCCCCCAGGCGGATGCCGCATGACCCCCAGGAACAGGGCAATGGCGTTCAGAGTGGTGCAGCCAGATGGGCGCCACCCACCTGACTCAGGAGCTGTGTTCTCACCATGCTGTTCCAGCCGGGGCACAAGACACCCCTCCAGGGGGAAGCTCACTGAGGTTGGAAATTTGCCTGGTTTTCTCCTCCCCGAGCAGCGGGCTCTCCTCCCCGAGCAGCGGGCTCTCCTCCCTGAGCAGGGACTCTCCTCCCTGAGCAGGGGCTCTCCTCCCCGAGCACATGCCTGAAGGGCTCCAAACCCTCTAGCAATCACCCATCAGAGGCCGGGATTCTGTTCCACTAGGCTAAGAACTGTTCACTGGTGTCCCATCACCGGCTTGAATTAATCCCTGAATCCCTAGCCTGCCCTGCAAAGCCTTCTCTGAATTGCCCCCGCCTGGTTTGGGCCTGTCTTCCCTCAGGGTCTGTGTGCCCCCCGTCCCCACTCCACTGTACCCCCACTCAGACGCTCCCCTCCCCAGCTGGAGGCAGGACAGCAGGAGTGAGGGCGTGAGCTTGGGCAATGCCGTGAGCCTCAGTGTCTGTGTCTATGAAACAGGGATAGCGATGCTTCCTGCTCCGTGGGGCTGGTAAGAGGGTTACACATGGACACGTGGAGGGCGAGATACACAGCCAGCATGTGCCTCACTCCCAGTGACCAGGCACCGAGGGTCACTGTATGCTTCCCACAACACCCAGCATGACTGGGACTGCTGTCCCAGGACTATGATTATCGCATCACTCTTGTCGCTTCCCCAGGGACCCAGGGTCTCCTTCCTCCTTCCAGGCCTGCCCTTACTCACCCCTGCCTTCCCTGCCTCTGCTGGGGTCTCGGAGCTGAGGCCCCTGCTGCCCACAGCACAGGGAGCCTGGACAGGCCCAGCGTCCCTGCCGGAGGCTTTCCCTGGGGAGGGAAGGTTGGGGTGGCCACACCGGGCCGGGACACGCGCGGTTTCACGTGACAACATCTAATGCGGTGTTCTCCCGCACGGCTCTCTAAAGGTCCACCAGAATTCAAATCTGCTGGTGAAACCACATAAGCCACCTACAAAAGAAAGCGATCACTGCGCAAATACAGCAAAATGCCCACACATCAGAGAGTAAAATCGACAGGCAGACGCTGAGATCTAGAAACACTAATTCAGGTAGGGATCGTCACCCACCGTCCAGTGTCCTATCGTGTGCTGCTCGGGTGCGGGGACACTGAGGCGTGAAGAAGCCACCCCCACGGCGCCCCAGGAGTCAGACCACAGGCCGTGGGCCCCCGCGGATGCTCTCTCCCACTTGGTGGAGGCAATGTCAAGGTCAGAGAACAGCGGGTCCTGTCTGTGCGGGGACCAGGGTGGTATAGCCAGTCTCTACAGCAGGGAGTCTTTCCAGACGCATCCTGGCATCTCACGTGGGACATCCTGGCTCCTGGCGGGGAACATCCTGATATCTGACCTGGGGCATCCTGGGCCCAGCCCGCAGCAGGTGGAGTGCCCGTGCGGGAGGTCACAACGGACGGGCAGGGGAATGGACGCTTCTCATGGGTGGTCGCCCCTCCAGGCACCTTGCAAGTCCTCTGTTCACGGGGCTCTCGCCGGGACCCTGAGACGGTCCTAGAGCAGGGGTGTCCCTGGGTACCGGTGACCCACCCGCACCCAGGACACAGGCACTGAGCCATGGAAAGCTGTGTGGCAGGTGAGTTCAGAGCTGGGAGTGTAATGGGGCGTCGTCTTCCACCCCCAGGCCCTCTCCTACAGGCAAGTCCGGACCCCTCGGCGGGTCTATGAACGTCAGCCCCACCGGCCACTGGTGTGAACAGACAGAGTGCTCTGAGAAATATGGGTTCCCAGGGCCGTGCAGAACGGCCACCTGAGGAACTCAGTGGCCACACTGCATGTACAAGAACGCCCCGGGCAGCCTCTCGGAGAGTCTGGACCCCAGGACAGGCCGACCTGCCCCAACTCGTTCCACTCGGGAACCTGATCTCTGTGCGCACAGGCTCTTGGACCCCGAGGACTCTGAAATGCCAGGTTCAGTAGCCGACCTCAGCTCTCTGCATTTGCATACTCCCCGGCACCTCGACTGTCCCTCTGCTTGGCAATGGCCTTCTGCCTCCTATCAGAGCCCTTCGTACCCTAGACTCACCCCCTCCTGGAACCTGAGCTCCTTGAGGTCAGGGAGTTAGAGATGCTGAGCATAGAGACCGTCACTGCCTGAGCACTGTGTGTGCCCCACGCAGGTCTTTGGAGCTTGGCGGGGAATCTCCCAGCCCCGTCTCCCAGCAGCCCGGCCCGGAGGGGACCCTGCGTGTTCGGAGACACAGCTCCTAGTCTATGATACCGTAGAATAGGATGTCAGTGTTTTAGTAGAGCTTGCTGGCGGGCTGGGGTGGGAATAAAAGTCTCTCCTGTTAACCGGACATGGCAGGCGGCAGGGAGGCCTGCGTCGGAGGCAGGCAGCACTTGGAGGCCGGTTGTGCTGGTCCAGAGCCAGGAGGCCACATGGGAGGTGGGTGTAGGGGAGGGGGCGGAGAGTGGTAGGGGTGCTAGCCAGGCACAGAGGGGCAAGGTCAGGCGATTACTGACCGCTTAACTGGCCAGGGCTGGGGGGGGGCACTGGTGTTGACGGCATTGGGTGCAGGCGCCCCCCCCCCGCCCCCAGCCCTGCCACACCGCTCCTACACAATCGCCCTTGAAAAGCAGGCCTGGTGTCCATCAGACGCTGTGCTGATGTCTGGTGGCTCCTGAGGGAAGGAATTCCCTGCAGAGGGGCTGATGGTCCCCAGGGCTTCTATCGTGTGGCCACGAAAGGTAGACGCTCAGACACGCACTGCAAGGAGCAGGGACAGGAGGGTGCTGGCGGTTTCCAGCAACAGAGAGAAGCCCAAGCGACGGAGCAGAGAGAACGGGAATCACGTGCGTGTGCGAATCCCGTTCTGAGCCTTCTGCGCCAGTTCAAGGTTAGCCGGGGCCTTATTCTCAGCACGCCGGGAAATGCTCCGGGGCCATCGGCCCAGCACGAGACCCCATCCTCTTTCAACGGCAGCAGTGGACTCTTTCCCCGTCTTTCTAAGCACAGCGTGTGTCTGCCCAGGCAGCGCCACGAATGCCGTCCCCAGCCCAGTGAAGATTCCTGCCAGATAACAGCAGCCCACGCGTGTGCTGGGGAGTGTGCAGGGTCTCAGGAGAGAGCGCGCCTCTTGAGGGCAGGTATTTGCATCGGTTCCTTTAAGGCCGACTCCCCAGGGGCCCCCGTTCACTGATTAACCCCCTGAGCCTCCTGGCCTCCGATTCTCAGTCGAAATCCTTCCGAGCTCAGCTGGGGAATGTGTCCCGAGTCCCCACTTGGCTCAGAAGCACAAAGGCGATGCATCTGGGAGCAGGCTCGAGCATGTCTCCTGCACCCGAGCCTACAGCAGGGGTTACGGACGTAGCAGAA